>NW_024870802.1:24315000-24902679 GCF_019054845.1 Dipodomys spectabilis | reverse complement strand
CAATGAGAAATTCTGTTACCATAGCCAAAAAAAGGAAACTATGAATTAAAAAGAGAGAAAATTTAGAGGTGTCTGTGTAGTTAAATGATGAACATGAACTTGGTTTACTAGTTTTGTATTGTCAGAATTTCTATTAGGGTTAACTTTTATAAAAATAGAATCTGATTCATCACAGATCAAATGTTGGACAAATTTTGTCACGGACCTCAATTTCTCTTCTAATAGCCTATTTCAGACATTTCCAAAGATGAGAGTATCTTTGTCAAATAACTCTTTTACTCAAACATTGAGATTACCACTTCTACATGCCAATCAATAAAGAGACAAAGCATACAAAGCAGTGTTACTAGGGCAGAAGAAGTACAAATAGAAATAGTAGAAAGTTGGTAAAGATGAACAGTGCATTAGGGCGTTTTTTTTTTTTTTTCCAAGCAAGGAGATAGTATAGATAGATGTGGTATTTAAAAAAAACTATCATGAGACTAGCTACTTTAAAATACTGAGGGCAACATTCTGGTAGAGAGGTTCACTTTGCCTGAGGGTTGAGTTGAGCTTTTCAGAGAGAAAAAAAACAATAAAACATCGTATTAATAATATGAAAGAAGTAGGTATTGGCATAGTAGGTATTAGATGGCTGAAAAAATTCATGGTGTCCAATTCCTCTGTATAAATCAAAAGAATAGCTTATAACAATTGAATTCAACAGACATCTGATATGTCTCATCAGGAGTACCTTCTGTGCTTAATGTGCAATAGTTATATGAAGTTATTTCAAAATTAATTTTTGGTGCCTCTGCTTCACTATGTCCAAACTCATTTTGGAATGTTGAATTTCAACCGTTATTACATAGTTGCTTAGGTGATTGCGAAGGATTTTGTCATTTTAGTGAGTAAATGGATGGGTGTAGTGCAGAGTTATCTTATGTAAATGGGTTACTAATTTCCCTTGTTTGTAATAATTATAATGTGTGTGTACTCTACAAGTAAACACAATGAATGGTAAAAGACAAAAATAATTTTACTTGGGGCTGGGAAGGTGGCTCGGAGATAGAGCGCTTGTCCTGCATGCATGAGGCCCTGGTTTTGATTCCTCAGCACCACATAAGCAAAACAGAAATAAAAAACCGAAAGTGGTGCTGTGGCTCAAGTGGTAGAGCCCTAGCCTTGAGCTGAAGAGCTGAGGGAATGCGCCCAGGCCCAGAGTTCAGGCCCCACGACTGGACCCCCCCCCAAGACAATTTTTACTTGGTCATGATAAAACATTCACACAATGAGACCAAAGGGGGGTATTCTTAGGAGAGGATCAAAAAGGCTCCATAGCTCTGTGCATATTATAATATAAAATGATGTTTATTGAAATGAATGCCAAGAAATGAAAACAACGACTTCTCTAAAAAGGAAATAAAAATGGCCAATAGACCCATAAAGAAATGTTCAACATCTCTGGCCATAAAAGAAATGCAAATCAAAACAACACTGAGATTCCACCTCACCCCGGTTAGAATGGCTATAATCAAGAACTCTAAAACAACAGATGCTGGAGGGGATGTGGACAGAAGGGAACCCTACTGCATTGTTGATGGGAATGTAAGCTTGTTCAACCACTCTGGAAAGCAGTATGGAGGCTCCTCAAAAGACTAAACATAGAGAGTTTTTGTTGTTGTTATTTTACATTTTGTGTTTTGTTTTTCCTCCCTTTGCTACTGTTTTTTTTTTTTTTTTAATTTTGGTACCTATTTTCTTCTATATAAGTTTATCTGTTTGGGGAGGGTAAGGCTGAGCAGAGAAATGGTTGAACAAAGTGCAAACAAATGCAACAATGAGACTCACTAGACACTATGTTGAAAATGAACTGTACAACTGGTGGGGGAGGAGATCAGGTGGGGAGAACACTGAGAAAACAAGGGAAGAGGTGACGGACACTGTTCAAAAAGAAATACACTTATCACCTGACTTACATAACTATAACCACTCTGTGCGTCATCTTTACAATACAAATTTTAAAATATAAAAAATAAAAGAGAAACGTTACAAGTGATTGAAATATGTCTCCTACTGTGTTATTTACAAAAGGTACATTTCCTTTTTAAGAGTAATATGCTACATCCACATTGTTGTCTCTCTCAGAGGTATGGATTAACCAATCAAATGATTTGAAAAGTACACAGTCAAGAAAAATAAGAGTGCTCATTTCTTCATTAAACATTCACATCCCAGGAGCTTTATCAGGCTCTAGGCATACATAAAAAATGAAGGAGGGAAGTTTTACATCTCTTGTCCCAGATTCTAGAAGAGAAAATGAACATTAAAATGGAATTCTATGCATGAATATTAATAGACAAACTGGGAGACAAGAACGTGGGCTTGAACACATGCCCTCACATTTGCTATATAGGCACTTTGTCACATGAGCCACACATCAGCTCTTTTTTTTAATGCACTGGATCTTGTATTCTGTCTAGGGCCAATCTTTATAGTCTCTGCCATCTGATTAACCGGGATTACAGGCATGAGCCACTATGCCTAGCCTTTAGAATTTAATTTTTTTGGTATGTGTTTTGACATATTTTCTACCTAGTTCTTTGCCTAGTGAAAAGACGCATGTAAAGTTTATCCTGTATGAGGAGAGGAAATGTTTCTCTCTCTTTTCTTATTTCTCTTTAACCCTCTTGTTCTAAAATAAATCCTTGCTCGCTCTCTTTCTCTGTGTGTGTGTGTGTGTGTGTGTGTGTGTGTGTGTGTGCTGTCCTCGGTGTGCATTGTACTGGGTGTGCTGGTTTGGGGGGCTAAAACTCAGAGCCTGGGTGCTATCCATGAGCTTTTATGCTCAAGGCTAGCACTTGAGCCACAGCTCTACTTCTGGCTTTTTTAGTGGTTAATTGGAGATAACATTCTCAAAAGACTTTCCCACCAGGCTGACTTTAAACTACTATTCTCACATCTCAACCTCTTGAGTATCAAGGATTATAGTGTCCAGCTGCTAAAAGTTTTCATTTTAAAGAAATGTGAGGTGACACTGTTCAAAAATAAATATATTCAATAACTGACTTACATAATTATAAGCCCTCTACACATAACCTTTACAATGAAAACCAAAAGAAATGTATCTAGTATCTGGAAGTTTATCTGGTAGACTGACTATGCAGCTACAGCTAGTATAAAAACAATGTTTTTGTAGACATGAAAAACTGTGTCACAGTGCCTGGTCAAGATACATGTACTACATGAAGTCTTGAATAACAGACTCATCTTTTACCATACTCATAAAATGCATAGATAATGTACCTGTCAAGCTATTATCAAAATGAAATTCATAAATCAGTGGGAAGCAATCAACACAGTGCCTGGATAAGTCTACTGTTACTGTGTTTAACAGTTTTAACTCTGAAAGTGTTCTACCAGTCATACCAAGTTTTGCTCTTAGAACTAACCCTCTTGAACTGACAGAGGTGGTCACACCTATGATCCCAACTATTCAATAGATCTCAGATCTGAGGATCACATTTCAAAGCCAATCTCCAAATTAATCACAAAAAATCCAAAAGTGGAAATGTGGCTCCGGTGGTAGAGTCTTAGTATCCTACCTACATATAGATTTCAGCCTAGAGGTATTCTATAAATACCTTCTTTATAATACATTATGGTTTTTGTTGGTTTAATTCCCTTTGAGGAGAAAGTAGAAACTAGAGCATGTGGAAGTTGATTTTGGACCCTGGCCATCTGGGTGAAGATGCCCAGCCTTACAATTTATGAAATGAGTCATCTTGCAAGAAACAAATATGTATTTGGCTTAGCCATTATATATCATTTAAGCCTCCAAACAACCATATATATTACATTTGATTGGTTAGTGAAATATAAAGTTCATAGAGTCAGGTACCTTCAGAACTAGTTCATTACAGTATCCATAGTACTTAAGACAGTGTGCATTCAAAAATACTTATTCAGTGGATGAATGAGTTCCCCTGTTGAAGATATGAAAATTATACCTGAAAATGGCTTAATAATTCATCCAATGCATAGCTAGCATGTAAAGGACCAAGATTTGGACATATGTCTGTCTGATTATAAAATACATATGCTTAACCACACAAATTTGTGGTAGGAATATTCAGTAAATTATTGATGTTTTAGAATA
Source organism: Dipodomys spectabilis (assembly GCF_019054845.1). Classification (NCBI taxonomy): domain Eukaryota; kingdom Metazoa; phylum Chordata; class Mammalia; order Rodentia; family Heteromyidae; genus Dipodomys; species Dipodomys spectabilis. Next base: position 24,898,541 of record NW_024870802.1, on the reverse strand, counting down.
ATGCTCGCTTCAGGGAGAGAAAAAAAGGTAGAGAATGGAAATCATCAGTTCTGGGAACTGAAATACATGACAGGGAAGAAGAATGTACAGGGTCCAAATGTGGTTTGTGGGAGCAGCTGCATTCTAAACTGAAGGATATTCTAAATGGGCATCTTTGAGAATGGAGCCCAAAAATCTGACTTCTTCAGAAATGCACTAGTAATGTTATGCATACAATGTTCGACACATCCTGAATAGAACACCTCCATTGACTAGAGAAAGTGGAGAAGGAGTTCAGTAGGTGAAAAGCAAAAGAAGTCAGAGTAGAAATGAGAGTGAGAACTGTGCGGGTTACAAATGGGAAACCAAAGTTTTCAAAGAAGTCACCAGCTTTTGAGTCAAAGATCCAGAATTCTCATTAGTACAAGGAACTTATTAAAGTATCTTACCAGCCTTCAAAAGTATACTTTTGTTACTGGCACTGTAAAAAGAGGGTTCTTTGAGAAAAGAAAATTTATGTGACTGGGATTAATTTGAAGAAATTATAGGATCCTGAGATTTTAAAGGGGAGTTATTATGGCAAGCATTTAAGCATCCTGTGCGATGCAAAGTTGAACTTTCTCTCAAAGCTTCTGCTTCCTGAGAGCTGATGATTACAGTGCAGTGCCTAATTCTATGGTTGCAGTGGTAATTACAGGTATCATGACCTCGTGGAGCTGCACCCACACTCACATGTCCTGTGCAGACACAAATAGCAGTGTCAAAAACCTAGCCTGACCCACACAAGGTCATCACTGTAGGTCATAGCATATAGAACCATCATGGACACGATTACACTATTTATTTTTCTATTATCATGGATCATGAAATAGCAATAAATGAAATTTTTCTTTAACTAATCCTTCCTTCTGTAATACATTTTTGGTGTTGAAGACTGAATGAAGGGTCTGGAGTATGCTTTAAGCATGTGGTCTGTAAATGAGATGCCACACCCTCATCACTTAGAGTACTATTTTTAAACAACACATGTAAGTTTCTCTGTCATATAATCATTGGTTCATAAAAAACATTTATTTTGCATTTGTGTAATTTTAAATACTCAGAGAAAGTTTGTTAATGTTCCCAAGAAGTAAGCATGGAGTTGAACAATAGGATGCCCAGGAACTTGCACATATGATACTAATTTTAGTTCTTCAGGCTAAAAAGGAAATGTATTTCCAATTAATAATTCAGTGCATTTGTGTATGATTACATGGATATTTTGGATGCCATCCTTAGTATAAGAACATGAAATTAAATGTACTTTAAGACTCCTTCATAAACATTCAAGATCTCTATTAGTTATTAATTCTCTTTGTGTGGAAATCTTTCTCAAGGTATGTCAGTGACAGTAAGGAATTCATAAAAATAAAGGACATTTTCTTCGACTGCGGTGCTTTCAAAATTGGATTTAAAGTGTATCATCACCTCAAGTTATATAATCCAGGTATTTGTTTCTCCTGTCTGCTATTTAATATCATCTTGGCAAACATTCTGTAACATTATTCCTTCTTCTGTCATGTTGGGGATTGTGCATGCTAAGAAAGCATTCTTTTTTCTCCTCTTATGACTCAACAATTTCATGAAGATGGTCTCCTAAGCTATTACCAAATTAATATTTTTCTCTATCTTAATTGTTTAAATGCTCACATGTTTTAATAACTTAGCCCTCAATTTATTTCCAGAATATTGTAACTGGAAAAAGTTTTCAAACTTGGTCTTAGTAACATTTGCAAGAAACTGGCTCAAGGAAAATATTTTATTTTTTTCAAGATGAAACATAAAGATGGCTAAATTTACCAGGCCTCTATTTAGAAAAAGAAGTTTTAACCAAATCAAAGTTAGTGGAAGTTTCTAATTATATATGTTTTTTATATTAAGTGATTGATATTGAGCATTCTATTAAAATATATGGTCTATATGTCAAAGAAATATTTAAGTTTTATACAAAAATATACATAGTTAATAGTTAATGATTAACGAAAATTACCAGGAAGTACCCTTTTTATACAATAGAAATTTGTTAAATAGACATTATTGTAGAAATAAGATTACCTTGTGCAGTAGAAAGCAAGTCTATTTGGGATCACTGATGCTGTCTCCTGTTATTTAAAAACTTATACCTTTGGTTCTTTTAGTACTATAAATCTAAAGTACCTTGCTAAAGATTTTAAAGTTTATTCCAAAGGTAAGAGCTAGGTTAATATGCATGTACGATATCTGTCACTACAATAATTGCTACTGTCTACTATGTATGTTAAATGTATTTGTGATCTTCAAATGCCAAAGTTAGGAAGACATGTTTCCAAATTGTCAGTGAAGTGATACAGGTTTGTGCACATGTATCTCTAAGTGTTACAAGAAGAGAACTTAATGGTACTGGCATAATTCTGTCAAGCATAAATAGTATCCTAAAATTCTATATACAGTGGAAATGGCAAGACACCTGTAAATTGATAAACTAATTTTTTAAAGAAATTTATTTATGGATATTCTCATTTTTGTCATTTCAGTTTGGCTTTTGCTGCAGAGTACTTTTAACAAAAATAGTTTGATGTCTTGTAATCTGAATCATCTTCTGGTACAGATCATGGTAGCATGTCAACAGAATTTTCTGCCAACTAAATTTCCCATGATACCTTCTAAGCCATACAAGGAAACAACCTTTTGTTGTATTTAAGCAGAGATAACTGTCTCCCTTTAACACAGAAACACCTACTGACAATGGACCCTCCTCCGTCTGTATCCCTGTTAAGAGAATTTGGGCTCTGGTGATTCACTCTTGTAATCCTAGCTACTCGGGAGGCTGAGATCTGACAATAAGGGTTCAAAGTCAGCCCAGGCAGAAAAGTCTGTGGGATTCTTACCTCCAATTAACCACCAAAAAGCCAGAAGTGGATTTGTGGTTCAATTGGTAGAGCACTAGCCTTGAGAAAAAAAAGTTAACAACAAAGCAAAACAAACAAACAAAAAAACCTCAGCAACAATGCCTAGACCTTGAGTTCTGAGTTCAAATCCTTGGAATGGTACCATAAAGAAATTAATCAATGAATTAACTAATTAATTAATTGAAGGGGACCAAAATTGTTTAGGAAGGAAATAAAGCAGTATAGATAGATGAGAAGCTTCCAACCCACCATTTAATGTTAGGTCCCAAGATCTAAATTTGTCTTCTCAATGTGGTATTGAAAGCCACACTGATGGATATGTGATAATAAACATATCTATTATTAATATGCTAATGACTCTGTGCTCATTTAATGAGAAATAAAAATAATTTATGAATGGAAAAAAATAAATTTGTCTTCTCTTCTGAAACGGTAAAAATTATAAACATTTCATAAATGTGCTCAGACAAAAAGAATGATAGGTCGGTCTAGCAAAAGGAAGTCCTGAAGGTTCCATTTTACCCACCTCAAACCATTTTCTAAAGATTACGAATTACTACACTGACACATATCTCAGTTACAACTAGCAACTGCCATGTTGCGACTTTTACTCTCATTTTCTGAATGAGGAGCAAGAAATCTTTTTTTTTTCTTTTTTTCTACTTCTCATTACTAAAATAAATCCTTGTTAAAACTTATGTACTATAATTACTCCAGAACCAGTCTGAAATGTATGCTTTTCTCATATCTTCTTTCTAAATCTTTGCTCAAAATTGGTTCAGTTAAGTACAGGGGATATTGGTGTCCATAGCTACTATCTGTCTTTTTTCTTTGGTTTTCTCCAGTAAGCTTCCTCCTGGGAACAGAGCCCATTTTCCTCTGCTGAATCAGTATTTCCCATGTTGTATCCTTGAGACTCTGGTTGTAGTGATAGATCCAAGGGTGAGAGCATCACAAAATAGGGTGAATCTGGCTCCTTCGGTGACATCTCATAAGAATATATATGGCACTTGGAAAGAGCAACTTTGTTTTTGTACAAAGTTGGAGAATATGTTCCTGGCTAGCTGCTGCCCTAGCACAGGAGGAGAGCCTGAAAGAAGAGGAGGTAACACATACAGATGAAGTTTCTGATTGTCATCCTTAAGAAAACACAGTGCAGGATTCTGATACTGTGAAAAATGGTAAGTGACTCCCATAAATTCTTTTAAGAAAGATCACTTCAATATAGCCTAGAATTAAAACCATCCTCTCTCATCAGAACAGATTATCAATGCACACTTTGATTCAGAGACTTTTTGTACAGCATACAATTTAAATATCAATGACTTCTTTCATAAATTACTTTTCTATGATGCATAATTTTGTAATTAAAAACAGTTTATTTTCCTAGGCTCAAACTCAGGCAAAGGTTCATTTTGACTTAAGTAAGTGTTCATTCTGCTGCCTAGATTTATGATTGGAATTGACTCAGAAATAGCAGCGTGGGAGGTGGGGAAGAAGGGAGAGTTATTTATTCCAATTTCTTTACAAGATCCTTCACTAAACACCCTACAGATGATATAGTAAAAAAAGCAAAAGTCTGCTCTTCTTGCTTGCTGTGTTTATCCTCAAAGAATTATCAGCTGAAAACAACAGGTCTGTGGGCTGTAGGCCACTGAGTCAAACTTTGCTGCACTGAAGATCAAAATGGCGTTACACTGACGTCAGTCCTTGAACCCCATTCTGATACCATTAAGGAAGATAAGGGTCAGGATACCAGGATGCACATACTTATGTCCTGATGGATGTGCCCAGAGATGTGTTCACTTCTTGGGTTCCTTCCCACATGGCACCTCTTCCTGCAATTTATTGACACCAGATGTGTGTGTGTGTGTGTGTGTGTGTGTGTGTGTGTATCAGTAAGACTTGCAGCGATGTCTATTTAAAGTTAAATGGAATAATTGAAGCCAGAGCATCATACTTTGAATGAAGTAAATCAAAGCACATCACAGTCATAAAAATGCAGACTAGGGAAAGCATGAATGAGAGAAATCCATTATAAAAAGAAACCAGACTATTAGAGACCAAAAGCACTGATTAAAATTTATCATCTCACACAACACTGATAGGAATCAATCGGTAACTAGTAAGAGCTCTGACGCCAGAATTAGTGAGCCTGCCTTGCTATATAAATTAGGCAGAAGTCTTTTGTCATAATGACCTCTTTCTCCATGACAGCTCATGGAAAACAATTCTTCACTTGAATTGCTGTGCGGATCAGATGCAAAAGCTCTGGCTAATGATAAAAGACATGGACCTGAAGTGTAATCATTTTACCAACAGAATGTTTTCGACAGAGGTTTTAACAAATCAAGGCTTAACTAATGATTGATGGTAGGAAATGGAGACATGGGTTAAAGTCTGATTTAAAAGAAAACTAAGACAGGAAGGACAGTGTGATTAGAAAGGCTCAAAGCAGACTATGAACCATAGCATTAATAATTGTGGACTTTAATGGGTACAGGTCTGGCAGCCAGCAGACAGTAAGAACTTGGACTGATTGAAAATAAATGAAAACTATGAGTATGACTCCTGCTAAGTGGTTTTGTCAGATGCAATCATAAATATACCAAATTATAATCGCCATTTAAAAGCATAGATCAAAGCAATATAAGTAAAATTATAATGTGCAAGAATGTCAAGATAATATTTTAAAGAAGTTTAACCAATGTTCTCTTTTCTAAAACAGAAGAAATTTAAAGCATTTTTCCGTATCTGTTGCCTCATGATTGCAAACACTTAGCTCTGTGCTCATTATTTCAGGGAAGAAAGATGACAAAACACCAACCCTAAGAGGATTAGAGACTCTGGATCTTATGTTCCCAAAGATTAAATTATTGTGTTGAAATTGTGAAGGGTTAGTATAGAATGTATGGGGAAAAGAAAGCAAAATCACAACAATACAGCACACACATATAAACAAAACAGGTGATTCATATCATGTCATTCAGAGTAGGACGTTTTGAGAAGAGGGGCCTTGTGCTTTCATTCTAGAACTGGATGCTTATGAGTGTGGGGTAGGGAAAGCAGCAGATCAACAGTGAAGGCTGAGAACTTCCATGGAACGGCTCTAGGCAGATAGAATTCTGAACAGATGTGAAAAGTTTCTCTTGTTCTGTCCTGGAGTAAAAACTGCAGAAAGATATCTATGTCTGAAATATTTCCAGATATGCCAACAAACTTGCAGGAAACCTGAGTGCTGGAATCTGGATTGATCAAGAAGAATCTTTATCTGGCTAATTAAGGACTAAATAGGAATGCTTTCTTAGAAGCCACAACTTTAGTATCACTCAAGACCCTGGAAATTAGAAACAATAGAATTACAATACCCCTGCAGAACGAAATGTTGAACCAAAAACGAGATTATGAGATACAGAAACAAAAGATTGCTTTTACAGTTGGTTTAAAGACTCATATGGAAAAGTACGATAAAATATGTCAAATGCCTTTGAAAACAATAATATAGATAGAAAAGCCTCCTCACATATAAAATGTTAGAGAAATGGAAGAAGTAGCTATTGGACAAACATGAAGTGTTTTAGTGTATCAGCATGGTAATTTCAGCAGAGAGAAATTCATGGTCCATAAAATCTGTGGAATTCATGATTGAGGTAAATGAAGGTCATCTCATGCCCTGGTTTCTCAGTGGTTCCCAGAGAACATAGTCCCCGGTCCTGTCCATTCTGACGTGTTTCTACCAAGTTATCATCCATGTCCTTACAGAATCTAGGAAACTTCAAGTGAATCATCCAAAGGAAGGTATTCAGGCTTCATACTAACACAGCATCTGTTGCTATGATCAGAGAAGGGTAATCAGGAGAGTGAGAAGAAAAGGCATGCAATTTTTTTAAAAAAGACAAATACTGTCTCTCCAAATTTTTTTGAAAAAATTACAAAAGGTACTAGGAAATATTGGTACTTGAAGATGTTTGGAAATGTTTCCTACTCTGTTTAAGTGGGAAAATGCATTCATTTTTGATAGAAACAAGTCAGATGTTTTCATAATAGTTTAGGGCTGAGGGAAAAATTTTAGAGAAAGCAAGAAAAATGAGGTAAAAATCTCCTAAGGAAAAAAAAATTGAATTAATTCTACATGTGTGGCAACCCTTCAGTGAAAAGAATGTAACTACACAAAGAGAGGAGTATAATTTTATGAGCTTCATATGAGAAAGAATGTTGGAAAAAAAGAAGCACAAATAGAAGCCATTGAGAAAAAATGGACAAATTTACATTTATTAATATATATATGTATAGTAAAGTACTTAGTTTGTTTACAGGATGAGGAACATATGCGATATCATGTGCAATATTTTGTACAGTAACATGCTTTACTGAAGGATTTATTACATAAAGTTTGACCAACTACAGTCAATAAATAGCAATCAAAAGAAATTTCAAAGACAATTAAAAAAATTTTAACACACTCATTACTTGATTCAGTTGCTGGGGAGCCACTCTCTGTCCTGTGTTGTTTTTACATTGTAGGAATTGCTGAGTGCTTTCCTAGCTCTTTATTTTGTGAAAACGTGTGTCCCAAAAAGTAAATGGAGCCCCCAAAGCAAAGTTAAAGCTAGCATGGTTAATTTAAAAATGATAAACAGAGAATTTTAGAATTGTTTAAAGACAACCTGTCTATAGCAGAAGTAGAGGTGGGATGGGAAAATTGACACAGAATTTGCAGAACAACACTTTATACATCCTTAGCATGGGTGGTTTGTCTTTAGAACTATAGACCTTTGGATACGAGGGTCTATTGTACTTTAAAGAAATACTTGAGGAGAATAAAACAGTAACAGAGCTAATTTTAGCTAGCCATCATTTTTTTGTCTATTTTGTTTCTCTTTCCATTTGTTCAGTGTAATACTAGCTATTCAATTTATGGTCTCTTGCATGTTGGCCATAATATTTTTATATGCAAAATATACAATAGTTTAGCCTATAAAAAGTTCTAGTTTATAAAATTAAGAAATGATCTGAAATGCATATTCTAAACCTTAATAATTTCCAACTGGTACCATTGAACAGTAACTTCTCATTTCATTCTTACCTAGAACTTTTGATTTACTAAAATAAAGTTTCTGTTTTAGCTATTTTATGAGTAGACATATCAATGGTTTGCTAACTTCTCGGGTCATTTTTACTTACCTATTCTTTAAATATTTTAAGTCCATACCCCAAATTAAACAATTCAAATATCCTATTTAAGTAAAGACCTAGCTCCTGGCTACCTCTTTCATGTAGACTCTTTATTATTCCTTAACCACATTAAGATTTCATTCATTCATTCATTCATTCAACTTGCTAAGGTTGTTCTTTCCTCTGGGGCTTCTGCACTTTATATTTCACCTGCCTGGAATGTCTTCCCAATTCTAAGTTTAGCACCTTGCATTTCAGATTCAACTCCAGTTTCACCTTGTGAGAGAGATGTTTTACACAATTCCTTCTCTAGTAGTTAGATAATACCTAACTCAAATCTCAATCCTTTTCCTTCTTGACATAGTCTGTCTACCGATATATGTTCGCTGTTTCAGCTTATTGAATGAGAGCTCTCCAAGGAAGGAACTCTGCCATTTTTATTCAACATTGAATTTTTATTCTTTTACTCTGTGAGACACAAAAATTACCAATAGATATTGAACAAGTGGACAAATATAAAATGTGCTCAATAATTTTTTTATTCATTAAGTATAAAAATATAAGAAAGATTCAACAAGCACATGAAACTCTCCCAATTTTCTCATCAAAATAAGTCATGACTTTTAATGATCTGCCTTGGAAAAGTGTTTAGAGATAAGGTTATTAGTATTTTTAATCAAGTATCATCATACAATATCTTGTTCCTAGAATGATCAAGTATTGTCATATAATGATTATTTTGCCCTAGAAAATAAGCCATTCAAAGGAATGTGTTGTTTGTTGTAATAGGACCAGTTGAAAGCTAGATCAGAATATTCTAATGTATATTAACTGTAAAGTGCTAAGCTATAGCAGTAAATGTAATGAAACAAATCTGTAGAAAATGAAACAAATCTGTAGAATGTATCTATCTAATGAGCAAACTTTTTCCAACTTAAAGCTTTTCTTCCTAATTGCTCAAATTATTGCCTTCATGTAAATCATTTTCTGTGATTTAAACTAAAGTTAAACAGACCATTTCAATTTGGATGCTATTTTCCCAAAGTTACTCTATAAAATTGCTTGAAAATTAAAGAACTATAAATAGATTTCTCATGATCAACAAGCTAATGCATAGTATCCTATTGATTAGTAAAATTATTTCTACAGTTCTTAAAATTTGCTTTCAATCAATTGCAAATGTCTGTAATGTTAATACTTTTTCATAATCTACCAACAAATATTCACAGCACAATTATACTGTATGTACAAAATGAAAGACCCAAGTAAGCAAAAAAACAATCTGCTTCCTGATAGTCTAGTCCTATGATAGAATTAAAAGTTAGTGGTCAATATTGAAACAGTGATACCCACAGGACAGTATATTGGAAATGGACTTTGCAACTTCTTGCTGTGTGTAGGGAGGTATAGGATAAGGTGGGGAAGAGGGTGGAGGGGGAGGGAGGGGATAGTGGGACAACAATAAGGAAGGGAATGGGTAACAATGATCAACAAGTCATGTACTCATTGCCTCACTCATGTAACTGTAACCCCTGTACAGCATCTTAACAGTAAAATTAAATTAAAAAAAAAAGAGTGACAAAGCCTTCAAGCTCTCGCTAAAAAAAGAATAATTTTAACAGGATATATTAGTCAATTACAGGGATATACCACATTTGTTTAACCATGACTCAGTGTTACATGTCATTTATAATGATTTACTATTAAAAATAGTAAACAAAAATACCCTTACATGAGCTGTTTGTCAGCTTCTCTGCCTACTTCTTCAGTATATCTGTAAGGTACATTTCTAAAGAAGAGATTATGGAATATATGTATATATACAACATGTTTTGTATTCTTCATGTTTTGTATTCTTCATACATATTTCATAATGTAATTCCCCCCAAAGTTGACACAATTTGGACTCTTACCAATGCACTGGTTCTTGTTGTTGGCATTTGTTTCAGCAATCATTAGTCACATAGAGATACCTTTACAAATAATTTTTCTCCATTTGTGAAATAATAAATAGCATATAGTTTAATATAGCCTTTGTCATGTTGTCTGAACAGTTTTCCTTTTCATTCAGAAATTCTTCATTTTGTACTGCATCATATTTTATTTTACCTACATTTGTTGTTTATGTATTCTAGAAATAAAGATGGGTAATATATTTTAAAAAGTTAGTAGTCAAAAACCTAAATTACACTGCCAGGATGGACTGCTCCCAGCTGCATGCCTGTGAGAAAATCATTGCTATGTTAACTGGAAATTATTTGTCTTTTCTCACAATAAGATAAGGTTAATAACAGAACGTATTTCATAAGGGAATTCAGTGCTCAGCATTTTAATAGCTCTCAGTTAATACTAATTCATAAGAAAACATAAACATAACTTCTATAAAAGAAGTTATATTATGTGAACACAGAACTTTTTGCACAGAAAAAGACTTTTCTTTGGTAGCATGAGGTTAATGAATGATGTATACATGGTCTTCCTCTTCATAGAAATAGCCTTTAGTGGAGTCATATGAAATAAAAGGCATTAGCTTTGCAAGAGAAAGAGGACACATTTTCTTCAGACTTTGGGAAGCTCATGGAAAGGATTTGAGAGGACTCATGAGAAAAAGCAAGAAGAGTGACCTAAGCCCAGCGCCAGTGGCTCACAGCTAGTTACTCAGGAGGCTGATATCTGAGGATCACAGTTCAAAGCCAGCCCGGGCAGAAAAAGTCCATGAGATTCTTATCTCCAATAAACCACCAGAAAACCGGAAGTGGTTCTGTGGTTCAAGTTGTAGAGCTGAAGAAGAGAGCCTTGAGCTGAAGAACTCAGGGACAGCGCCCAGGCCCAGAGTTCAAGCCCCATGACCAACAAAAACAAAAGAATAGTGACCTAAACAAGATGAGAACATCCAAAGACAGAAGGAAAGTTGAGCTTCTATGTATTCCATAAGATAAGCCTACAAAGTAAACCCTAAGGCTTTAGAATCATGATACCTAATATAAATCAATGATATGCAATACATAATCCCCACTAAGTTACCACAAACCTTCAGTAAAGAACACCAGGCTATTGATTATTAATAGTCTCTGAGTAAAAATGGACAGTATTCACAAATTCATCAAATACTGGAATACTGAACTTAAAAGTTCATACTTGAATATAAAGGAGAACATTTGGTTCCTATTTCATTCTCCTATTTGTGGGTACTAGGGATTGAATTCAGGAATTCAGGTCCTCCCAGCTGCTCAGTTTGCTTTCTGGGCTTGCTCACTACGGGACTCCCTTATTACTTGGGTCATGGCTTTAGCCTTACTTTTCTGTTTTTTATTTTGGAGATATTTGGGCTCTCAAGGACTTTTCTGCTGGTCTGGATTTGCTCCAAAATCCTCTGGAGCTCAGTCTCTTATAGCTAGAACAATAAGCATGAGACAGTAGCACTCAGTTAACCTTTGTTTTGTAACTTCTCGAATCAATTCACCAAAAATTTGAGAAATTGTTTAGAGGTATGAGTACCACCAACTCTGATATCCACTTCATAAAAAGCTATTAAATATATAGATATTAATGGGTTTATACTGTTTCATTTAATTATTTTAATGCTTGTAGTATTAATGAGATTTGCTATCCCTTTCAATTCCAATGTTTACTGTGTCATTTCATTTTGTATTTATCAGCTTGGTTATTTTTAAATTTTATTGATCTTTTCCAAGACCAGTGTATGAAGCCATTAATTTTTCCTACTGTTCTTCAGATTACTTTCATTTAGCTCACATTGATTTTTCTGAGTGGTTTTATACCTAACCCAAAAATCTGAATGAAATATTGTGGGAGTTTGGGGGGATGCCACTGCATTGACTTTATATAGGCTGAGGCTCCTATCAACATCTTTATACCATATGTGAGAAATACATGTTGGCAAAACATACTAATATACAGAAGCAAGCAGATCTTAGAAATTAAGAAAACCTGGGTCTTCATCTATCTTTTAAATTTAGATCAATTGAGTTTATTATCTTCCTTTAGATTTTTTTCAAGAATTAGTAACTTCCCTTTATGACTAATGCTTTTAGGTTTGAGACGCATATGTGTGCAAGTGTGTGTGTGTGCATGTGTGTGTGTGTGTGTGTGTGTGTGTGTGTGTGTGCTTATTGCTTTAACGATATCTCCAATAATAATAACACAATTGTATCTGTAATAATAACAAGTATCCAAGGCTATACCTTCAGTCGAAATGGCAGACTAAGATGAAGCAGGATTTTTTTTTCCCCATCTTCCTGAATGATCTTCAACATCTACTCACAGACTTTAAGCATGAGTACTTAGACAATCAATAGAAAGGAAAAATTTCTTTAGGGAAGATAAAAGGATGGAAGAGATTAGGGATGTATGAGAAGCAAACAATTCTCATAAAGAAAGACACAGAAAATAAAGGACACTTAGATTCAATGGAATAAGCCAAGTGTTATCTTAATAGTTTTTCTCATTGTAATACTTTTCTGAGTTGTCTCTTCTTTCTTTTTTATTTTTATAAACTAGAATAAACGATGAAGAATTTGAAGCCCCTGATAGAAACTCTTTCCTCATTCCTTACTCTAAAACTGGTAGGATCATTAATTCTGCACACACTTTTCATGATGATCTAGTGAAGAGCCCAAGACACCTAGTAATTCCCAATACATAATGAAAGTCTGGGGATAACAACTTTGTCTTCTAATTAAGAACCACCATTGCTATGCACTCGTTTACCTCTGCAGTGAAAGTTATTAGTGTCTGTCCTGCTCTGGTTCTATTACTTTGCTCATTCTGCTCTAGGGGAGGCAGTGAACTCTCTGAATGGTAAATTCAGACAGAAAAGTCTGGTCGACTTGTTTCCTCATTGGAATGACTCACACAAGGTCTCAGCCATCCCTCCAGGTTCACACAAGGTCTCAGCCATTCCTCCAGAGTAGGCTATCTCTCCTTCATCTGGAGAAAGCTGCCCCAGTTCAGCTCCACTGTTTCTGTATGGAAAAGTCTGAATAGAAACATGCTTGCTAGCTAGGCTGATGCTCTGCCTGACGATTTGAACCAATTCATTCCACATAAATAGGCGCACATCTATAAATGCAGTCAAGCCTTCTAGTTCAAGTCAAGCCCTGCTAGTTCTCCACCCACAGATTCAAAGGCTATCAATGAAGCATATTAGACAAAAATTACTCCTGTACTAAATATGTACAGGCTTTTGTCATCATTTTCTTAAAACTACAATCTCACAGTATTGACCTAGTATTTGTACTCACTGTGTATTATGAGTAAGCCAGGTATCATTCAAAATCTGTGGGAAGATTATGTGGGTTTATATATAAACATTGTACCATTTTATAAGAGGAACGGGAGCATCTGTGTGTTTGCATGTCTTCAGAGGTCCTACAACCAATCTCCTAGGTATTGCAAGGTATGATTTTATATATTTTGTGAGCTATAAACCCACAAATATATATAATATATTATTATAAACAATGCACTAATATGTAATGTTTACAACACAAATATATGTATAGAATATGTGCATATTAATATAAATGTAATTATAAATGTATACATCTCATATATTTATAAATATGTTATATATGTTGAAATGTAGCTAGCTTTATTAAGACAGCCCTTCAGTCTTGGAAAAACTAATAATGTCATCAATATGCAGGGGAAAAATATAAAAGAAAAACTAAAGAATTGTTAGAACAATTACTGTTTATCAGGACCCAAAAGACCGTACAGAGTGTTTCTCATAGCAGCCCACATTTACCAGGGGAAATATCGTTGATGTTTCTCTGATTAACTTTGAAAAAGTATTTTCACTTATAAGCTCCCAAAACAGTGTTTATACATTTTACACTATGGACTTTATATGAAGAACAGAAAAGTTTAAAAGTTGAGAATAGAAAACTGTACTGGAAGTTGAAAGATTGTCCTGAGTCATCACTCAACAGATACACACATTTTTCCAAGATATTCAAGGCATTTAATAATAAATTTTTAGAATACATAACTTTACATGTCAGTCAAAATACCTTTCATGAGGCACAGTATTGAACAATTATTTTTAATACGTTGTACACAGGGCCAAGAAGATCTACTGCTGCTGACAATGAATGAATAAAACTTTTATAACTCTTGGCTTTGTAGAATATGTGACTAAGTGCAGAAAAAATAACGTGACTCAAATAAGTTTATGAATAAATACATGTTAAAAGTACTATGAAAGAGAAATTTATGCATGGTCCAAAAGAGAGAGACAGACTTCACCTAAATTAGGGTATGGTGAAGGTCTATTTAAGGAAGTAGAAAATGAGTTAGTAGTTTGAAAATTAGAGGAGTTTGTCATGCAAAGAGAAAATAAAAGGAAATTCAAGGTGGTGAAAGCAGCTTTGACATAGGACCCACTTTATGGAGAAGCAAGCCTCTGTAATGGACAAAAGAAGTTAATATTGCTGGAGGGGAAAGGAGATGGGGAAATAAATAGGATAAGTGCTGGGAGGCAGTTCTGTTGGCCAAGTAGAGAGTTGCATTTGATTCTTATCTTAAGAACAATGAAAGCAGTTAATGGTTTTTAATAGGAAAGTGATTTGATCAGGTTTTCCTTTTAAAGAAACACTTTGGTTAGAGAGTAAGAGAAGGGTGAAGAGATCCTGGTAGTCCATTTAGGAGATTAGGAGATTATTGTAAAGTTTCCAGAGGTGATATCAATGGAGGAAACAGGTATGTTCTAGAAATAAGAGGCTGAATGACAAGACAGGATATTGTATTATGTCCATGTAATGAGGACATGGGAAGTTTTATTATTATTATTATTATTATTTTATTTTGGAGAAGCCATTATCATTTAAAGCTAAGTGATTTTTAAAAATAACTTTTGTATTGTGAAAATACTGTACAGAGGAGTTACAGTTACATGAGCAAGGTAATAAGTACATTTCCAGGATTGTTGGCTTCTCCTTTGTTTTCCCCCTACTATCCCTTCCCTCCCACCTCCTCAACTACACTCCCTACCTCCCCCACCCTGCCTCCTAAATTGTAAAGTTCGTTTTTTGACATAGTATCTTGTACATCTCACTGCTGCGATGGCTCCGCCTGTATCCCTATTTAAATAATTTGTTTTTCCCCTTCCCTTCCCCAAATTATACCACCATCAAATACAGTGAAAACAGGGGTTATACTATGGGGGAGGGACATACAAAGCAACAACCAAAAAAACCACGTGGTACCTTATGAATACGTTAGAAATAATAGCAAGCAAGAAAAAAATCACTTGTGTGCCTATCTTGGGATTCATTTCCCTTCACATCGTCTTATACGACCTTTTCTGCTGGACAAGGGAAGTTTAATGAATTACTAGAATTCTGGCTTTCAGAAGGAGGAGAACATTAGAGAGAATACAAAACAAGGAAATCTCAAGACATAAATTTAGATTTAAATATCTTCAATTTGAAGTGGTTAAGCTAGCTATCAAGCTAAGAGAATATTAGAGATATGTATTGTGTGAAATAGTTAATATAGATGCAGTGTTTGAAAACAATGACTTGCTTGAAAAGACACAAAATGAAAAGAACAAATGAGAGTCTAGACAGAAGCATGATAAACTGTGATACAATGCTACATATGCCATGTCATTATATTATATCCATATTAGCTGATGATCCTGAAAGACAGAAGTAGGTTCCTAGAAAGGAGATAGAAAATGAGGAAATAATAGCATCAATGGAAAAAAATAGTTGATAGGGTCAAATAATTTGCAAGATAAATAGGAAAGATGCTTCCTGAACATTAACACTGGAGCTTAGTGTGGTTTAAATCAGAGCTATTGGGGAGATTAGGAAAGAAGTGAGATGATGAATAAGGGATTAAATGAATGAATGAATGAATAAAATAGAAGGTATTAGACAAATCTTTGAACAAGTAAATTCTAAATAATTTTGCTGCCACAAGGAAGAAATGAAATAGGAGAAAAAGGAAGTGACTTTCATATTGGTCAGTTCTACAAGAAAAAAGTGGTACACAGGATCCAGATGAGAAGATATACTACAAAGAATAATATGTAATGAGAATAATATTTTTCTGAATGCTATGCCTCATGCCTATACGCACAGAAACTTTGTATTCAGGAGTTAAAGATTACAATTCATAGACAATTTGAGCAAAAAGTTAGAGACTCTGTTTCAACTAATAAAGTGAGTGTGGAAGTGAGTGTCTATGATCCTAGCTTCACCAGAGGCTATACAGTAAGTAGAATGATCATGATGTCAGGCTAGCCTTGGCTTATACTGGACTCTATCTAAAAAATAGCTAAAGCAAAAAAAAAAAAAAATAGGCTAGGGAGTGGCTCATGTAGGAGGGCATGTAAGAGACTCTAAGTTTAAACCTACGTGATTCCAAAAATGCATATGCAAATAAAATAATGATTACATTTCACCGGGCATAACTTTTTTTTTAAAGCAGAGATCTTTAAGCTCTTCCAGGTTGGACCACTAGAATCCCTAGGTGTTGCCTAGTTTATTGTCAGTATGGAATATTTATTGAAAGACATGAATCACTAAGATTTTCTTCTCTGAGGACTTATGTTAGGCAAGAGTCAGAAGGACTTGTGGAAGGGCCACCTTACAGAAGAAGTGGAAACATTCTTGTGTTATGATCAAAAGGAAAAATGACAGCGTGGGTTAATGTGTGCTATAAGATGGTTCCAACTGGTGACATCTATTTTCTCTCAAATCAGATTCTATAACTGGAGTACAGATTGAGGTGAGGGTGGGGGGAAAGAAAACTAAATGAAAGGACTCATTGATAGAGATAGCTGGATAATAGAATTAGCTGCTCATGGTAAAGGTTGGTTTGAGACAGCTGTTCATGAATCCATCAGGGGGCTCATCATTATTTCTGGAACTTATTCTAGCACGTTTTGGAAGCCTGGAAGGAGAAATGGAAATGGAAGATGATTTGATCTTAAGCAAAATGAAATAAAAAATTTCAATTTCTTTTAAAATAATTTTCTGTGAAGCATGTTGTATTGTACAAAGAGAAGAGAAAATTCAAGTATCAGTCACCAGCTAAAAATGATTTTAGCTCAACACATGAAAAGGCATGAAAGAGTTAAATTGGACAACTCAACACCAGATGATACAGCTGAGAAGTGTTCTAATCTTGCAGAAGAAAGAAAAATAAATCTTCCTCGTGGTAGAAGAGAATTTTCCAAGCAAGTTTTAGCAGGGCCAAACATAAAATGTCATTGTATAAAGTCAAGGAGACCTGAATATTTCCCTCCACAGATAAAAAGGATTTCATTGCAAGAATTTTGGTCATTTGATAATGTTAGGGTTTATCAATCCAAAATGTTAAAAATTATATTAATTTGTTTTTATTACTCTATTATTCCTCTAAGTAGTTTTCCTGGGAAATGTTCAATGGGATATAAATATGAAGTTTGATTAAATTGAAACACATTCTCTGATTAAGTTTAGAAAATTGGCTTCAATTTACCCAAATGATCACAAACAGGACCATACTAAAGCTACCAGCATAACTATTTTTATTGTAGCCTTATTTACCATAGCTAAGATATGGAATCAACCCAGATGCCCCTCAGTAGATGAATGGATCAAGAAAATGTGGTATATGTACACAATGGAATTCTATGCCTCCATCAGAAAGAATGACATTGCCCCATTTGTTAGGAAATAGAAAGACCTGGAAAAAATTACATTAAGTGAAATAAGCCAGGCCCAAAGAAATATAGACCCCATGGTTTCCCTTATTTGAATAACTAGTATATGTCTGAGACAAACAGAAACTGTTGGACAAGATGATGTTAGGTGAAATGAACCCCAAGATAAGGATTCAAACTTATTTTTTTTCTTTCTTGTGATTGTTTACAACATATTTATAAGATGATTTCTTTGTTGCTTTGTATGTACCTCCCCCAGGGTATAAGCCCTGCTTTCACTGTATTTGATGTTGACATAATTTGTGGAAGGGAAGGGAAAAAACAAACTGTTTAAATAGGGATACAGGTGGACCCATTGCAACAATGAGATGTACAAGACGTTATGTCGAAAAACTTTACAACTTTGGTAGGGTGGTGGGTGGGGAGGGTGTGGGTAATGGTGATAGAGGGGTGTGGGGTGGGGGGTGGTAAGGGGAAACAAAGGAGGAGGCAACAATGTTTGATAAGAAATGTACTCACTATCTTGCCCATGTAATTGTAACCCCTCTGTTTAGTATTTTCACAATAATAATTAAAAGAAAAAGAAAATCGGCTTCAGTAGAATTAGAGTGACTTTTGTACTGCAACTTTCCTTTTTTCATACTGACAAAAGCCATACATTTATAAATCTCCATTACAGGATTTTTCCAAGATTATTTGATCCTTTTATATGAGATCCTTTTATATGAGAAGTAGCTTGCAGTTATTACAAACTTTTGCTTGAAGTAGGAATATAGCATGGTGGTTTTTTTTGGATTGTACTTTTTGATCTCTTTTATATAACCTAAATCCCTCGGGATATATTGTAAATCCATAGTTCAAGTGTAAGCCCTACCCACCCATCCATCACCTGTATCAGAAATCTTATGGCTTCTTGACAGACCTGCAGATTTCTACACTCAGTAGTAAAGGATCCCTGAGGAATCTATGTTTAACCAAGTGCTCTAGCTGTCCTTTAATTTAAGAACTCACGATTTAAGTTACTTCCTCTCTCCAATTGTAATCGCTCAGCAATAAACTTTTAAATACACGTGGAGTCTGATATGAAGTTTCTTCCTCTCGTCAGGCCTGATATTTACCAGCTAGCTGTGACCCTGTACCATTACATAAGCATCTCACACAAAATAAAATTCTTTTTCTTTTACATTTCCCATCTCTATTCTTTTTAATTTATTTTCTGATGAATACCAATACCATAGATGCTGATACTATAAAGAGAAAGGATGAAACATTTCCTGAAGAATTTTATGCATTCAAAACTCTAGCCAGCAGCAGATCTTATTATATCTACAGCAGAGTGAGACTAAAAATGACTAAATTGACAACAATATCACACAAATAGCTCTTACAAATGGAATTCCATTTCAAAGTCATCTATGAGTCTTGACAGTCATTGACAAAATATTAGGTTTGGTTGAAATTATCTCTCAAGAAAAATACTTAAAAGATAATACTTTATATATCATAAAATGTGCTTCATAGTAGCACTATGCCTTAACTCAATGAATAGGATAGTTCTCAGAATCATTCAATGCCTTAACTCAATGAATAGGATAGTTCTCAGAATCATTCAATCTCTTTTATGGATACTCATAAGTATCTTTGTGATTTTAATTTTCTTTAACTAATTTCCTGGTAATTTGGAATCGAGAGCAACATACTAGATGATAAATCAAGAAATGATTATTTAAATTGTTCATTTTTCTCCTATATCACTGTTTTAGATTTCTATAACTTTTATTTTGTATGTAAGTTTATCTTTTGGAGGTACAGTAAGGGCACAGTACAGGAAGGAAGGCACAAGAAATGGTGGGACAAAGGGTTAACAACTGCATCAGTGACAATAGAGTCTATGTTGAAAATGAAGTATACAACTTATGAGGGAGGGGAGTCAGGAGAGAAAACTGAGAGAAAATGAGGGAAGAGATGACATTATTCAAAAAGAAATGTGCTCATTACCTGACTTATTTAACTGTAACCCCTCTGTACATCACCTTAACAAAAAACAAAATTAATAAATAAATGAAAGAGAAAGTAACATATTATTGACCAAGAATGAAAAAAGAGAAATGTGCTTATTACCTGACTTACGTTCCTGTAACTCCTCTGTATATCACTTTGACAGTAACAATAAAAATTTTTAATGTAAATTTAAAAAATCAAAAAGAACTCTGAAGAAATCATTCTTTAAATTATTCCACAAATAATGGGAGTCCTCAACCACCATCTAGGGTTCAGTTTCTAAACTTGCAAACTATAAAGTTTGAGTTAGGGGATATTCATGTTCTTCTTTAACTCTAAAGTTCTGTTCATATACACTCATACACACATAATTTAAATGTTCTTGCTAGGAAGGCAATGCATGTGCATAATATACTTCTCTAAAGACATGAAAGATATACCCATTAAATTTATCTGCAGATATTAAAATTCTTGCCTACCATTACTACTAAAGTAGATGTTATTTTTCCTTCCGTTGACTGTGGTCAAATGCTAACTTAACCTAAAAAAGAAGCTAATTTATTTCATAGGAAGGACAACTTGCTTTCAAATGTGTATTTTAATTGCCTTTACATTTTGTTTAATTAGGGTGAGGAGTGCACATTAGAAACATTTGTATGGTCCTGATTATTATTTGGAATGCAGAGTCCTGATTGAAGTCGTAATAACTACAAGTCAACACAACTTGTATCAATAGTTGCAGCCATGCAGGAGCCACAGCTCCAATGTTATGTCTCTTGTCACTAGCATGTGCCATTGTGAAGCCAGGCTGCAGCAGAAGGCCTGTCTACTGCCTCACAATAGCTCTTGTTCCCCGGGGAACACAAAGGCAGACAGCCGCTTTTCTGTTCTTTTCAACAGACACTCAGAGGGTCTGTTACTTATTATCTTTGGAAGAAAGGACACAGCTTTCCACAAGCAACTTGAGCTTGTATCAGTTCTGAGATCAGAGAAGATGAGTTAGGTCCTTCAGACCCTTCTGCAAGGCAACTTTTATTGTCAGAGTTTCTGATAAGGGTTAAAATTCACAAGTGTTTGGCAACCTTAACTACATTAATTTTTCTTCCAGACAGCAAAAAGAAAGCTTGAATAGAGAGAAGCTGAGAGAGAGAAATAGTGAGAGACAGAGAGAGAACTCACTATACTGCAAAATTACAATCTGAGAAAATGATTTCTTTAGTAGGCAGTTGACATCCATGAAATATATTAAATTTTTAAATTCACCAGAGAGAGAGAGAGAGAGAGAGAGAGAGAGAGAGAGAGAGAGAGAGAGAGAGAGAGAGAGAGAGAGAAGGAATCATAGAGCATTGTGGAAAAGAAAAGACTAAGGAAAGGGCATTATACTACAGAAGAGCTGTGTTCTAAGCCTGCTACTGCTATTAAATACCCTATCATATCCAGAATATAGTTTCATATCTCTGCACCCTAGTTTTCTTGAGTGTCAGATGAAAGTAATTAATAAGAGAAGAAATTCAGCTAAAAAATACAAGCCTATTTTCTTCACTCTAATGCATTTGTAAATTTCTAACACTTAAAATTAATACGGATTTTCTCAGGCAAACTAGAAGTCCCTCAATTTACTTACACTTTCCAACCAAATATCTGTGCATCTAAAGAGCAAAACTGTATTTCAGCAAGGCCACCTAGGAGCAAGAATAAAAACCAGCTGTAGCAAAATACTCTCTAGGACTGGCCTTGGTAAAAGTTCTGAATGTGTCTGTTCGTGATGAAAACCAAAGGGAAAAATGAAATGTTATATTTCCCTTTCATTGGCTGGAAACTAATAATACATAGAATAAAATAAAGGCACCAACCCAAAGGCTTTCTTCTTTCTTAACTAGACATTGTGGAGCCACCAAGACTGAATTCTCTAAATCCATTAGGAAAATTCTCATTTTATCCTTAGTGATAGAGAACCTAGTAGAAAAGTGACTGGAAACAGAGATGTAGGCTCATGAATAGCCCTTGGACAAAATCCCATGGTCAATCAATCTGGAATTGATCTGAGGTTCATCTCTGCTAACAGCATGTTGATTGTCTAGATCAACGCCATTAGTCTCTTAATAAATACTGACTGGCATAAATAAATAAATAAATACTGACTGGCATAATTATAAAACAATGGATTGACTGTGAAGCCAAGAGGACTGGTAAATATGGTGGCTGAAGATGTAGCTAATGATACCAGATCCTTACAGTCCTGTTCTCTTGATAAAATATATTTTTGAAGAACTATCCTTCAGCCTACTTTCTCCTAAAGGAGACTCACCCACACACTGTGTTCTGTCTTCTCACACCAACTTAAAGCTGGGTTGTGAGTTCTTCTTCACCGAAACAGAACATTTCTCTAACATGGCTCATTGGGATAACAGAAACACTGAGTAGAAACATTCAGCACACATCTACAGATAGTTGTTTTTGTTTTTAATCATTGTGAAGCACTTTAGTTCACTCACTTGATCTTCAACTAGTTACCCTTCCATTTACCACATGATTCTTTTTATTTCTTGGGATTTGAAGGCTGAAATCACTCTTTCTCTCTTCAAGTTCTACATCCATGAAGTAAAGATACAAGAGTTAGTGGGGAATCAAATCTGATATTATCTTTATTGGAGGAAAGGTTGAGCAGGAAAAAAAATGTGACTTGAATCCAACAAAGTTAAATATCTTAATCTTTACACCCTAAAGTCGCTGAGCCAGGCACAAGCAACGACAGAATTCCAGGCTTTTGCTATGTGGGAAGACATGTAATTTGTGCCTAGATGCCTTACCTATTTATTATAAGTATACACATATTTACAGATACATAACTCTCCCCCAAAAGAACTACTAATGTAAAACAGATTTTATTTCCTCTTCTCTGAGTTACACTGCTTTGTGTCTTTTGTTGTTTTAGGTAAATATCAACTATAAAGGACTTCTGCAAAGACACAAAGACTACTTAGAAAATACTACTAGCATGGAGCTGGGAAAGTGGCTCAGTGATAGAGTGCTTGCCTTGCATGCATGAGGCCCTGGGTTCCATTCCTCAACACCACATACGAAGAAAATCCAGGAGTGGCGCTGTGGTTCAAGTGGCAGAGCACTAGCCTTGAGCTGGAAAGCTCAGGGATAGCTCCCAAACCCAGAGTTCAGACCCATGACCTGACAAAAAAAAAGAGAAAATACTACTAGCATTTGCCCTAGTAGGTGAGAATAAGATTTGTTAGCCACAGAGCTGTTACCAGGTTCACAGTTCTAAGTACAGATCTAGAAAAACATGGAAGAAAAAAAATGAATGAAATTATGTTTGAAGCTAAAGCTGTTTCTACTTTATATTATGGCTTGCTGGGCACATGCCAAATGTTCGACTGTCTTTTTAAAAAGCCACTATATTTCCTGGTAGACAAAAAAAAATAATTAAGAAAGTCTTTGAGGAATATTAGAAATTGGCATTCACCCATCATTTACAACATAATCCCAATAATATACTGGGAAAATGTATCAATGATACATCAAAACCCTAAAAGAATGCTTGTTTAAATTAAAAAAAAAAACCCTACCAAGATCCTTCATTATTACACTTATAGTTTTGTAGAGACTTTGACTTTCAAGTTTTTTCAATGTTTATTATTTCTTTTTATTACTACAACCACCCATTAAAATACAAAGCAGTGAGGCAAAGACTACAATTTCTCTCAATGCCAGTTCTCTTTTTCTCTAATAACAGGATTTATTGCTTGAGTTTAGTTCATGGCAATCAGAAATAGTGATCATATTTACACCCCTGAGCCATGTGTGACCAGATGACTCAGTTCTGATCAAGATGGTATGTACAATTTCAGGGCTGTAAATTGTCTACATACAAGTGTGATGTATTTTCATCCTCTTTCAGTTTTGTTCCTTGTTCAAAAGCAAATGAAATGGCTATAACAGTTAATGTACTTACACAATCATCTTAGATTCAAAAATCACATACAGCAAAGATGTGAAACAGAAGACTTGAGCCCTAACATCAAGGTGTCATAAAAGACGGGGAACTGTTTATCCCTGGATATATATTTTTCCCCCCATGGGAAATAAAGAGTTTATAATCGCTATCGTGTGGATAGACAGTTTTAGAATTGAAAATTTAGAAACTTTTACCAGGATTACTCAATGAATAAAATGCAAATTACACTACAGAGCAACAACCTATAATCAAATTCATTAGTATTTTAATAGCACAATGTTAAAATATTTGTACTAAATTATATCATCAAGACTAGAAATAGCATCTCAGTTTAAGTAAATTTTGCAAAGGAATCAATACAGGTTTGGTTTTATTTGATTTACCATTCCGTAAGTATCAAAATGCTTTTGATTTTCAGAGATATGAGGACGGGGCCTCTTAAGAATAGGATCACATAGCTGTATTATCTCCTTTACTATCTAAAACAAAGTATAATAAACTAAGTCACTTCCATAATGCTATATAGCATGCAGTGCTCTCTAGCACAAGCTTTTTTTGACGGAGGAGTCCAGTCATGGGGCCTGAACTCTGGGCCTGGGCGCTGTCCCTCAGCTCTTCAGCTCAAGGCTAGCACTCTACCACTTGAGCCACAGTGCCACTTCCGGCTTTTTTCTTTTTTGCTTATGTGGTACTGAGGAATCGAACCCAGTGCCTCATGCATGCAAGGCAAGAGCTCTACCACTGAGTCACCTTCCCAGCCTTCTAGCACAACCTTTTTACTTAGCAAGTGTTAGTTGCGTAAGGGAAGTTTCATTGTGACATTTTCATATACACATACAATGTACCCTGGTCAAACTCAGCTTCTCCATCGCTCTCCTTCATTCACTCTCTTCCTAGTAAACAAGATAAAAAAAAATTGTTTTATCTTCATACATGTATACAGAGCACTTCTTTAGCTAGTATCCTAAGGCCATACTTCTTAATCGAGGGTATGTATCATTGGTTGTTTCAAAATTGAGGCATACATATGACACATAAATCTACTCAAGAGCTTTCACAGGAATATTCATAGAAATGCTACTTGTAACAGCTGAAAATCACAACCCAGATGCCTATTTTTTAGTGAAGAGTACGTGAAATGTGGTATATCCACATCCATGTAAGAATACTCTTACATGGATGTATACTTCTTCTTACTTGGATGCATCTGAAAATCATACTGAGTGGAGAAAAAGACAGAAAAATCCATAAAACATTTCAAATATAAAATTAACTTCCATGATAACAGCAATTTTTCACTTGATAAAGTCATCATTTTTAGTTTCTATATGTGAGCAAGAGAATATATTGGTCTTTCTGTGGTTGATTTATTGCACTTAAAACCTTCCAGTCCGTCTAAGTTACCATAAGTACCAGGATTTTACTTATTTTGGTGATTAGATAATCAGATAATTAGATAATAGTCTGCATAACGTACCCTTCAATAAATTCTATATCTTGGCTCTTGTTAAGAGGATGACATTAAAGCATGGCCATGAAAGTGTCTCTTTGATATACTGAATTTATTTATTCTGAATGCACGGCTAGTAGTGCTACACCTGAATTATATGAGTTCAATTTTTAAGCATTTGAGAAAACTCTATACTACTTTCCATAATGGTTGTACCCATTTACATTCCTACTAACAGTGTACAATTTTTCCATTTCTCTGAATCCTCAGCAACCTTTTCTATCTTTTGACTTTTTGGTTCCAGCTACAAACCAGGCCTATGAAAATGATCAGAAACAACTGTCCATGTATCCCATCTTACCACATGCTAATTCTTAAGTAATGCACTTCCCATATATTATCTTTTATAGCTTCATTGTATAGTTACTGTGTTTATGTGTTATAATGGTGAAACTGAAGATAAGAGATAGTTGAGAATTTTTTTCAAGGGCCCATGCTACTGGATATTCTAGGGTATCAGTACTGAAGATTCCAAACCCTAGCTTCAGTGGTATTTCTACAAAGTTGAATCATTATAGAAAGTCACCTCCCTCAACTAAATGTATACTTAAGAAAGATGTTTCTCTGTTTCTCAAATATTTTCCATCACTGAAAATCTAAATTCTTCTTTCTTTCTTTTATTCTTTCTTTATCTGGTCCTTGGGACTTGAACTCTAAGACTGGGCACTGGCCCTGACCTCCTGTGCTCAAGGCTAGCACTATACTACTTGAGTCACAGTACCATCTCCAGCTTTTTCTGTGATTAATTGGAGCTAAAAGTCTCAGACTTTCTAGCATGGGCTGGCTTTGAACCATGATCCTCAGATCTCGGCCTCTTGAGTAGTTAGGATTATAGGCGTGAGCCACCAAAGCAGGGCCCAAGCTATTTTCTATTCTACAATATGTCCTTCTGCTACCATGAAGAATTAGTCTTTTAAAGAAACATACAGAGTATGACTTTTAAAAATGATATTAAAAATGTAAATATTTTCAAATGTACCAAAGAGCAGTATAAGCACTGTGAGAATTATATTTAACATAAGTAATATGAGAATTCTATTTAACTCTGAATATTTAGTCATCAGGTTGACTAAGTCATTCTTTTTTTCCTTTTTTTGGTCAGTTGTAGGGCTTGAACTCAGAGCTTGAGTCATTTTGTGCTCAAGACTAGCCATTCTATCACTCTGAGCCACAGCTCCTTGCAGTTTTTGAGTGGTTAATTGGAGATAAGAATCTCATGGGGACTTTTCTGCCCAGGCAGGTTTTGAACTGTGATACTCAAATCTCAGCTTCCTGAGTAGCTAGAATTACAGGCATGAGCCACTAACACGTGGCTCTAAGTCATTCTTATGTAATAATACAGAAAATTTTATATTTATTCAAATGATAAGGAGAACTTATTTCAGTCATTTTCAAGTAATATTTGTATAGGAGAAATTGATCATCTGTAAAATATCATTAATAACTAATTTAAAACCAATGATTTTTATGCTATTACCATGTCATAATTGTCAAATTGGTTTCCCAATACTTTATAAAAAAAAATACAGAGCTTTGGCTCAAATCTTTTTGTTAATAGATTGTGAAGATAAAACTCCCAAGGTATGAATATAACAGTTTTTGCCATTGAAAAATAAGGTCCAATATTCTTCCTTCAAAGTGTATAGTTTTGTACAAATGCATGTGGAGCTTTTAGTTTCTGATGTAAATATAGTCTTGAAGTTACAATATCTTTCTGTCCAAGATTGGAAAATACCTTTATTTTGTGTTCAATTCACGAATTACATACGTATTGCCTTGAATTGTATAAAGTTAGTGAAAACTCTTGAGAATGGCAACTGAACCCATAAATAATAAACTTGCCAAATTCTGGTGATGACTCATAAAAATTCTCATTTGGAATAAGCAGTCAGTTCTGAAAACTGGGGGAGATGTATGGATCAAAGGCAACATCACAGTTTACAGAAAAGAATTCCCTCTTCATTACTAGTTCTTCAATTATATTCTCTGTGTTCTAGACATGGGAAGGTTATTATAAAATGTTGTACTAACAATCTCACTTGAAGTCCCTGTCTTATTTACTCTGCCCATTTTAAAATTGGAATCAGTAGACAGATAATTATATGCAAGCTTTGTTTCAATTAAATACACATACTAATTTAAAGGTCACATATTTGAAATTGATCTCACAAGGCACAAAATGTGTTATGGGCATAGCAATCACAAACATCAACTACTGTACTGAGAATAATCTAAATATAATTTAAATATTAAATAAATTAAATGTTATATATTCTCACAGATTATTAGCCACTGTGGATTGAATGTCAATCTTCACAAGAGAAAGAGGACAGCAAAGCATAATTTTGGGTTCCTTGTGGCCTAAATAAACATTTTTTTTAAATCTAGAATGTTTTCAGACTTTATTGCTCCATTATACTTGGAGTTATTTATCAGCAGATGGAAATGGGGAAACAGAATTGTGCCTAAAAACACAGGATAGTAAACTACTAGAAAATAGTATAATTTCTCTTATACAAATAGTATATTGGAATGCACTTGAGATTTTTTTCTTGTTTTTCATATTATAATATAATTTGATTTAAAGTTATCAGCATATTCTATTTTCATAACATAAGCTATATAATTATTTTAAACAATGTTAATGTCTTAAAACAAAATATAGCATGTGGTAAATAACATGACAATTCTTGGAACAATACTGAAAGCATTGCACAATGTGTTAGATCCCATTCTAAACAATTTACACAGAATATATCAAATATTTTATTCACGTTACACAATAGGGTAGTATAATTAGTACTGCATTTTACAGATAAAAATAATACAGCTTTAAAGAACTCAAAAACTGGGGTTGGGAAGGTGGCTCCATGGTAGAATGCTTGCCTTGCATGCATGAGGCTCTGGGTTCGATTCCTCAGCACCACATAAGCAGAAAAAGCTGGAAGTGGCACTGTGGTTCAAGTGGTAGAGAGCTCACCTTGAGCTGAAGAGCTGTGGGATAGCGCCCAGGCCCAGAGTTCAAGCCCCACACCGACAAAAAAGGAAAAAAAAAGGAAAAAAAGAAAAAAAGAGAAGATAAATGTAGGTTCTTGCAATAGGAACATATTGGAAAAGGAGAATATTTGCTACTTGTTTTGTATATATGCATTTTTTTAAACGTGACCCAGAAAGGGCACCTGTAACCAGTTTTTAGCTTGGAGGACCATAGTACTACTTTGGAAAATTTTGAGGTTTTAAATTGTCTCATTAACTCTATTTTGTGTATGCTATAAGAATTCTGCCACCAGGTGGAGATAGAGAGTTACCATTGGGTATCAGTGTTGGAGAACCACCTAAGGTAAAAACTAAACTTAAAAAAACAAAAACAGAAACAAAAATGAACAACTTATCATAAAACTATTGTGTTTCTTTTCTTCATGTAAAACAACCATTAAAATGAATTAAGACCAAAAACAAAAATTGCATAGATGTTACCTAACCAAGTCTTTATCAGTACCAATACCAGTTATAGATACCATTTTTTAGACATTAAATAGATATATGTTTTTGTAAACCTTGGGTACATATTTGAATCACCTGGAGAGCTTAATCCATATTCAGCCCCATTCAGGATGAATTGAACTAGAATTTCCTGAAATTGAGGTTGAGGCTTGCTGCCTTAGACTTACACACTTTCAATACGTTTGCAGATTATTGGAGGACACTTCGACCAAATCTTGTTCTTCTCTATTTGCAATTATAATCATTTAAATCAGGTCCTAAATAACGAATTGATACCAATAGAATACTAAGGTTATGATTATAAGAGCTATGCATAGTGGCGGAGGCTTGTAAATCCAAGCTACTTGGGAGGCAGAAAAAAGAAATAGTTACGGACCAGTTTAGTCAAAAGTTAGCAAGGTACCATCTCAGATAAGTCATGAGCTAAACAAGGGATGGAACATTCTTAAGCCTAGTTATTTGGAGACAGAGGTAGGGGTTCCTGGCCCAGGAACCCCTGAGAAAAATCTTGAGACCCTATCTGAAGAATAATTAAAGCACAACAAAAGGTCTTGGAGTGGTAAAGTGCTTCACTAGCATGTGTAAGGCCCCTTACCCTTCGTCCCCCCACAAAGGTAAACAGAATATGTTTTACAAACATACAAATTCTTCATGAGCACTAGGTTAACCTATGGCAAGTGAAAGAGAATGAAAGTTTATTTCAAAAGGGGAAAACTTGAACACAAAGAGTGACACAGTATCATGAGGCCGTGCATGGCCTGCTTCAAGCTAGGTGAGGCCCCAACAAATGACCAGCAGAGAAGAGAGACTAGAAGATCAGAAAACAGCCTTGGTGATGGTGGCTAAGTGCTAAACAATGTCCCAAAATGAGAGCATAATTAAACAGGAGCACATACCAGAATTTAAGATGAATTGCAAAGTTTAGCCAGAACAACGGTACTTGCTTTTTAATGGCTCAAGTTTGAAATTCTAGTGTTGGAGGCAGAGTTTGGAGGATCATGGTTGGAGTCTAGCGGGGCAAAAATAGTGGAGAACCTCATGTTGTATGACAGTTACCCCTGGAAATGTTGGCGAAGTACAAATAGAAAGATTGCAGTTGAGGATGGCCGAAACATAAAAAAATAAAGACTCTATCCCCAAATTTACCAACATAAATAGATTGGAGGCGGGCACAGGGACCGCCACTTGTCTAGCAAACACAGGGGCTATTAACCAACTCCAAAAAATGTACAACCACAAAAATAAGTAAAGTCCAAGTGTGCTTAGTTAGCCATTGTTTCCTGGCACTCCCTCTCCTGTGAGGAGCACTTATAAACACAAGTGAAACTACAATGGGAGCCTATTGCTCTACAATCAGACTGCCAGGTAATTGACTTGGCTCTGCCGAAGTATGGTGCCCTGGATCAGCAGCAGCCACCACAATTTGAAGCTACAAATGCTCTGACCCGACACCAGACTCAGTGGTGACTCAGAAGCTGTAGAAGTAGCTGCCTCCCATTTTTCTGGTGTTCACAAATCTGAAAAGAACTTATTTTCAGAATAGTAGCCCTAACTAAATTGAAACAAATAGGACTAATAACCAGAAGAAAGTAGGGAATACTAAATCTAAGGGGTTCTCTTGGGGCACAGGGCTCACTGCTCCTATGGGCTCCCCTTCCAGCTTTCAGGTCTGCTTATCAGGGAAGTCAATTCAAGTTAAGCTAAGCAAATATTCCTAACCTGGAGAGATTAAGGATATAGATCCATGACTCAATCAGCTGGAATTTGAGGAGAGTCTCATGCTATTTACCTCCCCATGTAAATCCAAGTCTCCTTCAAAATAAAAGCAAAATTTAAAATGGGTCTAATAATGTCCAAGGTAATGTGCTGTCAGTGGGAACATCTTGCTTATATTTCCCTCCAATCATTCTAAGTTCTCTTTTTATAATTAAGTAAAATAAGACTTTTCCTCATTTTTTCCTTTAAACGTTTTATCACAATAACCACAATAAGTCATGTCCGTTTTCATGGCCTATGTACAATGTGACATTCTCCCCCAAAAATCACTTCTTCTAGGACACCCCAATCCTGCTTGCATCCTATCACTCATTGTATGCTAGGTGGCGTAGTGGCTGGCTCATGTACTGATTTTAATACAAGCTACCTAAAACCCCAGGAGAATCTTCATATACCTTCATTTCTCATATCTGTGGTAGGCTGTATTCTGTTCCACTGTCTGAAAAGTGCCCAAGGTAGACCTTTACATGACAATCTATTTTATCTAGTTTATCTATCTACAATCTATTATATCTATTTTATCTATTTTAACTTTACATACATAAGAATGTATATTGTATAGCAATTAGGTCTGGGTAATTAGCCACTGTTATAACTGGACCACTTACCATTCTGTACTTGTCATTTTGCTGGCAGGCTTTCAGACATCTAAATGACGTCACCAACGTGTTTTACTGTATATCTAAATGGAACTGAGATACACCTCATGTTCAGTTTTTAAGTACTGATCTGAAATAGTTCCTCATTTTAAACCAGTGCTGAAAATAATAAAAAGGTCTAACCTTGCTATGTGTTCTATAATCACAGGCCTTGTATTCCATTCATTAATCTAGGACAGCCCATTAAGTATTATAAGGGCTACATATCACTTCCTTTGAGGGTACATATGGAACATCACATTTGAAAGTGACTGTTTTCCTAAAGGGGATCTCTAGAAAATGCAAGCACTTGCCAGCCTAATTATTAGCACATTCTTGCCCTCTATACTTGCGCCAGCAGATCTGCTGAAGGCGAGGAACTGGGTTCTATTTAATAGACTCACATGTTCAAGTGAAAACACTTGGCAAACTTTAGGACAGGCCCTCTGTAACTGAAGGTGATGGAAACATTACCAGATGCACTTATGCTAAGGACCCTCGGGATCACACTTCAAAAAACAGACCACAAGGGACTGCAAATTTATCAATCCTCAAAACTGAATCAACATAGTAAGATTAGGGGAAAGGAATCCAAGCGAACTCAGATATACTACCTTTTATCAATATACATCATCATACATATAACCTAATTGGGACCAGATTTTTAACAGAGCTCCAAAATACCATCTTTAGACTAGTAAAATTCTTCATGTTTTTTTTATCTTTACTAAATGTAATCTCATATATTTTATTTTCCAAGACAAACACCAAAAACAATGATAAGCTTCTTTTTCTTATTATTAATTTATAAGACTCTTGCTAAATAATAAATTACTGATTCAGGTTTGTTGATTCACATTTTATACACAAACACATGCATGTAAACACACACATGCACATGTGCACACATGGAATCCTTGGCTTAAATATAATTCTTAATTGAGATAGTTTGTAAATGCATAGGGTTTTGTGCTTCTCTCTTAAATTTATTTTTATATCTATATTTTTCATTGTTTTTCAAACTTTCTAAAACAACCATGTATTATACAGAAAGCATTTCTAGACATTTTAAGTTGCAATTCTTTTTTTCTAAGTTGTTATTCTTTTTTTTTCTTTTTGTCAGTTATAGGGCTTGAACTCAAGTTCTGGGTGTTGTCCCTGAGCTCTTTTGTTCAAGGCTAATGCTCTACCACTTTGAGGCCCAATGCCACTCCAGTTTTCTGGTGGTTAATTAAAGTCTCACAGACTTTCATGCCCAGGCTGGCTTTAAAATATGATCCTCAGACCTCAGCCTCATGAGTAGCTAGGATTACAAGTGTAAGCCACCAGCACCTGGCAAAAAAAAATATTTTTATTTCCCTAACTTATTCCATTTATCTACTTTTCTCAGAACTCTGTTCAGATTTTACACATTCAAATAACCAGTTGAACATCATTTTGAAAGAAAACTGAATTATTGACATCTCTGTTTCATTTTTCTAAACCAAGGAGTCAAATAGCCAGAGCTACTGCTAATTTTAATCTTGTCACGAAAAAGAGGTCAGGTGCTGATTGACTTATGCTGATAATCCCAGCTACTTGGGAAGCTGAGATCTGAGAACCTTGGTTCAAAGCCAGACTGGGCTGGAAAGTCCATGAATATTATCATCAATAAAAATGATTAAAAAACCCAGAAGTAGGGGGTATGACTCAAGTAGTAGAGTGTTAGTCTTGAACAAAAAAAGCTCAGAGACAGTGCCCCAACCCTGAGTTCAAGTCCCAGGACTGGCACAACAAAGAAAGCAAAAAAATAAAAATAAAAAAGAGACTACATCAACTTTGCTAACATGTCATTTCCCTGACTGAATGAAGGTTTGAGGGAGTTGCATAGACTTTCTTGACATTTTATCATTATTTCTTAAAAAAATGGTCAATTATTTTTAATTGAATAATTAAAGCAGAAATTATAGTTTAAAAGAAATGCAGGAGGCTCATGCTACAGTCAAGGGGCTGTGTCTATCAAGTTGGGCACCTGTGACTCATAGCTATAGTCTTAACTACACAGGAAGCTTAAATTTAAGGCTTGTGGAAGCCAGCTGGGACTAAAAAGTCTGTAAAACTCATCTCCAATGAACCAGTAAAAAGCCAGAAATGGAAATATAGTTCAAGTGGTACAGCACCAACCATCACAGATTAAGCTAAGAGACAGGGCCCAGGCCATGAGTTCAAGCCCCATTATCAGCACCAAAGGAAAAAAAATTGTGTCTCTTCTCTAGACAGATCCAACTGCTGAATTCCTCCTTAATGAGATAGTAGGTGTCTATGCAAACCTCTAATCTAGGAAGTAGGAGAAGTATGTCAAAGTTAACATATATTTTCAAGAAGACATTAAAATTTGAAATGCAGAAAGGTACCAATATGAATGCAATCTTTACAAATTTAGACAAGAATTGAATTCTAGAAAGATAGTCCACGTTCAGAAAGAAGTTGTTAGATTGTTAGATTAATATCTAATAAGGATTTTTGGCAGATTTGATCATTAAGAACTGTAGAATAATCTTCATCTAATCAAAGGCATATGTGTTGCTAATGATTTTCTGTCCTGTAATATTGCTACAAGGGAAAAGGAAGAGATTCTCTATCATAGTTTGAGGAAACTGCATTTGCTCTCAGGGTGATTACTTCCCAAGTAGTTTTGGCTATCTATTCCTCTCAGGTGTCAGTGAGCATTATCAAATAGCCAGTGATAATGTGAACCTAATTTCTGACCAGAATCTCACAAATCTCATCCTGGGATTTTTCACAAATTCATTTTACTTCTATTCTATCTCCAAAAAGTTGTCTGGTTAATAACAAAGTTGAACCTCCGCCTGTATTTTAGGAGCTTCTTGACCAGATACCATATTAGTTACTATTAAGACAATTTGGTGGGTGCATGGAACTCTAGGAAAGTCTTTATAAGTTGTGAGATGTTCATGCATTCAGTTTCTATCCTCTGAACAAAGAATTTCTTTTTTGGGATGGCTTTTACCTTGCTTTTGGCCTCCTTTTTGTTGCTTTACAGTTATACTCTGGACCTACAGCTGTATGGAGATGATGATTTCTAGATATTCCTTACTTTCTTTTTTTATCTCTTATTCCCATGGAATCAAGTTTATGATACCAATTCCACAATGGGATACATTCTTCAATCTTCATTTATCTATGCCCTTGCTCTTCTGAGTTCTGAACATTCTCCCAGTACACCTATCATTTAGCAGCAGAAACTGTCTGTCCTTCTAGAACTACAGAATAAGAACCTACATTTCAGCAAATGGATATAAAGGTGATATAAGTGCCCGTTCATTTTTGAGAAGCATTGCTTTTTCATGTGATTGATACATAATAATATCTATCTGAATGTGATCAGTGGTATAGAATAGCCACTAGAAATAGATGGAGTGCCCTATATGAAAATCTCTTGTTTAAAAAAAAAGAAAGAAAATGTCTTGTTTTGTACCTACATGTGTACTGTCCCTAAGACATTTTTAAACAGAGTAAAATCTGAAAGTACAAAATACACTTACCAATCATTTTTGAACTTAAAAAAAAGGATTTGAGGCGTGATTTCTTGTATGGAAGCTGTAGGATTATTTTCCCTTTTGCTCTTAATAAAGACATTATTGCTAATGGGAGTATCATTTGGATTTTCTGAAGTAGCCTTGGATAAAAGAAGACAAGTGTGTGGGCTCACCTGGGACTATCAGTATAGGATTATACAAGGCAAACCTTAAAAATAGCAGGCTGTGTTCTAGAGGGGAAAGTGCAGTCAGAGATTCAATGATGACATTTACCCCTGTGGAAATACGAGTGTTCTCTAGCGTTCCAGCACTTAGGCATCAATTCATGGTGGTCTCAAGCTATGTTTTTGTTCAGGCACATTAAACAGAATGAAGACATATGTCTAAATTTAAGACATCCTTTTAGTGCTCTGTGCACGAGAGCCAGCTGAGAAATTTGAACTATTTCAAAGCACCAGAGAAGGAATTGTAGACACATCCTTTGTTTGGGCATATATTTTTAATTATCTTGCCTTTTAATATTCTTCTCCATTTGAGGATAATCAGACAAAATGGATCCTGCTGGGCATTGTCATGCTTAATAAAAGTAAGACTGAACATCTGCAAACAGGGCGACAGTGTGGCGCATGGGGTCCACCAGTGACTGAGCTGCATTCGGATGTAACTGTAGCACCACATGGAGCTGTAATAATGTAATTCCCTGTTTACATTAGTTCTAGCACTCGAAGTAAACTCTTTGAGTTAGGTGCTAAGCAATTTCAACTGGCTAGGCATTCAGATTAATCAAAGAATATATGAAAGGCAAAGTCTAGATACAGTAAGGGCAGGCAGATAAAAGGGCACAGATTACCATGCTCGACTCTGCAGGCAGAGCTCAATGTAATCAATTACTGGTGAGGAAATCCTCAACTCCAGTGATGTGGAAATGATAGCTGTCCCTTTATCATAAGCCTGAAGTAAAATGAATCCAATAATATACATGCTATACATCAATTGTCTCTGGATGGCAGAACTCACTGACAGCTGAGGCCAGTGTACTGATGGTGGTATTGGAAAATCAATGATGCTTAAGAGTTTTAAGTGAGAAAGAATAACAGGTTTTATACTGTCACTGTCAGATGAGGGAGGCATGAAAGCAGACAAGAGAGTGGAAATAGATTTTATGTTGTATTGGGGTGAACTGAAGGTCTTGTCGGAAGCTAATGCAATATAGAAATAAGTTTAGATATGTAAACACACACACACACACACACACACACACACACACACATACACACACACACACATATCCTGTGTCCTAATAAAGCTTGTAAACAGCAATATTGCAATATCAACGTTCACTGTGTCCAAACTTTTATCTTTACTGAAAGGAAAGCTAGGTTCCCTAGAGATATGGCTATTCTATGATAGGAAAACAATAGGATGAGCTTAGGACTTCTGGTTTTTATTTTCATGATGTAGCCCATACTGGCCTTGAACATATACTCTTCTTCCTTCAACCTATTGTGAAGATTAGAGGTGTCCACAACCATACCTGATCCTAAGACATTCTATCATGTCAGAAAATAAGAATATACTGAAACAAAACTGGAAAATTACTAAGTTTGAAACTTACTCAAAAGAATAGACATACTAGCTTATAATGGCTTCTTTTAAAAAAATATGCAAAGATTCTGTACAGAGGGGTTACAGCAACATGAGTATATTTCTTGTTGAGCATTGTTATCTCCTTCTTTAAAATGGCCTCTTTTTAAGCATCAAAATAAATCATGAGAGGAGATTATTAAGCAAAGAGAAAAAAGGGCTGGGGTATAGGGATGTGTCTCAGTGAGAAAGCATTTGCCTAGCAAGTGCAACATCCTGATCAATCAATCCCCAGTACAAAAATAATAATAATAATAATAATAATGGTAGGAACCCATGGGTTTACATGGATACAAATAAATTGTATAAATGTTAGAACAAATGAAGTAGAAAGTTCCTCCTTATAATAGGAAGCTTACGTAAGTAATAATATAGAAAAATAATGATGCAGAAAATTACCATCTGATAACCAGGAAACTAATAAAAATTCAGAAAGAAACATCAATGATGCTGTAAATAATATGTGAACATGGAGTAAAGAACAGGACTTTGCCTGGCCTCTAATAGTTATCTTCAAAATATTTATGAATTGTACATCAAGGCAATTAACTTCACAGTAGACAAATCTGTTGGAAATCTTAATCAAGTGATCCCAGTTAACACCACTGGTAAGATCATGTGTCTCTCAAAATAATCCAAAGAGAACACTTCTGCATCTGAATCTGATCATAAGGAATCACTACTTAAACTAGCTTGAAGGACATTTTGCACAACTGACAGGAATTTTAAGAACACTGAGGTGATTAAAATGAAGAAAAGACTGAGAGTCTATTCTAAACTGACCAGAGACACATGATTGTATAAAATTCCTGAACTGAAATTTTTGCTAGGATATTATTGGTATGATTAGGAAAATTTGAATGAGGCCTCCAAACAAACAACATGGAAATTTTTTTGTTCTTGTATTCTTGTCGTAATACTTCTCCAAGTTTAAAATCTATAAAAATTAGATGATTAAGAAAATACAGGAGAAACATAGTATGTGAAGAGCCTATTCAAATTTAACTAGCTCATAATGGGATGTTATTTGGCAGCAACCAATTCTGGGGAATGAATCATGAGGGTCAATTTGGGTCACCATGTTACCAAAAATATACACAAGTTCCTTCCTGCTTTTTAGCTCCTCAAATTGGAAATAAGGGTAAAAAATATAAGTTTTAGGATGCAAATATTGAGCCAGGAACTATTTTCATTGAACTAAAATTGCATTGGGAGATGACCCAAATAATCTTTCCTATAAAATGGCTAACACTCATTTCTTATTCTTAACCAGAAAAGGACGTGAAAAGCAAGATTATACAGTCCATTCACAGTAAATTCTCCATCAACTTCAAAATCAGGTGGGAGGAAAAAGGTACAAGCAAAGAGAATATTGTTCTTTTTTCCAATGATACAATGTTAAATCAGAAAAGACATTCTGCCAGATCCTTATGGGACTTATTAACTAAATAGTGTTTATCTTCCCTTCCTGACTAACCTACTAGGAGCAAGTAATGAGCTCAGAGGAAATAAAGCAAATACTGGACCTTTTCCATTCCTTCCAACTGTTCTGCCACCCACCAGTCCTTTGAATGCTGTTTTCTTAATTTTGTGTTTGTTTGACCTAAGGGCTTCAACTGAGCTGAGCTGGAGTGGAATTCCAGGAGATGGATTGGGACATGGAAAGTAGGCTTCTTTGTTTCCCTTGTGCTACTGGGATGTCAGCTATCCATTGCATCAATTAGACATTAAGAGTTACACTTTAAAGATCCTTCATTCCATGTTCCTGTTTGTTACTTCTCAGAGATCTGGAAGTTTGGATAAAATCATCTACAATTAGATCTATCTATTTATCTATCTTTTTATTGTCTAATTAGCTATACAAAGGAGTTTCAAGTTAATACATTGGTTTTGATTACAATACATCTGGATCACCATGTCCAATATTCTCCTCCGTTTTCCCCAATCCCCCTCATCACCTCAATTTACCTGGCTCTGTTTTCACATGTGTACATTGAATATTATGACTACCTGTACCCATCCTTCCTCTCTCTTTACTTGTTTGCCCTCCCAACCTCACTGAGCCCTCAACAACATATTCTGGCTTCCATCTATGGTCTTAAATAGATTTCCCCACAATCCCAATTTCTACCCTCTCTCTACTGTAGTTCACTGAAAAAATACTGCCATTATATTTATTTCTTTTCTAACCTTTGGTGGTAATGGAGTTTATATTCAGTGCTTCATGCTTGTTAAGTAGACAGGCTATCGCTAAGACGTGCTCGAGCCTCTCTGCATTCTATTTTAAAAGGCCAACACAAGTTCTCAAGGACTGTTTCACTCATCACCACCAGTAAAAGCATCTTGCAGGGAGACTCAGATGTGTCCCCCCCTTACGAGGAAGCAAGACATTGTTTATATTTATTGGGAACTTCAAATGTTTTTCATATGTTTTTTATCCCTAGGAGCTGAGGAACTAACAAATGACAAAGATCCTTAGTTGCCAATTTTTCCAAGAATAGACACATGACTGAAAAAAGAC
The DNA here is from genome assembly GCF_019054845.1 of Dipodomys spectabilis. Classification (NCBI taxonomy): domain Eukaryota; kingdom Metazoa; phylum Chordata; class Mammalia; order Rodentia; family Heteromyidae; genus Dipodomys; species Dipodomys spectabilis. The sequence continues at coordinate 24,859,678 of NW_024870802.1, read as the reverse complement.
AGAAAGTCACCAATCATCTTTCAAGTATCCTTCATTTTCCCAAAGTCTTCTCATTCAATAGCAATTGAATTGGGAAACAGAGAAACACAACTAGTTATATTACAGTTTATTGGCCCTACGAAGCTGTGGTGACTTCACTCATCAAAACTGATTAGTTTTCTAGAACTAAAAGTTATTTTAGATTGATAGCTTCTGTGTAGGGATCTAGCCTTACTCTGAAAGACTCCTAACTCATACATGGTAGTTAAGATCATTCATGTAAATCTCTAGGAGTTTTAACCCATTATTTCCTTTACCCAGATAAACATGATTAGTGAAAAAAATACACTAATATAAAGACTTTTTGTTTGTTTGTTTGTTTTGGGTCCGGTCATGGGGCCTGAACTCGGCCTGGGCACTGTCCCTCAGCTCTTCAGCTCAAGGCTAGTGCTCACAGTGCCACTTCAGGCTTATTTTGCTTATGTGGTACTGAGGAATCGAACCCAGGGCCTCAGGCATGCAAGACAAACGCTCCACCACTGAGCCAACTTCCCAGTCCTAATATAAAGATTAAAAAAAATAAATGGCTTTTAAGAAAACATGTCTATTTGAGAGTTCTTAAATGACATTGGAAACATTATATATTAAATATATAATAATATATAATGTAAATATAAAAATGTCTTCCATTTTCTTATACACAATGATCTATTAAAAGATCAAGCTCAATGAACACTTCTATTTATAGGCTTTCCCAAGTGGGATCTTATTTAGGAGAAAATAAGTAAAAGCTATATAGAAACCTGAAACAAGCTAAGCATTGTGGCTCACACTGTAATCCTAGCCACTCAGGGGCTCAGTTCTGAGGATCACAGTTTGAAGCCAGCATGATCAGAAAAGTCCCAGAGACACGTATGTCTTGTTAATCAGCAAAAATCTGGAAGTAGAGTGGCTCAAGTGGTGAAATGCCATCCTTGAGCTAAGGGAAAGCAACCAGGCCCTGAGTTTAAGCCCAGTTTGGGCACAATTTAAAAAGAAAAAGAAAGAATTCTGAAGTATTCATGCAATTTATTGTTATCAACAAAAAAAGTATAACATTACTAGTGGCTTTTTCTAAGAAGTCAAAGGACAGCTATTTGAAAATCTTCTTAATATATTCTTTAAGCATATATAAATGGCCATATTTTTATTTCTCATATTAATTAATATAAGGGGATTTCATCGTGATTATTCCATGGGTACATACAGCTTACTTGGAACAAATTTACACTTTCTTTTATATTTACAATCCTCCGTTCTCTTCCTTCCTCTGCTCTCTTCCAGTTTCTTTGGGTTTCATTGTGATACCTTCATATATTTATGCACACATATGTGTATGAATATAAGTATATAAGTAACACACTTCAATCTTGCTCACCTCCCAATATATGTTCCTTTCCCTCCCTCCTGCTGTTCCTCTCAAACGATCTCCCCTTTTATACTAAAGTCCCGTTATCATCATAGGTATTATTGTTTTAGGTTTAGAATCTACAAATAAGCAAGAACAAGCAATATTTTGGCTTTTTGAATTTGGCTCACCTTCTCAACCATTATGGTCTCTAGTACAGAACAATCCATTTTCCTGCAAACAATGTAATTTTGTTTTTCTTTACAATTGAGTTTTGCACACACACACATACATTTACACATTGTGCTTTCTTTACCTGTTCATCAGTGTTGATTAAGAGTTTTGGCTTATTCTAGGTAGATTTTTGTGAGCAGAGCTGTAATAAATATGAGTATTTCTCTTCTATATTGTTGTACACTCCTTCAGATGTACGTCCAAGGGTATAAGTAGGTCTATTTCTATTTTTTAATTTAATTTTATTGTCAAGGTGAGATACAGAGGGGTTACAGTTACATACATAAGGTAGTGAGTATATTTCTTGTTGAACTTGGTACCCCCCCTTCATTTTCTCCCACTTTCCTTCCCCCAATCCTCCCACAAGTTGTATAGATCGTTTCCAGCATAGCATCTTGTGAGTATTGCTGTTGCATTGGTAACTCCTTAGTTCTTTGTCTCCCATATTTTTTGTTCCCCTTCCCTAATTCAAATAAACATATATACAATACCCAGGGTATCAAAATCAAATACAATGACCACAGGGGATAAATTATAGGGGGGAAAAACAAAAAAGAAATAACATCGTATGTTAAAAACAACAACAACAACAAAGAAAAACCTCTTGTTTGCATGTCTTGGAGCTCATTTTGCTTAGCATCATCTTATATGGTCATATGCACATAGCTATTGAGCTATTTTCATCTGCTAGGACTATCGTAGACATATAATAAATATTACAAATGAGGGGAACATGGGATCTATTTCTTTTTGAGCAGTCTCTAAACTGATTTATGCACTAGTTGTGTGAGTTTATATTATCATCAATGGTCTAGGAGGGTTCCTTTTTCCTTTATCCTATCCACAACTTCTATTTTTTTTTTATTATCAGCATGACTTGAGTGAGATGTTATTTTTGTGTAGTTTTGACCTGCGTTTCCTTCAGGACTAAGGTTGTTTGTTGAATACTTATCCATGTATTTATTAGCCCTAAAATAACTACTTAAAATAGTTAATTCAGACTTGGAGGTAAAAGAAACAAAGATGAGAGTTATAATAATAATTGTACCAGAGACATAGCCATTGCAACTAATATTCCACTTTGCAACTGAAGAGGGTAGTTTATTAATCACAATATTAATGAAACTAAACCCAAATGTTTGACTTGTTCAAAGTCATGGTCTGTGAGTGGTCAAACCTGGACTCTGATTCCCCTTTTATCAGTGCCCTCTCCGTCATCCCCCTCATTTACACATAAGGAAAGCTAGGGTACATGACTTAGGCTAAGATCACACAGCTATCATAGTAAATCAAATACACAGGTAAACTGAATTCAGAGGCTATCTGACCAAACACACAGTGTGACTGGTACACATTTTGCAGTAGCTATATTGCTGCTTGGTCTCAATTAGCAAGAGGGGACTGTTTCCTTTTAGCACTAGGTAACTAACAAGGTGTACTGTAGAAAAGAGTTATAAGGAATGAGAGAAACATCATCATTTTTTTATTGTAAAGATACTATACAGAGGGTTACAGTTACATGAGTAAGGTAATGAGTACACTTCCTATTGAGCATTGTTACCCCCTCCATTGTTTCCCCCTACCATCCCTTCCCTCCCTACCTTCCCCGAGGTTCTTTTTTTTTTTTTTTGATTGTGATTAAGTGATTACATAATTTCCCGAATTTCACAGTATTGTGGAATAATGATGCTCATTTAAAGTCACAAGTTCATTCTAACTTTCCTGGAGCAAATTGTCTATCACAGTCTATAACATATAACGGTGTACACATGTTATACACCATACATGTGATCAGCAGCATGGGGATATTTAGTAGTGGTTCGACCAGAGGAGTGGGAGTTCTTTGTTTCTTAAGTCCTGTTAATTTTGTCGTATCACCTAACATTTTGGATTTAGCATCCACTTATCAGGGAGACCATGTACCATTTGTCTCTTTGCTCTTGGCTTACCTGGCTCAACATGATTCCTTCTAGCTCCATCCATTTCCCTGCAAATGTCATTATTTTGTCATTTCTAATGGCTACATAATATTCCATTGTGTATAGATACCACAATTTTTGGATCCATTCATCTGTGGTGGGGCATCTGAGTTGTTTCCATATCCTAGCTATTGTGAACATTGCTGCAATAAACATGGAGGTGCACGTGTCCTTGTATATTGGTTCCTGTTGTTCAGGGTAGATGCCTAGAAGTGGTATGACTGGGTCATAAGAGAGGTCAATCTTTAGCTTTCTAAGGACCCTCCAGACTGCTTTCCAAAGTGGTTGTATAAGTGTACATTCCCACCAGCAGTGTAATAGGGTTCCTCTTTCTCCACATCCCCTCCAGCATTTGTCGTTGGCTGATTTGTGGATGTGGGACATTCTGACTAGGGTAAGGTGATATCTCAGGGTTGTCTTTATTTGCATTTCCTTCAAAACCAGGGATGATGAACATTTCCTCATGTGTTTCTTTGCCATTTTTATTTCTTCATTTGAGAAGTCCCTCTTTAGTTCCCTTGCCCATTTAGTAATTGGTTTGTTAGGTTTGGGAGGGATTAGTTTCTTGAGTTCCCTGTATATACAGGATGTTAACCCTTTGTCTGATATATTGCTGGTAAATATTTTTTCCCAATTAGTTGGTTGTCTTTCTAGCTTGGTTGCGATAGATTTAGCTGTGCAGAAGCTTTTTATTTTAAGGTAGTCCCATTTGTCGAGTCTCTTCAATTTGTTGTGACCCTGGGACTCTATTCAGGAAGTTCCTTCCTGTGCCTATTAGTTCAAGTGTCTCTCCTACTCTGTCCTGCAGTAGTTTCAGAGATTCAGGTTTAATGTTAAGGTCTTTAATCCATTTTGAGTTGATGTTGGTGCATGGTGATAGGCTGGAGTCCACTTTTAGTTTTCTGCATGTGGCCCCAGTTTTCCCAGCACCAGTGGTTGAAGAGGCTGTGTTTCTTCCATTGTATGTCTTTGGCTCCTTTGTCGAATATCAGCTGGCTGTAGGCCTGTGGATTTATTTCTGGATCTTCTATTCTGTTCCATTGGTCTTCGGGTCTGTTTTTTTGTGCCAGTACCATGCCATCATCATTTTTGTAAGAGATTGGCCTTACCCTTACCTGCTTTGCACGAGGCCCAAACTGGACATTAAGTAATAGGCTAGTTTTATGAAGAAGGAAACGGGTTCATAGAAAATATTGAAAACAGAAGTAAGAGAATGATACTCATCAGATCCTGTGTCCAATAATCATCTTTTTGGCTCCCATCCGTGTTTGCTGGTTAAAAATGTGGCTTACAACATTTCAAGGAGCAAATACAAAACGTGCTACTTGTGCTGTGGTAGAACTTTCCATTTCAAGGAATTAGACTCCACCAGAAGTAAGGCTGTCTGGAAGCAAAGCACTTGTTATGGGGCTACTATAAAATACGAAAACAAAAACACAGTCTAGAGCATGACCTTTTCCTTGTACACGTGCATTGCATCTGGGCTGCTGCAAAATATGGGCCACTGACTGAGGTTGTGTTCACACATGAAAAACAGGAGAACGACTCTACGATTAAGAAGGGAAAGGCAGGGAAAAATTATCTTTTTTTCTATTTTAACTTGCAAGAAGATATACTGAATACAAAATTGATTTTTTGTAGCAATTGTTAAGTGTATGGATCATTGACAAGCTGTACATTCACGCAGTTCTGTAATGTCAGCACCTCAACTCTTGAACCTTTTGTCATGGCAGAAGGAAACTACCTGCTAAATACTAAATCCTCATCCTCATCTTCTCTTGCCTTTAATAGCCAGCATTCTACTTTCTATCTTTGAGATTTACTGTTCTGTGTATCTCTTACAAATGAAGTCCAATGGTATTTCTAAAGACAGACTTTGATTTTCTGTGAGTAGCTTGTTTTGCTCAGCATGTAGGCATAACTTTTCAGTTCATTGATGATGTGACAGTTGTCATAATTTCCTTCATTTTTAGGCTGAAGGAAATTTAACAATATATGGTTGTAACATATAATATATAACATATATATTAATTATATATAATCATATTATTCACATATATTTTTACTCACTTATCAGTCAATCAATGGATATTTGTTTTGCTTTCAGGTTGCATCTGTTTACGAATATGAATATATAAGTATCTGTCAGAATCCCTGCTTTTATTTCTTATGGCTACATTCTCCCCTCAAGTGTGCTGGACCATATAGAACTCTATTCTTTCTTTCACTTTCTTTATTTTCCTTCTTTGTTTCTTTCTTTCTTCCTTCCTTCCTTCCTTCCTTCCTTCCTTCCTTCCTTCCTTCCTTCCTTCCTTCCTTTCTTTCTTCCTTTCTTTCTTTCTTTCTTTCTTTCTTTCTTTCTTTCTTTCTGCCTTTCTTTCTTTCTTCCTTCCTTCCTTCCTTCCTTTCTTCCTTCCTTCCTTCTTTCACTCGCTCGCTCATTTCCTTTTTTCCTTTCATGTCAGTCCTGGGACTTGAACTCAGAGCCTGGGAGCTTTCCATGAGCTGTTTTTTCTTAAGGTTAGCATGCTACCACTTGAGCCACAGCTTTACTTCTGTTTTTTTTTCTGTTGTTTTTGTTTTTGTTTTGGTGGTTGATTGCAAATAAGAACCTTGCCAGCTTTCCTGCCTGGGCTGGCTTCAAATTGTGATCTTCAGATCTTAGCTTGCTGAGTAGCTCAGATTTCAGATATGAGCCATGAATTTCTGACTTCTCATTTTTTTATATGTCTATATAATGCTGCATTGTGCATATATGCTACATTTTTTTTTACTTATCCATTTATCTGTTGATAGGTACCTTAGCTGATCCCATAGGTTGGCTATTGGGCAGAGTGCTACAATGAACATTGCATTCACATGTTTATATTTGTATCCTGACTATATTCTTTGGCATGAATGCCCTTAATATACAAGTCTTCAAAGGAAAAGAAAAAGAGAAAAAGAAAAAGAGAAAATACATGATTGAAGTATTACAAAGCATTAGTTTACCTCTTCACACACAAACACACTAGTCTTTAAAAATCTAGGAGAGAACTGAAATATTAAAAATATAGTACAAATCAAAGTGCAGCAAAATCTACATGGGTGCACAGCATTCTGTGACTACAAACAAGAATTGTCAACACAACTTATCTAGAGAAGAAACTAGGGAAGATATTTCAGGCATGAAATAATCTTTAAGAATATACGTAAATGGGGTAGTACATCTCTATAATCCCAGAAATTTAGGAGTCAAAGATCAGGAGTATTGCTGTTTGAGGCCAACCTAGGCAAACAAGTCTATGAGAACTTGCATCAATAAATAAGTTGGATTTGGCGATTTGTTATTGTAAGTAAATCCAGGTATGGCGAAGACATAGGAAGGAGGCTGTGGTTCAAGGCTGGCTAGGACAAAAATTACAAGACATTATCTGAAAAAGAACTAAAGAAAAATAAAAGGTAAGAGTTAGTAGGACGTGGTTCAGTGGTAGTAGGCACACTTAACAACATAAGCCCATGCATTCAAATCCCAACACCACCAACAAATATATACATACACATACACCTGTGTATATGCATATATGTATTCATGATCTTCCTTGTCTTCAGAAAACAATATTGTCATCTGGATAAAAGAAAGCTGGGTGCTCCATCACTGGAGTTAAGGTAGAGTGATACTGGCAGAGACTATGGTTGAGTGGATTGATGGAGGAGGAAAAGTAAGATTAGTGGCCATCACAGAGCCATGAAGACACACAGTGCCAGCAGGCTAGAGAAGACGTTAGTGCCAGCTGCACACATGGTGCCAGCAAACGAGGCAGGACGCTGGCACCAGCTGCTTACACCTCTCCGAAGCCTGGCCTGTGCATAGCTGGCTATCTTGCTTTGTGACATCCGTCTCCAACTGGCCTACTTCCGGGGCTACAGAAAACGCCTCCCTTCAAACGCCCTTCCCAGCTGTGGTTTCGCACCATCTGCCAAGAGTCCAGTGCTGGAAGTGCCCTCTGGGTCTGTCTCCTGGGAGCAAAGGCCCGACTCTTTCCACTACTGAATTTACCCACAGAGACAGATGTAGGCAGCTTTTTTTAGATGGCCAAAACAAATTGGCCTTTATGAATGATTTGGAGCAGTATGGTAGTCATCAGATCTAGTGTCTGGGACACCCAGGAGCACATAAGCACATGCTGTAACTAGCTTAGAACTTTTCCTGCCGCATCAGACCGTGCTGGCTTAAGACATGGAAGCATTTGAAGGAGGAATGAAAGCTCCTCCTCATAACATGATGTTTGGCTGTGGCCAGAGGAGTAGTCAAGTTGAAATTATTCAACAGTTGTCTTTTTTTTTTTAATTCCAAAGCCAAGAAAGTGACTATGATTCTCTTCATCCGGATGGTGCTAAAGGAGAGATTTGCAAACTCTGGCTTGTAAACACAGTTTGCCTGCTGTTTTTATGCACCCTGCACGCTTATCATTGTTTCATTTTTAGACAGTTGGTAAGAATCAAAAGGATATTTTTTGTGACACATGGAAGTGATATGAAATTCAACTTTCAATACTTGTGAATAAAGTTTTATTGGAATGCCACCCTGCCCACTTGCTTTCCCACTGTCTCTGCTGGCTGCAAGCTTCAAATACAGAGCTGAGTAGTTGCAGCTGAGTTACAGCCTGCAAAGTCTAAAACATTTACCGTCTGGCCCTTTGCAAACAAGAGTTTTCCATCCCTATGCTAAAATAGTAAGCAAAGGAAGGAAATAGTTATGAATAGCAAATTAGGTCCATAACCTATTGGGTAATTTACTTTGAATATAATCTATGGCTATTTTGTTTATTTTTCTGAACATTTCTGCTTTAATTAGTAAAATGGCAATAATACTAATCTCACAGGTTTGTGTTATGGTTTAGAGATAGCTACAGTAATGTCAAGAATAATATTTAGCATATATTAGATGTTTAATAAAAACCACTATTATCATCCAGACCGAAAAATGTTACGAATTTAATAAGTCTACGTAAAGTCTACTGTGAGTTTCCAAAAGCCAACCTGCAATCCATTTTATGGAAAGGTAGGACTTAAGATGATATATCACTTTTTATTAGTGTCTAGAGAAATGAAAGAGTAAGGAATGTCCCCCCCCCCCACTCCATACCTTAATGAAATATATACTATTAAGCTCTTGTACTTCTTACAGTTATTGTTAAAACTTCACCAAGGGGCCTGGTATGGTAGTTCATGCCTGTAACAGCCTCTGTTCCTCCAGAGGTAGAAATCAGAATTTGTAGTTCAAGGCTAGCATGGGCACAAAATTAGTGACAACCCACTCAATCAATAATTTGGCTATAGCGGCATACTCTCTGCTGCTACCTATTCAGGAGGTTGTAGGGAGGTGGTTTGTAGTCCATGTAGACCCTGGTTAAAACTGTGAGACTCTACTTGAGAAATAATCAAAATAGACGTGGCTCATGTGAGAGGGTACCCGCCTATTCAAGCCCCAGAACCTTCCAACCATCCCAAATTGCTTTGAAACACAGAGTAGAGTCCTTCCCTAGAATGTGTGAAGTCCTGGGTTTGATCTTCAATACTAACAGAAAGATTTGAATCAACAGAATGATTTTTGAGTGTCCTTTATGTTAGCAATGTGTTGTCCATATTTGGGCTCACTTCATTTTCCTTCGGAATCCAATGAGCCTTCAGCCATTATGCATCTTAAGGTAATTTGAATTAAAATACAGGGGAGAAACAACCATTTTTAAAATTTTTACTAAAATATTGTTTGCCTTCATCTGAAAGTTAATTGAGCTGCCAAATTTGAAAACATATAACCCGGCTATTTTTTTTCAGTTCAAGAATTAATAAAAATATGAAAATTGTAATAATATATCTATGTTTTTTGGGGGGGTCCAGTTGTGGGGTCTGAGCTCTGGGCCTGGGCACTGTCCCTCAGCTCTTCAGCTAAAAGCTAGTGCTCTACCACTTAAGCCACAGCACCACTTCTGGCTTTTTTTCTTTTTGCTTATGTGGTGCTGAGGAATCGAACCCAGGGCCTCATGCATGCAAGGCAAGCGCTCTACCACTGAGCCACCTTCCCAGCCCCTCTACGTTTTGTGTGTGTGTGTGTGTGTGTGTGTGTGTGTGTGTGTGTGTGTGTGTGTGTGTGTGTGTGTAGGTTACGGGCTTGAACTTAGGGGCTGAAGCACTAGTGCTCTGCCACTTGTGCTAAAGACCCACTTCCGGTTTTTGAGCAGTTAATTGTATTTAAGTGTCTCACAGGGACTTTTCAGCCCAGGCTGGCTTCGAACTGCAGTCCTCAGATCTGAGCCTTCTGAGTAACTAGGATTACAGACTTAAGCCACCAGTGCCTGGCTTACCCTTGATCTTAAGTTGCTTTGTTCTGAGTCTTGTTCTTGGTATCAAACCTGTTTCCATTGGGACTGAATGGACCAGAAGGCTTTAAAGGAAAACCATAGGAACAATTGTTGCCCAATTATTAAATATTTGAATGTTTTCTGGATTCAACAAAGCACTATAGTTCAAAGCCACATGTATTTTCCAAGTTTATTATAATAGTCTGAATCTAAAGCTTTCATTTAAAGAAAAACATACACCTTTAGATTTCAGAGTATCTTCAGGAAGCTATACAAGGAATATGGGTTAAACACCATTTTACAGATAAGTCCTAAACCATCATTAACCCTAAAATGGTCTGTCTCCTTTTTTTCTGATTTGAGAGTTATATTTGAGCTAAAAGAGTATTATCAATCCAACGGTTCAATTCTTGAAAAGTGTATTTTTCTTACCATTTCAGACGTCAAACTTAAAATGTTTTCAGAATTGTCTAAGTTAATATTATAATTAGTGAGGTAATAAACAATAACAACTTTGCTTTATAGGCTTTTTCAGCAATCAAGTGTTGGCATCTGTTACTTTACCTGCCTTTACATATACAAAAAGAGGATTAATGTCTCCATTTCAAAGTAGTATTACTTATATGTATGGAAGGCATTTCTATGTACATTATTTCACTTTCATGCTGATATTCACAATCCTCTGGGATATATGTATATTGATTTTGTGTGATTTTTCTCCAGTTTTTCCTCAGAAAACATAGAATTAACAAGCTCAGCATATCTCAGAGAATATGTCTTGTGCTCTACACATACGAAATAAAAAAGCTGGCTTTGTCAGGTCTAATTAGAACTTCATACCACTAGGGCACAGAAAGACAAGGTGGATAATTCTGTATCTCATTTTAAAAAATCTATCCAAAAGAAAACTTCATGTTTTTATTTTAGTGCTTAATTTTATTTTAAATTATGCTTTTTCTCCTGTTATTATTTTCACAAATATATCATGAAGTGAGTCCCAGGTTTTATGTATTAAGAACAGCCCTATTGGTTGCTTTCCCCTAGAAGGCTAGCAGAGTTGCTAGATTTAGGGTTTCTTTCTTTCTTCTTCTCCTTTTTTTTTTTTTTGGTTTTGCATTTTGAGAGCTTTGCTACAACTCTCAAAGGATGCAGTTAAACTCAGAATAAATATTAAATTGTCTCTCTGTCCTCACAGGCTTCATGGAGGCAAATAAATGGTTCTTATGAAGTAACTTGCTCCCCAAAGACCCACAAGTGGCGGTTAGAAAGTGTCCACAAATTAAAGGCAATGAAAGATCACTAACCACAAGTAAGAGGCATTATAAAAATGTGAAGTACATAAAATGGCTTTTATATGCTTGTATATTCTGGACTCTTACCAGGTGGCTACTGTGTAAGTGTTTTCCCAGTGTTGTATATACAAAGATGCTTTCATGACAACAAGTTGTGTAAGCAAAGCACTAACCCAGGATCATTGGATTTCTTTTAACTTCTAACAGTAGAACACTGTTACCGTAAGCTAAATAAAATCTGTGCACATTTCATTCCCCATAGGTTTCTGAATCAGTAATCCTCTGAAATGCTTTTGCTTTTAATAAAAGAGAAATGAGGGAAAAAAGAAAACCATGCCATCACCAACTCAGAATTCAAAACTAGTTCATTAGGTACAAGGAATGATTGCATAATTTCCCATAATTCAATACACTTATGTGAAAAAACCATCAGTGATACCCTTTAGGGAAAACCCATTCTCTTTGTGAGGAGGTTGAGGCTAACCTGGCAGAATTACCAGTCAGAACCAGGGAAGACTTCTGAAGGCTGGGTTTTTGCAGGATGGCTAGAGCAAGACAGAAACCAAATATTTGCTCATTTCCCACTAAAAATATTTGTCTCCTTCCTCTCTACCTAAGAAAAACCCACATGCATCTTTCAAGCCTCATTTCAAAACACTTCAGGGAATGCTACCTTCTTCTACAATCTTCTGCTTTACTTAGTCCTAATGATCAATATCTGAAATTTCTAGCATCCATCTTCTTTTTCTGTTCCTGGTAACAATGTTCTATCACAGCTTTTATTACATTTTTTTGCGACTAACAACAGCATGCAGACTCTGTTTCTCCACTAATCCCATTTACACACACCTACAATTTAGTATTTCAAAAGTGCCACTGAAATAGGTCATTTTTCCATTAAGAATTTTTTTGTTGACTGTTCTTTTCATGGAGTTTTCATTTTAGTCTTCTGGTCAGTCACTGCAATCTTGCCTCTTTTTGTCAGGATTGCATGATGTATTCCAACAGAACAAAGCAACAATAACTCTTTCTACATGCCCTGAGCATGTCTCAACCTACTTATCCCCTCACCCAAATATTTACTAATTTCCAAAGTCCCATAGGAATGTCAGCCTTCCAGGTACCTTAAGAGAACTCTCATTCCAATAATCTTTCTATGGCTTGATCCCATCACCCATTGTCTTAACGTTTTTTTTGTGTGCTTGTGTGTGTCAGTGTACGTTTTTGTGCACAAAACTTCATCATATTCGCAAAGCTCAAACTACTGGCTTGAGATTGAATTATTGGCTTTCTGTGTGATCCTCAGTCAAGATTAAGTCTTAATATATATTAATATTATGTGGGAAAATAGATGTATCATGACAACTTCCCATGATTATTTTGTGGAGAATGAGTCAAAATATGTAAATATCCTTAGTAAGGACAGGATGTAGGCATTATTATGTACATTTTCCCTCTCTGAATTCATCATAATCCTGAAATGGAATTTTAGGCTCTTTATTGCGTCTAACCATAATGATAGAACACATGCCACTTTTCAATCTATAGGATACAAAGATTCCATTCTGTGCCTTCCCATGCTTTCCATAATATCAGACAACTGCAAAGGACCATAGCTTGCTGATGATGTCAGTAGCCTGTCTACTTTTGTCTTTGAATATATATGGAAGGATTATGGGACTTGGAGTATGTAACAAAATGCTCTTAATAGAATACTCTCCATTCTTGACAAATGTGAAGAGGGTAATCCTGTTCATTCTTCTTCTTTAAAGATTTTGGAACATTGGTGGTAATGAGACATAGGAGAAGAGGACAGGAGTAGAGGTAGGGAAATCTTTTGTGGTATGGGTTCACTTTAAATTACCCTAAATAACATAATTCCTAAGCAGGAAAAGTTAGGCACCAACAGATTATATATGTACCCCTACCTGGGACCCTAAGCATTTGAGTGCCTTCATTGTCTACTACTAGACTGTGTGCCTTTAAGGGAATACGCCGCTGACTCTGGAGACAGAATCAGAAAGTCAAAATTCAGAGATGTGCGCTATCTATTTAGGGGATTCTACACCTAGATATGTAACATAAATCCAGGCACAGATAAGAGGAGTGGTACAATTTCTCTAAATTGTATCAATGTCTAACGAGCATGTTTATAGATCCCAAATTACTCAATAATCTGGAATATATACTTTTTTCTTTCAAAAGTATCTATGGTTAACTTCTGTTTCATAAGAAAAGAAATTTTAATTGATACTCTTTCATTACATCTATGATTCTATATATGTATGTTTATGTCTGTGTGTACATACGTATGTATATAAATATATATGAAGCTATGATAATCTTGGCTTGTACAAAATTCTGAATATTTATCTTTTATAATGATAATTTTTTCAAGTGAAAAAACTATTCCATAGTCTGACTTTCAGAGGCTATCATTAAAAAATTCATCTACTATTATTCGGCCATAAAAAAGAATGAAAATGTTGTTTTCGTGGAAGTGGATGGAACTGGAAATCCTCATGTTAAGTGAAATAAACAGGTTCAGAAAGACAAAAGTGATATGTTTTCTCTCATTTGTGAATACTAGGTCAAAACAAGATATACATAGACACACAGGATAATACACACAAAATCACACACATATAAACACAGGTGTAAAATTATTTTTAACTCATGAGCCACACAAAACCCAGCATTAATCCATATTTACTAAATATACTATAGATTGGATTTAGATAATTTTAAATCTTTTCCTTCAATAAATGCCGTTTCTATTATAGTCCTCATTTGCTGGATTTTCTTCTGCCCAGTTTCTAAATGTTGTGTGTCCTATGGTCTTTATAGTCTTTCTAACTAGATTTTCTTTTTGCATTTGGTTATCTAGCTTCATGATTAAAAAAATTTTACATAACAACTTCCAAATTTGTATCATTGTAGACATATGAACATATCATATAAATATGTATAACACATTTATATGATGAAGGGCCTTTCTATTTACTCTATAATGTCTAACAGGTTTATCAAATGAATTCCAAAACTTATTCTCTACATAGATTTTTCTGTTTATAACCAATAAATGCTTTACCATTCAGTCATTCACATAGTAGAAGGCATCCTAATTCATTTCCTTTCATATCTTCACTGCTCAATCCATTTGCCATTTGTTCAAATTCTACAAAGGAAAAAAAATCACAGACTTAAAATTCTAATATAGCTGAGCTATATATAAAAAAAAAACCAGGATACAAAGTAATTCTAAATATTGTCTACATTAACTTTGCCTCTATTAGTGTTATCTTACCGAAGCTACCATTATCTCATTCAGACATCCTGAACTCATTTGATCTCTGATATAGGATTTTTCCCCATTTTTAAACTCCACTGAACTTCTCTGTATTTTCTGCAGGTTGAATGCCCTTCTGAAATCACGATCAAATTATTTAATTCTCTGCTATGAAGTTTTCCATACCTCCCATTTTAAAATCTGACATATGTTATCACCTGCTTAGCAGTCTCCCTGCCCACTTCTCATTGCCCAAAAGATAGTGGTGAACAAAAAGGCCAGAAGTTCCTGCCAAATATGACTTATGTTCTCATAAGAGGAAATGGATCTAACTAAGCTAATAAAGGAAATTGTATAGTGTGTTAGGAACAGATGCTATGGAGAAAAACAAAGCAAGGATTTAGGCAAGGAGAAGCCTGCGAGGCTGATCAGAGAAGGCCTTGCTGTAATGATACCTTTTGAGTAATCTGAAGGAGGTGAGGCAGCAAGCAGAAGTTCAGTGGGAACAGCTTTCTAAGATTTAAGCCGACGAACAAAAAGGGAGTGGGTACCTAGGAATGTCAAAAATGACAATGTGTGAAAGTGGAGAGGATCAGTGATGGAGCCAAGGAGTTAAGTGGTCAAGTTATTCAGAATATTAGATTGAGCAGAGAAGAAATGTGCTCCGAACTAGGGTTTATAAGGAACATAAGCTGCTGTGGAGGAGACCTGTTGGAACTCTACTGTAATCCTTCTGGTGAGATGATAGACCTTAATGAGCAAACACATGTGTGTCTGTGGGGTAGGCAGAGTGAACTCAGACATGACTCCAAGGTTGTCATTCCAATCAACTGCAAGGTGGGAGTTGCCATTGACAGAGATAGTAAAGCCTGCAAAGAGAACAGGTTTCAGTGAATTAGAAGACACTTCCTTGTGGAATTGAGATTGCAAACTGGAATGCATATTAGATATCCAGCCAAGGATGTCAAGTGCATGTTTAAATACAGACTTCAAAGGAGACAGAGAGAGAGAGAGAGAGAAGAGAGAGACAGAGAGAGACTAAAGATAAAATGTTGGTGTTCATTCATGTGCATATTGTGGTTAGAAACCATGAAACAAGGTTAAGTTATCCAGAAGTGATTATAACTAGGAAGGGAAGAAGTCTGAAGGTTGAATTCTGTAACACTGCAGTGTATACCGGAAGAGGAGGAGGAACTAGCAAAGGAGAGGAAACATTTGTGAATGTGTAGAAAACCAGCAGAGTTCAGTATCTCAAAGCCAAGTAAGGAAAAGTTTTCAGGGCAAAGAAGAGATTAACTACGTCAAATGCTGCATGTAGGTCAATTAAAATCAGAGTGTTTTCTACATAGTTCTATAATTCAACATATCAAGATGTGGAACTTGAAATCATCCACACACTCTGATCTCTTTGAGCTGCCTGATTCCATATACTGTTTGTCACTTTAATATGCTATGTGCCATTTCTCCAATATGGTCTAGCCCTTGTTCACCTCTCCTACTTATCCCTCTGTCACTCCAGCAACCATGCCCTGTTATATCAACTCTCTATTTCCAGTGTGTCAATATTTGGTCCTATTTATTATATTCACTGCCTAGAATATTACTTTCCATTATTATCATTTCTTTACTTCTTCTGACTACTCGTTCTAAAATACAAATTTCACCAATAGTGTTTCATCTCTTTCCATGGACTTCTTGACCCCATTACTTTGTTCTATTTACTTTATATAATTTTTGACATTGCAGAAGTACTGGTTTACTGTTCATTGCTGCTAGTTACAGTTTCAGTCTGCTTACTTCTCTGCTTTAGACCAGGCTAGAACAAAGACTGATGTAAAAAACATTCAGTAAATATTTACAAAAGAAGCTAATTTATTTATACTTCAAAAAGCTAACAAACTGCTCTAAAGCATATTGGAAGGAAGAACTAGCAAATTATTCCACATTAAGGTGTACAGTGGAAAACTTTTGAGACTATTTTCATTTAAAATTGTGCTGTTTCAATTGAGAAATGTACTATACAGCATCCAACTAGCTAAAACTATCACATCACCTTTATAAAGGTCTACCACATGGTAGACTCACCTTGATTCTTCAGTAAATGATGAAGAACTAAATGAATGTTGAAACCATTAATTAAGAGTGGTGGGCTAATCACCAGGCGATTGTTTTTATCCTTTAATTTTGCATCCTCCTTCACACAATGAATTCCTTTTAAGAGATCCACATGAACACTATTTATATTAGAATCTTTTTTCCATTTCCTAAATCTCTCTGATGAGATTCAGGGACTGACTAGACATGCGGTGTGGGCAGGCTTCGGGTTTGATAATTTGGTAGGCTCTTTCATCTTCTCTCTGCAGTCTTACGCTCATTGTTTGTTGCTGTTAAAGCAGTAAACACTGTTTGTCTTCATTGCAAAACCAAGGCTAGGAAACTTTGAAGTGTTTTCTGTTGCTTAATGTCACCTACTGTTCCTGTCAGCATACTGAGATAAACCTGATGGACTGAGGTGTCTGGTCTAATTCCTTTATTGACACATAGTCCAGTCTTCAAACACCAGTGTAAATGAATAAGTACTGAGATAGTAATGTGTCAGTAATAGGCTGCCAGATAAATGCCATTGTTTAAGTACTGATCCCTGCTTCCTAAGGCCCAAACAGCTCCAAAAATCTTACAAATTAGCACCTCGCTGAGATCAAAGAATTGTCTTTTCTTTTTGCAATTACCTACTTGGAGAGCAAGCAAATGAGACTAGTTTAAGCTGTCTCTCCCCAGCTCAAATCTTCCTTTTGAGGAGAACAAATGGTGGAATTATATACTGTTTCAGGAAGGAGTGCTTGAGAATGAATAAAAGATTTGACTTTATTTTGATGTGTAAGAGCAAAATAAAGGTTAGGGCTTTTATTTTATTAGTCTACTATCTCCGTTATAATTCTTATATTGAAAATCAGTATAAAGAGCCTTGTTCATCTTTGACAACCAGCTTTTGAGATCAAATTAAACTTCAAATAACAGAGATAGAAATGCATTCATTAAATCAAAAGCACCATACTACTAACTGACTAAACAGAAGCTTTGATTTTTTTAAAATAGTATTTTTTGAAGGAGTAAAAACTTGGACTACAAATTTTCTAATGTCATTCTTGATATATCTTAAGTAGAAATATTACCCTTCATCACTTTAAAATGAAAAAACTGACCATTCTATCACTTTACTTGTACATTGAATAATAAGTTCTTGATCCTGAGCAAGTTGCAGTTTCAGTAGTTTATGTCAACGTGGCATTGCTTTATTGGAGAATATTGAACGATTGTAGGCTATAAGATATTTACTGGTTATAATTGCTGTCACACTATTTAGTAATTTTGCATTTCATACAATCCGGAGAAAAGAAATCAAGTGTCCACACCTTTTTAATGGGTTTTAAAAAGATTGGCTTCTTTATACTAAAGACAAGGGTCTTATTGATGGGCAGTTTTATCTTTAAACAACTTTCAGATTCTACTAGCAGGATGACTACGAAACTTTTCTTACACAAAACCTTGATTCCTAAGGGTCAATGGTTTAAAATGCAAGTTGGTATGAAAAACAATACCTTGAGCTAATAAAGTTGGATTTCAGTTTTGATATAGATATTTTAACTCTGTTAATTCATGTGATTTTTCAAGGGGCATTCCATATATTACGAATACCAAAGAGTTCATAAAAATAAGTGTGAACTAAGAAGCAAATTCTGACAGAATTTTTCCTAGGGACGTTTTCTATAAAACAAAGATATTCTAACTCTATTCTAACTTTGGAATGGGACAAAGTTAGATAGACTCTTTCTGGATGTTATCACTTCCATGTTTCAGGTCTGTCATTAAACTAGTACAGATTAATTGAATGCCAGAATAACTACACCTTCAGGGGCTAAATACCCAGAGAGTACACATTTCAACAGTACTCGTCAAACTTTCATTCCTTTGCGCAACAAAGGTCAAATTAATAGCGGAAATGTCAACCACCAATGTAACTATTGTTCTTTTTTTAATCTATGAATGAAGGGGAAGCTATACAGTGTGGATGAAGTAGCGTTACGTTTGAAGAAGGAACATCTGACAAGGTTTGAATCTCAGCTTTGCTGCTTTCCATCTATATAACCAGGAGATATTATTTAAATAAACTGAATTTAAATTTCCACATATCTAGCTAATATAACAACACATAGCTTTCTATCTTATAGTTACTATAATAATTCATCATCGTGAAGTATACCTGTATGTGTTCGTCTGGTGATACAACGTCTGTCATAGAAAGTGGTCCATTTTATGTCAACAGAGCTTAAGGTACTAGCAGCTAACCTATGCTAATGAGCCTGAATAGGAGAGAGCCTAAGTAGGCTCTAAAGGAGCCTTTGTTATCAGTCTTCTTCTTGCTATTGAGCAAGGAAGACAGGTTCTTCTTTCATACTGGCACTCATTCTTAGCTTCCCTCACCAGAAGTTAAGATACTCTACTAGTTGTTCTCATAGCCATTTCTAGAACAGAAATTGAAGGAAGGGGTTCAGGGACACATGAACTTAAAGTTTCAATAACTGTCTCAATGATACTTGCAAAACTTACTTTCCATTTCCATTTCAGGCATTTAGAAGTCAGTCAATTTAAACGGAAAGACTTATTCTCCAGCCTCAACCTAGCAATAAACTCTCTGAGGTTAATCAGCCATGAAGTGAACATTTTCACCTTCCTTTTTTTTTGTGTGTGTGGGGGGTCCAGTCATGGGGCCTGAACTCTGGGCCTGGGTGCTGTCCCTCAGCTCTTCAGCTCAAGGCTAGCGCTCTACCACTTGAGCCACAGTGCCACTTCTGGCTTTTTTCTTATTGCTTATGTGGTGCTGAGGAATTGAACCCAGGACCTCATGCATGCAAGGCAAGTGCTCTACCACTGAGCCACCTTCCCAGCCCCAACCTTCCTTTTTTTTTATAAGTACCGAAGAATATATGTTCCTGTGTTTTCCTATATATCACATTTTTTGTCTCTGAAAGGAAAAGTAGACTGGGATGTAAATTTTGATATAAAATTTTGATATATGACAATATCCATTTGTCTTTTCTGAGTAAGGGTAGAGAAGAGGGTAGGTAAAAGTTTTGATGTAGTTCCATAATGAACAACCTAGAATTGTCTCACACAAAGGTTGTACTTATACAAATGCTTGAATAAGATCTGCCAATCTGTGTCCTTGTGTCAAAATCTGCAGAAACTCTGCTGGGAAAAGCTGTATATATGTTGATTATGGTCATCTTTATGAGCAAATAGTCTTTGTAGATCCATAGTCCCTAGGTTTATTTTTCAGAAGATTTTCCTTTAAATCTCTTCCCAACACTGTTTGAAAAATTAAACCATTAAAAAATGAACCTTTTCAAAGAAGAATACAGTACTCTAAGTACTGATTCACTTGTCCTTTGACTAATGTAGACTTATTACCTTCTGTATTTTAGGTGTTGGTGTTGATGATACCATATAGAACAACATTACAATTCATGTCATTTTTAACCATATTGAGAAAAAGGACATCAACTACAAAATATACTCCTTTGTACTTTTTGAAATTCATTTGAAATTTAAAAACTCAAATAGGTTTTATAGTAAAAAAAAAAAAAAGAAAGTTAATTTTTGTAAGTATTGAGAAATCGGTGTTCCATACAATTTATAGCAAGTATGTACTGTAAAGTACTCAGCTGTACAAGTTAACCAGAGATATTGACAAGAAAAATGGAAAGGAGAAGTGTGTGTGTGTGTGTGTGTGTGTGTGTGTGTGTGTGTGTGTGTGTGTGTGTGTGTGTATGCAGAGGATTCTGTTTTTTTCCAGTTGGGTACTGAAAACTCTTTCTTCCCTAAGAGGAGAAAATAAACAACCCTCTCTCCAGTCTCCTCTTTACTGTGATTCATTTTTGGTTATAATTTATTTCCCAAAGCAAGAGTAGTCTCCCTAGTCTCTGTTGACTCACATAGCTGCCAACAGAAGCTGGTTAACTAGTTTCTTGGAATCTATATAATTATATTCCTGTGGACACTAATAAGAAGTCATCTGCTCTGAGCTTGCACACTCCACTTCTAGGCTAACTACTCCCTTGGGGAAGTTAGAACAGACAAAAAATTCCTTTAACCTACCTCAATATCTCATAAATAGTTCTTTATCCCTGCAAGAAATACTTAAGTACCATTGGGTTCATAAGTCTAACACTGAGTCAAGTCTAATTTTTCCTTCCAGTTTATATTCTATATAATTTTACATAGCATTTTTTCTCATATGAAAATTCTAGCAAGTAATGTTACCTGCCATTCTCACTCTCTCCCACTGAATGAAAATATTAGAGAAACTGAAACACTAAATGCTCATGACTCAAATAAGACTGGGCCAAATTTAACTAAAATATTCCCTCAGTGCTGCTAGTAAATATTTATGTATTTATGTTCCTATGTCATACCTTTGTATCCAGGTATAGGTATATGATCGACGGAAGAGCTGGAGAAAAATTGTGGAAACTGAGTCAATGAGAAAGTTACATTAGAAAAAGTTACATTAAAAGCAAAGTAAGGTTGATACTCAGAGTATTGTTCCTAGAATCCTGCTAGGTTCGTTGTACATATGAGAGGCAATTTGGAAACAAAGGGTATTAAAAATAATGCAAATAAACTTCAAAATCACAATTGAGCATAAGACTAGCCATATTTACAGTCAACCATACCATATTGAGCGAAACACACCTGTCTTTTACTCATAGGAACTTTCCCCACGGTTCCTCATGAAATGGGCACTGAGTGAGCAGTAGTTGTTGGTGACAAAAAAGTTTCTAGTGACTAACAGGTTTGAGATCCCTGATCAAATGTGCTTGTATGTTTGATGCTAGGACAGTTTGAGTCTGGAAGTTGCTAAGAGATTTAAATTTATAGAAATGTAGTTTTATACTCAGAACCCTGAGCAACTCCCGAAATTTGTCAGCGCAACCACCTGTGCAGTCAATGACCAGCCTCAACTTCTTAAATTTCTGGAAATCTTCATGTTTTCTCCTCCTCAACAGGTGATAAAGCTCCAGGAATTTGAGGATCAAGAGATGATGGGCTACATTCAAGAGGGTGAAATTTGGAACATAGACAGAAAAGGCACATTTCAGGACACTCATTGGGCTATCAACCTCTCTTCTTTGCAATTAAACACCCCAATTTTTTCTTTATTATGTCTAGCTACTAGGTGGACAGTAATATACTTTCAAAGGATAGGTGGGAATTTTGAAACCCCAAGCTGACACAAAAACTGGGAATGGTGAATGAAGTCTTGCATGTCCCTCCCCACACCCCTGTTTTCACTGTATTTGATGATGGTATAATTTGTGGAGGGGAAGGGAAAAACAAATTGGTTAAATAGGGATACAGGTGGACCCATTGCAACAATGAGATGTACAAGACATTAGGTCGAAAAATGAACTTTACAATTTTGATGGGGGGGGCGGTGAGAGAGTGGGGGTGGTGGTGGGGAGATGGGAAGAAGGGATGGGAAGGGGAAATAAAGGAGGAGGCAACAATGCTTGATAAGAAATGTACTCATTATCTTGCCCATGTAATTGTAACCTCTCTGTACCGTATTTTCACAATTAAAAAAAAAAGAAAATTGTAAATATATAATTAGTTACCAGCCTGTGAATGTAGCCTATGCAGTTGAGGTAGAGTATAAACCTCATTAAATGGGTGGAAAACTCTAGGCCTGATGGCTTCTCTTGTCATATATAAAACAGCAAGTGATAAGAGAAAATACCATTGTTGGTGGGAGTGTAAACTTGTTCAGCCACTCTGGACAGCACTCTGGAGGTTCCTCAAAAGACTACATGTAGAGCTCCCCTATGACACAGCAATCCCACTTCTGGGCATTTACCCAAATGACCACAAACAAGGCCATACTAGAGCTACCAGCACAACTATGTTTATTGCAACATTATTCTCCATAGCTAAGATATGTGACCAACCCCTCAGTAGGTGAATGGATCAAGAAAATGTGGTACATATATACAATGAAATTTTATGCTTCCATCAGAAGCTACATTTGTTAGGAAATGGAAAGATTGGAAAAAATATTAAGTGAAGATACCAAGTCCCCCCAAAATTTAGGTCCCATGGTTTCCCTTATTTGCAACAATTAGTATACATCTAAGATAATCTTATAGATGAGCTGAAAAGCTCAAAAAAAAACATGTACAAATGACCATATAAAATGATGCTAAGTAGAATGAACCCCAGGATACGGACACAAAAGGTCTGTCTTTATTGTTATTGTTTTAAATGTACCATGTGATCTTATTTTGTTGTTGTTGTTGTTGCCTTGGTATGTTCTTTCCCCTATGGCATATCCCCTGTTGTCACTGTACTCGATTTTGATACCCTGCATCTTGTATATACATATGTCTAATCTGGGAAGGGGAAAGGGGAATAACAAAACGCTGAAACAAGGACACAGGATGACCCATTGCAACAAGGATACCCACAGGACAGTATATTGGAAACGAACTTTACAACTTAGGGCAGCGAGGTGGGAGGAGGGGGGCAGGAATGTGGGAGTTGGGGGAGGGAAGGGGTAGTGGTACAACAAGGAAGGGAAAGGATAACAATGATTGACAAGTAATGTACTCCTTGTCTTAACCATGTAACTGTAACCCCTCTGTCCCACATGTTAACAATAAAAGAAAAAAGAAAAAAAGAGAGAGAAAATACCATCACCATTTGACTTAATATCTTAGAGAGATTAAACTGCCTAATTATTGAGTTGCCAAATCTAGCAAGTAAAAAATTCAAGACTTTCAGCTAAACTTGAATTTCAGACATGTAGTCAATTTTAATGTGTATATTGTGAATATACTAAAAAATTATCCATTCAGATAAGAAATTGAAATGTAACATATCCTCTATTTTATCTGACAGTTTTAGCAAAGTTAACATGGTCAGGTTTTTAAATTTGTTTGTTAAGAAAGTAAATACATTTTACTTCCTCTTTATTATGCTTATATGCCTAACAATTATTAGGCATAATTATTTTTTCTTTCCTAAAATGAGCTTTGTATTTTTTTATCATGTAACTGAAATTATGCCAAATATTGTACTTTTACTTAAATAAATAATAATTACTGTAGAAAATTCAAAAATATTAAAACAAGGGGAAAGGTGTTAATGGTTCTCTTTTGTACATAATTTCCTATTGTCATCTCAGTTCTACATTAGCATTTTATAGAAATTTCTGCATATTGCTTAAAAAGAAAGATGTATGCTCCATATCCTTGTAAATACAAAGTGACTTCAAAAGCAGCCTTATTTTCTTTGTGCCGTGCCTTGTTATGTGATAATAGAGCTTTAGCAATCAATTATCAGGATTTGGATTGCAAAAATCAGCAAGTAGAAAACCAGATGTCAAAGTTCCCCACAGAAATTCTCACTCCTTTTGAAGTGTGAGATTAATGATCTATAGCAGATAGCAGATTCTAGCATAGTTAGACCTAATGGGCAAGCATGTCGGATGAATGTGCAGAAGTAACCCTCTGAGCTGAGATAAATCAGCTTGGCCTCCTCATTAGGAGTTGTTGTCTCAGAGAGCCACGGAGGTAAGCAAGAAAACAATTCCTTGTCTAGTTATTCGAGTCTAGAAAAAAAGATGTGTCTCTTCTAGAGAGAACGTATGTCAAATATCCTCACCAGATGACCACCTGACTTACATAGATACTAGTTTTTCTTTCATAGATGCGAAGAAATAGAGAAAAATGGTATCCTGTTATCAGTGTAAAACTTCTGACAAGTCAGGGTTTTCCTTTAAAAAACAAAAAGCCTACATTTGGTGTAACGCACCTCAAATAATACAGCAGAATTGTCAAATTACTGACAAAATGGTTTCCAGGCCTGAATTATGTTCTGCCTAGCTCAGGTTTCCTGGGAATTTTCTGAGAGATTTTTGTGGGCTACAGATGGTCCAAGGAATATTGTCACCTGTCTGTAAGGATGATGTACTCTTGATTTGACTGTGGACTTTAATTCTTGGAGCCAACTCTTATATTGCTACCAGGAAGAAAAGCCAGATGATGGTATTTGCAATTAACAGCTATTCCCTGGTCAGTAATTTGGTAGAACAGGGGAAAGGATACTGATCTGGAACATGAAAAACTACTAATACAGCCATGAATTTAACCATGCCAATACAGAAGTTTGCAGGTTGTCACAATGTAAATTTCATCATAAATTTCAACATCTTCAAACTCCAACATTCTTGCCTGTACATTTAGAGGGGAGATAGAATTCCTTTTTTTTTTTTGCCAGACCTGAAGCTTGAACACTGTCCCTGAGCTACTTTTGCTCAAGGCTAGCACTCTACCACTTGAGCCAGAATGCCACTTCTGGATTTCTCTGTGACTTAATTGGAGATATGAGTCTCATGGATTTTCCTACCTGTGCTGGTGATCCTAACCTTAGGATCCTAACCTCCACAGTAACTAGGATTACAGGTATGAGCCACTAACTTCCATCAGGAGTTAATATTCTTTAGTTTACTCTCTGGTTCTGATTTCCATTTCTAATTATGACTTATCCTAAGAGTATTTGTTTTTGCCTTTGTTGTGTTTTATGACCTTTTTATGAGTTCTAAATGCCAATTTCAATTTGAAATTTCATTGTACATCTCAACCCTAATGAACAACTTCTAGATCAGACATTTTTTCTTGATCAATTATTGTAGCCTACTGTTATTTTTAATGTTAAAGGGGAAGTATTTCATGCATTTTACTGAAATTTCATGTTATTAAAATTGATAACTAGTAGTGGATATGCACATAAAACATGTACTGTGAACAATATGTATAAGAAGCTATGCATGCATATATACATGAATATATAAATAGAGTAATACATATATTGAAACTAATCTGAACTACACTCTTAATATAGTGCTTCTTTACCAAGAGTTATGAACCGAATTTAAGTTACTATCTCTAGTTCTTCAATGACAACTGAATTTTTTCTTTTTGTGAATATTTTTATTATCTTTGCGTGGTTGTATAAAGGAGTTGCCATCCAACAAAGCAGTTTATGAATACAATAAACCTGGACCCCTTTCAACATTCTGACCCTACCTCTCCCAACACACCCCTTCCCCTATTTTTCCTCAATTCTGTGGTATATGTAATAAATTCTTGCCTGCACTCTTCTGCTTTCCCCTCTTCATTCTTTTACTCCTCTCCTCTTGATCCTGCTCCTCCTTGCAATTACCCATTTCTTGGTACTTATTTTGTTGGACTTTGACTTGGTCTTTCTAAAGAATTATAATATTAGTGCTCTCCATAGAGTCTATTAGACTTCATTCAATTATATGCAACCACTTTGTTTACCACCCAGTGTGTTTAGTTATAGATTTTTAGGCATATTCTAGCTACTGCAAATGAGAGAAGCCATGCAACTTGTGTTTCTCTAGCTTACATCTTCCTTATACACATTGGAATTCTACTCATCCATCAGAAAGAATGATATTGTGCCATTCATAAAGAACTGGAAAGATATGAAATATATTTTTTAAAAAAGATTCCATTTTATGTTGAATATCTTACATATTAGTGTATAAATGCTCTAACAAATATTATAAGCCAATATTTAGTGAAAAAGAATAAACTTACAATGCCAAATTGCTGTAAAAGTTTCTATTTTTTTTTCTATTTTTCCAAGTAGTGGAATAGTAATAATTCACAAGCCATCACAGTTCTTTGAATTAAATTTTCTGCAGAATGGCCCTAGAACATGAAATACATAAAGCCTTCATTTCTTCTTAATATTTTGTGTCATTTAACTCTAATTAAGATGCATCTAAAATAAAAATAAGATACACATGTTAATGTTAATTTTCTAACATTAATTTAATGCAGAACATGTATGGCAAGAACGTTAAATTCTTAACTATTAAATTTATCTCTGGGTGAAAAGTAATTTCTTTCCTTATTGAAAAGTGAATATTTGTGTTTTATAAGTATTTCATGATGAGTTGTTATGCATATTTTATAAGAAAAATGGCTCATTATAACACAAAAAATTTTGTGAATGCTCTTATTAAACTGAATGAACACAACTGTTTGTTTTCAGTTACATGATCCATTATTTTGACAGACTATCTGGAACATAAGGTTGCAGTCCATTCCAGCCTTGGTTAAATTCTATTTACAAGACATAGAATTTTATGCTAAAAAAAGATTATTCATGAATTTTTACTCACTAGTGAGCATACATTTATGTCAGTCCCAGATATGCACACATACATGCTCCTGGGAGTAATTACATGTGTTTTTAGTAATACTTGGTTCTCTATTTACAAGTCAATTCACATTGGTATCGAACACATGAATAGCCTTGGGCTATTCATTGATGAATTCACTAACTGTTTACTGGGTATCAGGCACATATTAGTCCCTGAAGAGAGAATGTGAAGAAGGGAAACACAACTTGCTCTTGAAGCAAATAAAGACAGAAAAAAAAAAACACACAGGGGCTGGGAAGGGGCTCAGTGGTAGAGTGCTTGCCTTGCATGCATGAGGCCCAGGGTTCAATTCCTCAGCACCACATAAGCAGAGCTGGAAGTTGTGCTGTGGCTCAAGTGGTAGAGCACTAGCCTTAAGCTGAAGAGCTGAGGGACAGCGCCCAGGCCCAGAGTTCAGACCCCACGACCACCACCACCACCAACAACAACAACAAAAAAAAACAAAAAACAGGCCACAGCTGAACAAGAGACATGCTCTGCCAGCCCATGGACAAATGAAGAAGTGAGAAATGAGTGGATGACAACTTAACAATCCATGATTTTATTGCACTTCCCCTAGCATGAGCTAGCTAAGCAAACACCCGGATTCACTTCCTCACAGGACCTATTTTGATCCATACAATGGAATTACAAAGACATTTCTAACTGGCCTTGAAATAGTTTTTTTAATTAAAAAATGGTTTTACTTGGTTATATAGAAGGCAGAAGAGTGGGGATGGTTAAGGGAAAATGAAACAGCCCCCTGGAAAGATCTCCTAAGTTATATGACAGTTCATAATGGAATGTGAGTCTCCAGCAACCGTGTCAGAACAGGCTGAATGAGGATACAAGTGCATAGGAAGATTCTGCTTACTGGTATCCTAAGGTAGAAACAGACAAGCCTCTCAACCAGTTCAATATTTGACTCTGGGTTTGTGAATAATTTTATGCCTTAGGGGAAAAAATGGGAAGCTTTAGGTGAGATCTGTAATGGAGCTTTATTCTGCAGGGCCATTTCCCTATTACATATGAATACTGATGAATTCTTTCCTTATCTCTGTCTTTTAAATACATATGGTAGACAAAAATACAGCTAACTTGCTTTGCTAAGTAGGACGTGAGCAGATATTTTAAAATCTGTTCTGAGTTACAAAGCACATATTTTTCAGATGAAGAAATTGAGACATGGAGAAAACAGATTGTTCAAGGTTATAGAGTGACCTGGTAGTGAAGTGAACCTCATGGCCAAGTAACTTGAAGGCAGAGTCTTCCACTACTCTACAGCAACAGGAACATCATCCAAGACATTGTCTATGCCCTCCCATTGCCATGACTGCAATCTGCTTTTAATGCAGTTGCACAATTTGTAGGTTAGATTCTTCACTGAGGTCTTATATGTCTTTATATAATAGGTTCAATTCTACCATTTGAACAGATAAAATAACTGTAAAATGATGATGATAAAGTAACAAAAAGGAGTGCCAGTTCTCTGATCAAAGAGAAGCTGAGCTGTGCTGTTTTGAGATGGTTTAGCACAATCTTCACAAACAGCACAACTGCTCCCAGCTAACAATGCATAAACTCTGACACAGCTATGAAGACAGTAGCTAGGAGTGGCATGTTTTCCTTTATAAGAGAAATACATGACCTCTACATAGACACAGGATGCTCTGCTCAGCTACTGTTCTCTTTTATCCTAAGCAAAATGTATGGGGTAGGTATTTCCACCGTAACCTCCACATACATATTCCCACATAAATTCACGCATTGACCTTGCATTAGAGGCTGGTACCATAATTGTACCACTTCTGATGTTTATCAAACTGGCCCTTCAAAAAATGGATTATTGGCTGGGCACTAGTGCCTCATACCTGCCAGCCAGATAGGAGACTGAGATCTGAGGATCCTGATTCAAAGCCAGCCTGAGCAGGAACATCCGTGAGACTCATCACCAATTAACCACCAGAAAACCGGAGAAGGCACTATGGCTCAAAGTGCTAGAGAGCTAGCCTTAAGCAAAAGAGCTCAAGTACAGCACCCAAGCCCTGAGTTCAAGCCACATGGCTGACAAAAAAAAAGAGGGGTATTGTTTCAGCAACATATTTCTGAATGCTTATGTAGTTTCCAAATTGCTCCCTTCAAAATATTATAAATGATGGAAAATAATGTAGTGCCATAAATACCTGCAGGATCCTTCCAAGTTTATTATTCCTACTCTGGTCAAGACATCCACCTGCCGAGCCATTCTGAGGCTCTCAGCACTGTCATTCTCATTTTTCCCAATGGATTAAAGAAGTTCAGTATACCTGTTGTCTGTCACACTGACAAGTCAGCCAGTGGCAGCTGAATCCCACTGTTTTCTTAGAAAGGAAACAATGACTGAGCACGACAAACAGATGGGGTAGCTTCCAGTTTCAATTCCAAGTCTACAGAATATTGTTTCCTAGGATCAGGTCACATGATCAGATGGCTCTTTCTCCTTCGTATGTCTTTTAAAAATAGTAATAAACTAATACTCAACTAACTTACCCTCTTTGGGGAAATTTGAAACCTAGGTCATCAAATAATAAGTCTTGAGATTTATAGGTAGATTTAAACCAGCTGTATTAACACAGCTGTTTATTCTTTTTTGGCAGGCCCTGGTGGCTTGAACTGGGCCTGGGCACTCTCCCTTTGCTCCTTTTGTTTTAGGCTAGCACTCTACCACTTGCTCCACAGCTTCACTTCCATCTTTTTCTGTGATTAATTGGAGATAAGAGTCTCATGGACTTTCCTGCCTGGGCTGGCTTCAAATAGAAATCCTCAGATCTCAGCCTCCTGAGTAGCTAAGATGAGCACCAGCGCTCCTTAAGAGTGACTGCATGCAAAAATACTGTCTTGTTTCGAGGGGGACAAAAAGAAGAAAATTACCTAGAATTCCTTCCCACCCAAATCCAGATTCCTGAACCTAGAACAGGATACAGATTTATATATAAATAACCACAATGTAAGATATATATTATCAGATATAAAGATGAAATGTTATCAAAATAAATGTGGCTGGTCGGGATCTCTTTAGTTATAGGTGAAAAAAATTCCTTTCGAGATAGCTTTAAAAACAGTGTTTACTGTCTTCCATGATCAGAGTTCAAATGAAGACTCTGGTTTCACTGAGTAGCTACAATATCTTTCTTAGTGACTTCATTTAGAACCCTAATCTTGCCTTGTGGGAGTTGCATATGCTACCCTGCAAATGGAAGGAAGGCTATTTTGTTTTTTAGACATAACAATGAAATCTTTTATCTTCTATCATGGACTTGTGTATACAATGGCAAACCATCATTTTGACCAAGAGTTTGGGGAATTTGGCTGAAGCTGACCAGAGCTCAGCCTTTGGAGGAGGGAAGGAAGCAAGTCAACTGAAGCCACACCTAAGAATGGAAAGGATGGCTTCACAAAAGAAATTGGGAGAAAAAGGGAGCCTGAACAGACAATAGCAGTGTCCCTTGCAAGGAAGATCATTCTTATAGGTTGAGAGTAGAGAAAGATGGCTTTCTAGAGAACTTGATCAGCAAGGATCTTCATTAGAACGTAAGATGTATCTGTGATAATAGATATGATGCAGGCACTTTTATGCTACAATCCTTCCCTAAGACTAACCAATTGTCTATTTCAAGATTTCACAGCTAATAAATAGCCACCAGCACTACCTCTAGGCATTCCACAGGTTCATCAGAACATCCTCAGAGGACCCAATGGCCATAGTTTTGTTAATATATGGATGATGCTAAATAAATTTATAGCCCTAGGGAAAAATGGGTTCACATATTTTCTAGTGAGGTAAATTTTGCTAGTAGAGCAAAGCCTTCTGGAGAAATGTTTGGATTTTACCATTTCTTCATAGATAAGAATAAAGAAGAAGAAAAAAGAAGGTGAAGGAAAAGGAGAGAAATCCCTTTAAGCACACAGCTGAAGCTATCATTTTATTAGCAAAAGGAGCAATCCTATCAACATTGTATCCATTATATATGATTTACCAATACAAGAAACCTATTGGCCTATCGGGTACCCATTTTACAGAAAATAAAGTTAAGGCTTACAGAAACTACAGGGTTTTATTTATTTGTTTTTCATATACATTTACAGTATATGTGGTAAAATATAAGCTTATAAATAAAAGATTTCTGACACAAAAGCCTATGCTATAAAACATTATATCTTAGAACTTCTCTAAATTGTATAGATTGGAATTTCTTTCAATTATGGAATCCATAGAGGAAGTGGTACTTCCTTTATGCTATGCAGATTGTGCATTAGCCACACAAAATGCCAAAAGAGTTTCTGAAGTCTTTATTTCCTGAAAGTTTAAATGACAATGATGCCCAATTTGCTATAATAATATGAGCTATTAACCAAAATATCTGAAAGTGATTATTAAAAAGGATATTTGAGGTTTCTTTGGAATGCTTCAGATGTAGAAAAGCTATGATAATACAAGCCACAACAGGACTTTCATGAAACACACACAAAGCACAAATAAAATGACTTCAGTTTCCCAGTGGCTCTGAGTGCTTATTGTTTGATATGGAACGGAAACAAATGAAATCAATCATACTTGACTGTTCCAGAATATGTAGAGTTTCACATTCACTGGCTTTTAGTTGCTATTTTTATTTTCTTGAAAGTGTGACATCCTGTGTCTTAGTGTTGTGTAACTGAAACCAACTAATACAACACGTTCTAATCATAAATACTGTGTGATTCTGAATGAATCACATGGATGACTGAAGTGTTAAAATGATTTTGGCACAATATTGCAAACATTTAGTATACATACAAAGAGTGTTAAATGAATTGCATATTGCTACAGCAGCTTGGGAATTTATTAATCTTTACTGAGTTAATGTTTTCATGTCTTTATTTACTTTTAATAAAAGTCTTAGTCAATGTATGTGAAAGTCTAATGGCATATGTTGAACATGTACTGTTTTTATGAGTCTTGTAAGTTCATGAGATAGCCAGTATCAACATATAGTGCTCTCCTTATTTATCAGGCTTAATTTCTCCCAAGTGTGTGATTGTGTACATTTTCACCTGCCAGTTTTCTCTTACATTCATGATAAGCAGAAGAGAAAATAATACCAAACCAGCACCTCTTCGAAAGCATTATACTGAATGAAAGACTGCTATTTTTTTTAACACTTCCAGGGTCAAAAAAAGAAAGAAATATAGAAAAATTGCTTAATTGTAAATCGTTAAAGGGATATGACAGGTTCATGCAGTATGTATATCCGGACCGAATTGTGAAACACAAGTGAACAAAATATTGGTACAGTTATCAAGATATATATGAAGTTGCTAACCTTGACAGCAGTGTTATATAAATGCCAATTTTGTGATTTGAACAACTACGTTGTGCTTTTTCTGAAAGTGTACTGGACTTGGTGATGTACACACTTAATTTTTAGATGTGATAGAACACCATATGTATATTTATTCAAGTATTAAATGCCATAAGGTAGCATTAAACACTAGAAGGTCTTTTTAGGATTTAGTAAGTAGGATTTATTTCATAAGAAGTTGTACAAAGAGGTTTCAGTTCAACAGCTAAGATTATGAGTATAATACATCTTGATCAATGTCAAGAATGCACTTACTGGAAAGCGTTTCTAATAAACATAGTAAAAGATGAATGGAAGACAAGAGGTCTGCATGCTAATAAGTTTAATTTTTTCCCAAGGGAAAGACAATGCTTTCTAGTTTCAATTCCTAAATTTAGTTGAAATTATGGGATGCCATTTATTGAAATATAAACAATCCCAGTGACTCATTCTCAAAACAGCTCAATGAAGGACAACATCGAAAAAGCAAAAATGACTTAACCTCAAAGTTAGTAAAAATTTTCCTTAACAAATTAAAATGTCCCCCTAGTTTTGGAAAGCTCACTCAGGACCACCTAAAGACATCTCACAAAGTCAAAACTGTAGGCATAAGTATCCCGCAACTAAATGATAAACACATGAATCTGTAAATGCTGTAACTTTAAACTTCATGTGTTGAGAAAATATTGTTTTACAATAACTCTGAAACTGCTTAACACTGAAAATGAAGTTGTTTATGTGCAGCACTTATGGAATTCTGGGCACCAAAGTGACACTGAAAGCTATTGTAAATTTGCTCCTGAATGGATTCCCTAAGACCTTAATATATGTTCACCTATTACTACTTATCTTCTCTTTCTTCATGTTGCCTTTTTATAACACCACATTCTTGCCACCTATTTTGCCATCTATTGCTTCATTGTTAACTTTAAAGCCATTTTTAGAAAGCAAAGAGAGCCAGATAATGATGACTTATGCCTGAAATCTAGTTATTCAGAAGCTGAGATCTGACAATCAAAGCCAGTCCATGCAGACAAATTCATGAGACTTTTGACTGCAGTTTATCAGTAAAGAGATAGAAGTGGAGCTGTGGCTCAAGTGTTAGAAACCCAACTTTGAACAAAAAGTTAAGTGAGTGCCCTGAGTTCAAGCCCCAGTACTGGCACTAAATAAATAAATAAACAAATAAATGAAAAGAGAACTCCACCAGTCAATCTCTTTTTAAAGCTATATTAGTATATGAGGGGCTGGGAAGGTGGCTCAGTGGTAGAGTGCTCATCTTACATGCATGAAGCCCTGGGTTCAGTTCCTCAGCACCATATAAGCAGGAAAAGCCAGAGGTGAAGTGGTAGAGTGCTAACTTTGAGCTGAAGAGCTGAGCGACAGCGCCCAGGCCCAGAGTTCAGTCCTACCCATGACGGACAAAAAAAGAAAAAAAAAAGCTATATGAACCTTTACTTATTTACATTTAGTGGTGTCTAAGTTTGATGAGACTACTCACTTTTCATTCAATGTAAACAAATACTATGGGCTATAAAAGTAAGGTCACATAAGAGATAGCAATTGTTGTATTTTCATGTACACAAGGATACCAGTGTATGCTATTTTTAGGTAAGACTACACAAGATACAAAAGAGTGTCATCTTCACTACTTCTGGTGTCATTTTGGGTAATTCCTACCAGTGGCTCATTGTCAAAAACCAGTCAGTATCAAGTATTCTTTCTTGCTTAATTATCAAGAATTATTAAGGCTTACTCATGAATAATGAGAATTGTCAGTGAGCCACTGACATATCCCACTTAGTTAAAGTAGTTGAATAGTTAACTAGTTAAATAGTTAAATAGTTAAATTAATTTAAATGCTTCCTAACTTAAGCAGAATTCTGAGAAAAATTCTTGGATTTTGTTATTCTATTTTACTCCCTTTTATTAAATTTACTATTACAAACATCAGTGTAAAAGAAGTCCAAATACATTTCATAATATTTATTTCTCAATTTGTTGGTAGAGACTCCTTGTTTGGGGGTTCTACCTCCTGCCTCCAACTTAGTTGGTACTAGAGAAGGATGGTCTCAACTATTATTTTATATGCCCATGGCTACTGGTTCACTGATGGCTTTTATTAGATGAGGCCCATGAATCCTTAGAAAGTTTTCACTTCTAAGAAAAGCTTCCTAGATCTTTGGGAATATAGTTACTGAAATCCTAGGAGTACTCTGCCAAAACTTGGCAACTATAATTCAACTATAGCCAAGTTCAACATAAAACAGCCTTAGTATGGTGTCCATTACTAATCTGCAATGCAGAACTGAGCAAAGTGAAGATAACTAGATTACGACAACATTATTGAGTAGCTGACTCAAACCATCTTTCATGCTTTCCTTTTCTCAACTATGTCAGGCAACATTTTTTTTATCTGTGTTGTCAGTCACTAGTAAATAAATTTGCTCTGTCAAGACAATAATTTATCCAACTTATCTTTCATGTCTGAAGAGTCAGTAACTATGCTTACCCATTACTTATGATTAAGAAATTTCTATTTCATGTGTCCAATTCACAATAATTTGTCTCTTCTTTCCTGTTGTTAGTCATCACTCTCTGAGCAAAAACTTAGTAACTAACAGGTAATAATACTTAATGAGTTTTCCCCCATCCTTGGTGAATTTAGAGAAACATTGTTTTCTTCAGAAATTGTTTCCTTCGGACATTCCTAAATCTGCATTGAGGTCAAACTCTTTGGTTAGGTATTCTTATTGCATACTACTGAATACTGAGGTACATTTGAATGTTAAATGATCATATCAACCTTATTTTACAAACTTTATTATCTGTATGGTGTTTGCTGTATTGGTAGAATACTAGAAGTGGGTAAATTTCTAAAGATGACGGGACATCCAAGATCAAGGCACTGACATTTGGTCTGTAAAGGTCTCCTCATTGCATTCTCACATAGCTGAAAGCAGAAGGTCCAGCCAGCTAACCAAACACTGCTGCTGGAAGCCCCTTTTACACAGGCATTAATCCTATTAATACTTGCTAAAGGCCACCTGCTAAAGGCCCTCCTCTTAATATCACCACACTGGCAAACATCCAAATTATGGAGAGGTTTTATAGTCAAACTGTAACACAGATGGAGAAACTGAGACTCCAAAGAATTAGCAAGTAATGCAAGGTCATAAAACAAGGAAGAGTTGGGAACAGGATTCAAAGGGAGGCAAATAAAGTCCTTCCTTTTTAATTACTATGTTAAATGATCATATTGCTTTTGCTCAGAGTACTTACCTCACTTGGTCATTAAACTTTCCATCACACAGTAATAGCATTAACACCCAATCCTCCCACATAGGTTCCATGCCATCAGAGAGCATATTTAGTTTAGTTCATCAGTGTCTTCTCAGCCCTCCCTACAATGTTAGCTTCTTAGCAGGCACCCAGTAAGTCTATAAAATGAAAGGAAAAAGAATGAAAGAAGGTAAGGAGAGAGGAAGAGAAGGAAAGAGGAGAGGGAAGAAAGAGGAAAAAGATAGAATCTATAGTCAAGACAAGTCATCGTCTTCCATAACTGTATATGTGACTCCTAATTTTAGCCACATGACTGAATCCAGTTCCAAATCAACAGGAGAAAGCAGACCTCAGAGTGTCTGACAGTGTCGTGCCTTGTGTGCAAGCAGACCTTAGTTTTTAGGACTTCTATCTAGGGAAAAACTCTTATGCTCTATTTGGAAGTCCAAAGAAATAGAGGGGGAAAGGGCTCAGCAAACTCATACAATAAACAATTCATCACTGCCTGTTCTGGGCAAGGACAGAACCTCCTCCTGGAATGCCCTGGATTACCTAAGAACTGTGAAGAGGTAGGCTCCTCCATAATGGTGAAATGTCACAGTCTCAATGTTAATTTCTTGCCCAACTTAGTGGGGAGAAATTTGGAAGTAATTGAATTTCACTTAATGAAATTAAAGGAGATGACATTCTTCCCTGCTATAGACTGAATCTTAAATGTTTCCCAAAGGTCCATGCATAGAAAATTTGGTCTCTGGCCTCTGACCCTAATATGAGATGGTTGAATCTATCAAAGATAGGGAATTTCTGCCTTTGGGTCCACAGTTCCCCCAAATCATCTGGTACATGACAAGACAGACATTCATGTTTCTTGTATGCTTTCCATGGCTTGCTTAAAGCTATCTGCCTGTGTTGATCATTTTGTATGGGCTTTGAAGGATGTTGTAAACATATAAATGGCCCTTGGTAGGAAGAAAAGTTCCCCTAGGAGGTAGGGCTTAGTGGAATGAAGTCAGATCCTTGGGGATACGCCCTTGAAGGTGATATTTCCCCAGCCCCTCAACTTTTCTCCTGTTCTTAGACTTCATGAAGGCTTCTCCACAACACATTTCTTTAATGTTGTATTCTGCCAAGTCAAAGCAACTAGGCCAAGAGGCCATCGACTGGAAACGCTGAAACATGAACCAAAATTAATCTTTTTACCATGTATTTGGGGTATTTGCTCACAGCAAACATACATACTCAGACCCAAAGTTCCACAGGAAAAATCTAAATCTAATAAGTGTTCACAGAGGCAAAAATGAAGAAACTGATTAAAGTTAAGCTGCTTACCTAAGGTCATTAGTTAGCAAGTCTAATACTAGAGCTCATCTCCTCTTTCCCAATGCTGTGTTTCTTACCTTCTGTGGTTATGTTAGGGATTATTTTTCAAATTTGTTTAATGAATTAAAATCCAAGTTATTTGCTTTTGAGGCCCAGAGAATAAAACTTGCTATTAAGTGAGAAACAATCCTTACAAACTGTCTCCACTATAAAGAAAGGTATGTATGTATAACCAAAATTCCATATATGTAATATGAAATTTACATCTAAATCCACATTTAAAATCCAAATATGTACATCTAAAATGAACATCTAAATTTACACCTAAAATCCACATATGTACATGTGGATTTTAGATTTCACAGATGTGAATACCCTAACCTTGCATTGTTAAAGGCTCAGCTGTTTTTCCCAACTTGTTTCTTTCAAAATGAAAACAGTAACAATAGGACTCCTGTAGGTGTACAATTAGTTGTCACAATTCTCTTTTTCCTTCTCTCTTCCCCTCTTTCCCCCTTTCTACTCCCCCTTTCTCTCCCCCCTCTCTCTTTGGTTGGTTGTAGGGCTTGAACTCAGGCTTGGGTCCTGTCCCTGAACTCTTTTGCTCAAGGCTAACACTCTACCACTTTGAGCCACAACTCCACTTCTGGTTTCCTGGTGGTTAATTGGACATAAGAGTCTTATAGACTTTGCTGCCCAGGCTGGTTTTGAATTATGATCCTCAAATCTCAGCCACCTAAGTAGCTAGGATTACAGGCTGAGCCACCAGTACCAAGCTCACAATTTTCATTAATCAGTTATGAGAAATAATTCATAGATAATTTTACTTCTAAGCATAAAATAATCTCTCTAAAAGAAAATAATTATCAATAAAACAGTAATAGAGTGAATTCTTTTTAAATTTTGAGAAAACCTATGATAATTGACATGCCTCTTTTCTATTTTTGCCAATATATTTGTCAATGAAAATAAATATCAATGAAGAGAAATTTGTATTTTATTTATTGTGCACAATAATTATTAATTGAACTACTCTTGCTACTTTCATTAGTTATTGGTGTACGTTGTTGATTATATTTCATTCGAGTTTGCAAAAAAGTACTTGAATGTAGTATAGTTCTAATATACACAAATTTTCTAACTTTGTTTTACATGTTTGTAATTATATGTGGTATAACTTTCTAACATAGACAAAATTTTCTCAAAATATTATAATGGACATTGATTCAAACAATCCTTTAGTGGATTGTTATTCAGTTGTTATTGGATTCTAAACGGTTTTATAAAAAGAAACTATTTAAAGAAATAAAAATTCCCTGAGCAAGATTTAAAAGATTGATAGTGAATTAGTAGGCACAAAACAGTTTCTTCTTTTTTCTTCCTTTTTCCTTTCTTTCTCTCAAACTTTCTAAGAAGCTGGGATTACTTGATGTCAAGTACCAGAGCCTAGAATTAACCTCCTTTATACTATGGGCTGGCATTTATAAAGTAATGAACCTAGTAATGAACCAGTGTAAATGATCTTCCTGCAAAAATAGAGGTTGGAAAGGTGAGCAAATTTCTTCCAATCTGGTGGCTGATCTGAGAAGCTGGAAGTTTGGTGGCAATTGGTGTCATTTGCTGACAGTTGTCAACCAACTGTGCATTGCTGTGTGGAGGGAAACTGTTCAGGATAGTGGGAGAAAGGAGTGGCTTATATATAAAGCAAACTCTTATAACCCCAGAAGATCAAAGCTTAAACCAAACAGGTGAGAAGTGTCCACTTAGAGGGTCATCTATGGAGAGCCATCAAGGGGAGTTACAAAGCTTGCTAATTCCATTTGACATCCAACACTAACCCCAAAAAACAATACAGAAACCAAAAAGAAGCCTATTTCTAAAGAGTTTATGAGAATGTGTCACATTTGTCTTCCTTCTGAAGCAAGTCCTGGCTATGTGGCCACATCATGTGATGAGACAGGCCCCTCAACATTTTGGTTTATCAGAGAGAAGGAACTCCCAAGCAAAATGGAGGAAACTTTGTATATGATTACTCTGACAAAATTGCTACTCATTACTCAAAGCAGACACTCTGAAAACATTACAGGATGGAATAGGAGAAACCCTGGGTCTCCTTGGCTCAGGCCGAAATTTTCTGAATAGAGACCCGGAAACACAACAAATCAAAGAAAGGTTGGACAAATGGGATTGTATAAGGTTGCAGAGCTTCTGCAGGGCAAATGACATAGCTAGCAAGATCAATAGAAAGCCCACGGACTGGGAGAAGATCTTTACTAGCCATACAACGGACAAGGGTCTCATATCTAAAATATACTTGGAACTCAAAAAATTAAACCACCCAACAACAAATCCTCAAAGAAACAACTGCCCAATAAGTAAGTGGGCGAAAGACTTAAAGAGAAGCTTCTCTGAAGAAGAAAGAAGGATGGCCAATAGACACATGAAGAAATGTTCAACATCCCTAGCCATAAAAGAAATGCAAATCAAAACAACATTGAGATATCACCTCACTCCAGTTAGAACAGCAAAAATCAAGAACTCTAACAACAACAGATGCTGGAGGGGATGTGGACAGAAAGGAACCTTACTTCATTGTTGGTGGGAATGTAAACTTGTTCAACCACTTTGGAAAGCAGTATGGAGGTTCCTCAAAAGACTCCACATAGAGCTCCCCTATGACCCAGCAATCCCACTTTTGGGCATTTACCCTAATGTTTACAAAAAAGACCACACTAAAGCTACCAGCACAACTATGTTTATTGCAGCATTATTTACCATAGCTAAGATATGGAACCAACCCAGATGCCCCTCAATAGATGAATGGATCAAGAAAATGTGGTATATATACACAATGGAATTCTATGCCTCCATCAGAAAGAATGACATTGCCCCATTTGTTAGGAAATGGAAAGGCTTGGAAAAAATTATATTAAGTGAAGTAAGCCAGGCCCAAAGAAACATAGGTCCCATGGTTTCCCTTATTTGCAATATCTAGTATAGGTATGAGTCAAGCGGAAAAAGTCAGAGAAGGTGATGTTAGGAAAACGAACCCTCAAATATGTATTTTAATGTTTTTGTTTCTTTCATGCATGTGTTTCTAACGCATTTATAAGATTATTTCTTGGTTGCTTTGTATGTCCCTCCCCCACAGTGTAACCCCTGCTTTCACTATATTTGATGTCAGTATAACATGTGGAGGAGATGGGGACAAACAAGTCGTTTAAGGATTCAGGTGGACCTGTTGCAACAATGAGAAGTACAAAATGTCATGTCAAAACCAGCTTTACAATGTCGGAGGGGGGGGAGGGGGGGTATGATTGGGTGGGGGGGAGGGGGGAGGCTGGGAAGGGAGGTGAAGGGTAAACAAAGGAGGAGGCTGCAATGCTTGGTAAGAAATGTATGCATTATCCTGACCATGTAATTGTAACCCCTCTGTACAGTATGTTCTCAAATAAAATAAAATTAAATTAAAAAAAAAAATTGCTACTCATTGCAACAGGGCTCTCAGCAAAGAATGAGGTATAGAATAAGAAGAGAAAGAAGATCTGAGTTTTCCTGTAGCAACTCTGTAGGTTTGTACAGAACAGGGAGACAATAAAGAATCAGAGGAAAGTTGCTGGTACAGAAAGCTTATCCATAAGGAATATATGTGTCATATTTCTCAAAGGCACCTGGTATTCATCAAAAAAGAAAAAAAAACAAATATTCTGAAAGGCATTGTCACTACTATGAATGACAAATAGTCAGATGTGTTGTATTAGTTACTTATGAAGAGGACATCCTCATCCAAGGACCACTGTCCACTCCTGACTCAGCTGAGGAAAAAGCCACGCCTCCAGAAGAAGTCAGGGGGGAAATCGAAGGAAAATGTAAAAGTATCCAGTAACAAGTATAAGAAATAATAGATTGATGGAGGAATCAAAAAAAAAATGGAAATGCATACAAACTCAGATTCCCCTATAAGAATGCTCAGAACATTTCATTCAGATCTTATTAGACTTGATTGTCAAGTCTGTAGGCTAAAATAGAAATTTTATGTTGCATTATAAAATAGCAACAGATATTAGGATGGGGAAGGAAAGGAAGTAAATGAGTACCAATAACCTAAGGCATATTGCATCCTTTGCCTAAGATTTATGAAATAAATATTGTCTCACATTTAGCACAATATTAATAAACACTTGCAAAATAAGTGAGTGAAGGGGAAAAAAGGTTAAAAAATAAGAAATCCACCTAAAACAAAATAGGATGAGATGAATGAAAATTCAAAATGTTGAAAATAGTGTTTAAATGTGAAAACAATATAAATGTAAAGAGGAAATGGGCACATTAAGACATATAATCGTAAGACATATCAAGTTATCCAAAAGAAATCAATATATGTGTATTTAAATTTTTTAATGTTTTTCATTTATTTTATGCATTTTATGTTTATGTGGTACCAAGGAATTGAACCCAGTTGAACTCACGCATGCTAGGAAAGCACTCTAGCACTAAGCCACATTCCCTGCCCCCAAAATATAATTTTTAATGTATCCTAATGAAAACTAATTTAACAAAGAATAGAAAAAAAAACTTGTCAATACAAGTCATCTGGGGCCAAAAGGAATTTCCAGGCACAGTCAAACTTCCTGATACAGAGTTCACAGCTGCGGTAGTGGGCAAACTTTCTTTCAAGGAGTGGAACAAAGGTGGAAGATCCATGTGTCATCCTAATGTTTTTCACTTTTGTGTTCACCTTCCATTTTCCCTGTCTCTCATGCCTTTATCATGCTGGGCACAACTGTAGAAGGCTAGATGCATGCTTAACTCCTACGCTTGCATACTAAATAGCATAGTTGATACACTATCGCCATGGCCATCATCATCATCATCATCATTATCATCATCACTGTCACAGCATATCCTCTGGCCCTTCACATACCTAAAATATTAATACAATCAAGAAAAGGTTCACATTTGGTGGAAAAAAAGCCTGAAAGAGATTATTAAAGGAAAAGAACACTAGGAGTGACACAAACTCTTTGACAGAAAAGACAGATACTCTACTGGCATGCTTAGGGAAAAGATCAGGTAATAGTGGGGGATCCCAACCCAGACCCTAAAAGCTACAACCACTGTATCTATCAGATTCCTTCTCCATAAGAAGGAATTTGTTTTAAAACTAAATAGGATCTGAACACCTATAATCCTAGCTACAAAGTGCTGAAGATGTGTAGAATTGCAGTCCACATCAACAGAGAAACAGAGAAAGGTGGACATAGTGGCACATGCCTGCCATTGTAGTTGTGACAGGAAGAGTAAATAAGAGACTCTTAATTCAGGCTGGCCTGAAGGAAAAGCAAGACTCTGTCAGAGAAGAATAACCAGTACAGATTTGTTAGACATGTGGTTCAATAAATAAATTCTAGTGGAAGTACACACACACACACACACACACACACACACACACACACGGCTGAATGAGAAAGAGAAACATAGAAGCAGGAGTGGAAAACTAAATAAAGATAATTAGTTACAAAAACTTGAACAAAACAAGCATCATTCTAAACCTTACTTACAGTTCTGATGTAGAAGATGATTCACATAGAGATGAGAGTGTTCACAATGAAAACTAAGTTCCCTGAGAGCAGAGGAAGCAGCGTCCCTAAGGAAAACTGAATCCTAAAGAAGTAATTACTGAGCAAGCAAAATAAACCCAGCTCATCCAAACCTGAGAAAATTGTCACAACGTTAATAATAGACTCATTACAGAACTAGATAGTATGGGGTAATGGCAAGATCTCTTTCAAAAGTGAAATGGAAGGTTCGATTTGTAGATGGGGAGAAGGTGATGAACCATTTGCATGAAGACTCCACTGTTACCGATACTCTGTGAAGAGAATTGCTCATTTGAATGCTCTACTGGAAGATATTTGTGGCACATGAATTTGATAAAGAAGGCTTGCTTCCAAACACCTATAAGCTCTTT
Organism: Dipodomys spectabilis; assembly: GCF_019054845.1. Lineage (NCBI taxonomy): Eukaryota > Metazoa > Chordata > Mammalia > Rodentia > Heteromyidae > Dipodomys > Dipodomys spectabilis. The sequence continues at coordinate 24,816,949 of NW_024870802.1, read as the reverse complement.
GAAAAAAGAGACAGAAGATTGTAATTGGTCAACCTAGAATTTGTGGACTACCATGTAAAGTGATGGTGACTGTTGACCTATCACAGTCCTATTGCAATGTCCTGCTTAAATCCAAGCAGTCCACCTACTGCATGCATCATCTATGGCCCCTTTGCAACTTCTTTCATATTTGTGTTCATGAATGAGCATTGCCAGTTTTCTGGAATTCTGAATTTTGTGGTTTAGCTAATGAAGAGGTTTCATTGCCCAAAACAGCCTTGCTAATTAGTAACTCCGTTGCAAGTTTCTCGACTATGTCAAAGTTACATTCATTAAATAAAAGAGTACTTGTGAAATACCTTGAAAACTAGGAAGCACTATACAGAGGTCAAACATTTCTACTTTAATCTGTGTAATTTTCTGCATTGAGTAGCTTGTTTCTCTGAAGGATTTTTTTTTTTAATTCCACAGATAAAGTACCTAAGAAATTTCTTCCTATGATCTGACTGAGCCTTACAAGGCAGAGTTAAGGAAATTTTGTATCCTAGAGTCAATTTCAAGGCTGTTGAAATGTTTCCATATCAGGGACTTACCTGTAACAAAGGCTGGTCTGCCACCCCCCCCCCCCCCCACACACACACACACAATAACTACCTTCTAAGCTGGCACAAACTTGTTCACAACAGGCACCCAGAGCATAGGTTTTTCTAATTACTAATTTTCAGGCAATGTTTTTCTTTTCCGCTTTGCAGTTGTTGAAGAGAGTAATTCTAATGAAGCTATTTTACATCGTGAGAAACATCGCTTCCCAAGGGTGCTACCTTCCGTATTTCCCTCCACTTTGATCCCAGCCTAAGGACCCCTTTGATCTCTGAACGGATACACAGGGTTCACTAGTCAGTGCTTTCCCTCATTTTTGCCTCTTTTGTCTGCCAAGTGATTACATTTAAATCATTGACGAGAATAGATGAATACACAGGAATGCTTCTTTTTCTGCTGATTTTTGTTTTTTCCACAGATAGGAGGAAGAGCAAGTACAACCATGCTTTAATTTTAAAAAGTCAGATGTGAAAGTACTCGGAAAGGCTTTCGTCCTCCTTCAAAGACTGGAGAAGTTGGGTGAATGGAAGAACCAGGCCCATTGTCACCCATCCCAAACACATGCCCAGTGGAATCAACTCCCTTTCCTTTCTGGCGACAAGGGAGAAATGTAACCCGCAGGGAGTTCATTGTAGGCTCATCTAAGTACCGAGGGTCTTCTCTGCTCAAGGACTCAAATGTGCTTGAACAGACAAGGAGTATAATCTAGGAAAAGATCCAAGAAGAAAGTTCAACACAAAGTGATAGATGAGTACATATCCGCCAAGGATATGTACTATATATAGGGAATTGGGAAAGAGAGGGAACTCTTGGGAACAGGGTCATTAGACATTCGTTTAGTAGGTTTTATTGGTCCACGTTTATTTATTCCAGAGTAGGAAATGGTTGGCAAGAGACACTTGAGTAGCAGTTCTTGTGTGTTTATTCAAAGTAACCTACGCATTGGGGATTCCATTGTTAATAGTCGTCTTGATTCTCACTTTTCATCTTGTTTTATTATGAATTATATTTTCTTTTTACTTTTTGGTTTTACTTTGTTCTGTTTGTGATGGTACTGAAAGTTGAACTCAGGGTCTCCCATTTGTTCATCAGTCTTTTCTACCCCAATCCTTTCTGCCCCACTTAATTTTGTGTTTGGGTCTAATGTTTATGTCCAGGACAGCAATCCTTCTATTTTATGCTTCTCACATGGCTGAGGATGACAAGTTTTTACCATCATGTTCAGTTATTAGTTGAGGTTTTTTTACCCAGACTGGACTCAAATTTCAATCTTCATGATCTTTGTCTCCCAAAGAGTTGAAATTACAGATGTGACCTATGAATTCCTGGAATAATGTGAACTTCTTAAAGCAAATACGCAATGTATGAGTTTAGAGTTGTAATTTTCTTATTCTTTTAATGAATTTATTACTATATGCCTCTCTGAGATGTTTAAAACAATAACATGCAGTTCACACTTACAATCCTAGCTACTTAAGTGGCTGAGATCTAAAGATCATGGTTCTAATCCAACTCAGGCAGGACAGTATGTGAGAGTGTTTTTGCCAATTAACCATTGAAGCTGTGGCTCCTGTTTTTCATCTTGAATGAGAAAGCTAAGGAAAAGCACCTAGGGCCTGAGGCATGAGATCAAGCCAAAGACAGACAGACAGACAGACAGACAGACAGAGAGAAAGAAAGAAAGAAAGAAAGAAAGAAAGAAAGAAAGAAAGAAAGAAAGAAAGAAAGAAAGAAAGAAAGAAAGAAAGAAAGAAAGAAAGAAAGAAAGAAGGAAAGAAGGAAAGAAAGAGAGAGAGAGAGAGAGAAAGGAGGGAGAAGGAAGGAACAAAGAAAGAAAAAAGAAACAAAGAAGGAAAGAAAGAAATAGAGAGAAAGGAGAGAGGAAGAAGATAGAAAGAGAGGAAGGGAGGAAAGAAGGAATGAAGGAAAAAAGACAATGACATTTGTTGCTATCTATGAATTTCTTATCCTCTGTTTCGTTAAGAATAGAGACCACGAGGGCAGATACCAATTGCATTGTTTGTTTCTGAATGATGTGCTGTTTTCCATACTGCCCTGTACTCATTGCTCATCAAATCAGACTGGAAGATGACTGATGGAGCCTTTTTCCCTATGCCATATTAAATCCACTTCTAAGGTGAGCTAAGTCTTTAAGTATTGATTGAAAGGGAAAAAAAAAGACTCAAATTCTTTCTAGGGAAGAAATGTAGCAAAAATGACTTAAATTTTCCTTTTTATGAGTCATATAAATAAAGTTATATATTGTTGGATCTTAGAATTTGAGATTGAAAGAACACTTGGAACTTATTGTGGTCAGTTGTGTCAACTTTCAAATGAATAGACTCAGAATGGTTTGTTCTCAGAACTTCCAACTAATTTCTGGTGTTTTTCACCATCTACTTTCCCATATCAAATGTTCTTCCTTCATTCAACAAAGATGTATATCTTGGAGGATCTAGCTAACTTTAAATGCCATGGTATCTTTTCTTTTGTAAGTCTTGGTGGGGAGGTCCAGGGAGGAGCGGGGAAACAAATCCTGAAGAGCAGAAGGCAAGTACTGTAATTCCAGTTCACAAAGGAGCACACTAAGCTGGCCTGTTGCAGTTCTCATGGTAAGTGCTAAGTGGCAGTGCAAGTTAATGGCCTGGTTGTTTGCTGTTGGAGGTAAAAATATATCCTTAAGCCTCAGCCAGGTTCCTGTGGAGATCTGTCCACATCCTCAAAATACCACATACTCTTGGCCAGAATGATAGCTTGTGGGCAAGCAAAAATCCAGATCTTGAATAGTAAGAGTATTTCGAGTAAAGAACAACATAAAACGCAAAGCTTTCATTCTGAGGTGTGCTGCTTTATCACCCCAAGTTTCTACAATGTATTATTCCTTCTTTTGTGCCTTTCTACCCAAAGAGCTTGGCTCTTATCTTAGGTTAGACGAGGCATGGCTTTTTTCTTCTGTCTACTTTTCTACATCTATGACATGGAGATATATGAAAACATTGCAGAAAGGAAAAAAAAATAAACTTTAACAAAAATTATTTACCCTAGGTTAGCTAAAGGACTCACAGCTAGAATCCCAATATTCTATCTCCAAAGATATTTCCAGTTTACTCACTCCATTGTATTTTATAACCATTACACGATTTGTTTTCCTCACAAGTAGATTTGAATGAGATGTCTGTCTTTGTTGTTGGTAAGGTTCTTTGGGAGGCGCAGGCATATTTTTGGAAGCAAAGAGTACAATTTTAGCATATTGGTCAAACCATAGCCTGGATGTTGCTGCTGAGTACCATATTATTTTAAGATTTTTAAATAGTGGCTGGGGTGTGTAGCTCAGTAGTAAAATCCTTTCTAGCATGTGTGAGGCCTTGGATTTGATCCCTAGAACTGCCAAAAACACTTACATAAAACTTGGAAAAATTGAAAAAAGGCAAAAAGTTCTGCCTGTTGGTTTGGATTGGTGCTATTAATTCAGGATGAAAATGGAGATGATATGTAAATCTTTTATTGACTTGGTTAGTTACATAGAAATTAAGACTGTTTCCATTGGGAAATTTAGTGTTGGAAGACATAATTTCAAAGTCTTTATTGTTACTAAGATTTTGATTGATAAATTATTTGGAAATTTTTATACCACTATGAACATGCACTGCTACACTTGCAGATCATTTTTTATGAACTCAGTTAAAGATATATGCTGAATTTAGCATACATTGATATTTTTTACATTTCCACACTTACTGGAGGTTCATCCAGAAATTGTATTGTGGCCCATAGAGGATAATGACAAAGAATATGTAAAGAAATATTGAAAAAGCGTTCAAATGTGATGAGTAACCTAAAAGCTCAAAAGTAAAGTGAAAACTTTTTTTTTTATTTTATGCTAAGGGTGAGGTACAGAGGGGTTACAGTTACATAAGTAAGGTCATGAGCACATTTCTTGTTGGACATTGTTACCCCCTCCCTCATTTACTCCCATTAGCCTTCCCCCTGTATTCCCTCCCCCAACTTGTAAAGTTCATTTCAAACCTCGTATCTTATGAGTATTACTGTTGCATTGGTTCACCCTTTGTTCTTTTTCTCACTGTTTTGTTATCACTCTTCCCTTTCCCAAATCAGATAAACATATATGCAAGACACAGGATACCAAAATCAAAAACAGTGGCAACAGGGGATAAACCAAAGGAGGGGGAAATATAAGGAAATAAAAAAGAAATAACTTCACACAGTACATTAAAAATAAATAAAAACAGAAAAACCTCTTGTTTTCATATCTTGGAGTTTGTTTCAGTTAGCATTCGTTTATTTGGTCATATATACATACATAGCTATTGAGCTATTGTGATCCTCTGCTAGGAGTATCCTAGACACATACTAATTATTACAAATGAGGGAAAACACGGAGCCTAAATTCTTTGGATCTAACAGGTTAAAATTTTGGATTATTTTCCCATTAATGAAAGATCTTTCCTTGTACTCCTCCTTGGCTTTCTCTTGCTCCCCTTTTCCTTCTTTCACCTCCTCCTCCTCTTTTTCCCTCTCTTCTTCTACATAGTCCAGTACTGTTAATTTCCTAGCACTGGAGTTTGACCTCAGAGTCCTGTGCTGGCTAGGCAGGTGCTGTACCAATTGAACCATACCCCACCACCATTACTTCTTATGTCATAAGAGACAAGCCTGTCCTGTCCCTCCTTGGTATTCTTTTACCTATCAAGTTTAAATGTATTTTGTTTTTCACATATCATCCTCTCACTCCCTCAGATGTAATTCAACTGCAAATATCATTAACAATATTAGCTATCATGTGTTTAGTACATTGTGCTGTGCTAGCCCTTGAGATTGTGTTTTCAGATAGTGCTTCATTAAGTCCTCATGATGAATAACCAAAGAAACACAGAGGAATTGTTGGCTCTCTCTCTCTCTCTCTCTATATATATATATATATATATATATATGTGTGTGTGTGTGTGTGTGTGTGTGTGTGTGTGTGTGTGTGTGTGTGGTGTGTGTTTGTGTAGTAGTAGTAGTAGTCAGCACACAATTATTGGACAATAGAGTTTTTTATTGTGAAAATACGGTACAGAGAGGTTTAGAATTACATGAGCAAGGTAATGAGTACATTTCTTTTTTTTTTTTTATTGTGAAAGTACAGTACAGAGGGGTTACAATTACATGGGCAAAGTAATGAGTACATTTCTTATCAAGCATTGTTGCCTCCTCCTTTGTTTCCCCTTACTTTCCCCCCCATCTCCCCGCCCCCCCCCACCTGCCAAAGTTGTAAAGTTCGTTTTTTGACATAACATCTTGTACATCTCAGTGTTGCAATGGGTCCACCTGTATCCCTAGTTAAATGATTTGTTTTTTCTCCTTCCCCTCCACAAATTATACCAATATCAAATACAGTGAAAACAAGGATTATACCGTGAGGGAGGGACATACAAAGCAACAAAGAAATCATCTTATAAATATATTAGAAATAATAGCAAGCAAGAAAAACCATTTGTGTCCTTATCTTGGGGTTCATTTCACCTAACATCCACTTTTCTGCTTGTCTCAGACATATACTAGATATTGCAAATAAGGGAAACCATGGGACCTATGTTTCCTTGGGCCTGGGTTACTTCATTTAATATAATTTTTTCCAAGTCTTTCCATTTCCTAACAAATGGGACAATGTCATTCTTTCTGATGGAGGCATAGAATTCCATTGTGTATATATACCACATTTTCTTGATCCATTCATCTACTGAGGGGCATCAGGGTTGGTTCCATATCTTAGCTATAGTAAATAATGCTGCAATAAACATAGCTGTGCTGGTAGCTTTAGAATGATCTTGTTTGTGTTCATTTGGGTAAATGCCCCAAAGTGGGATTGCTGGGTCATAGGGGAGCTCTATGTGGAGTTTTTTGAAGAACCTCCATACTACTTTCCAAAGTAGTTGAACAAGTTTACACTCCCATCAACAATGCAGTAGGGTTCCTTTCCGTCCACATCCCCTCCATCATCTGTTGTTATTAAAGTTCTTGATTATATCCATTTAACTGGTGTGAGGTGGAATCTCAATGTTGTTTTGATTTGCATTTCTTTTATGGCTAGGGAGGTTGAGCATTTCTTCATGTGTCTATTGGCCATCCTTCTTTCCTCTTCAGACAAGTTTATCTTTAAGTCTTTAGCCCACTTATTTACTGGAAGTTGTTTCTTTGAGGATTTGTTGTTGGAGGATTTAATTTTTTGAGTTCCAGGTATATTTTAGATATGAGACCCTTGTCCATTGTATGGCTCGTGAAGATCTTCTCCCAATCCGTAGGCTTTCTATTGATCTTGCTAGCTATGTTCTTTGCCATGCAGACGCTCTGCAATTTCATGCAATCCCATTTGTCCAACCTTTCTTTGATTTGTTGTGTTTCTGTGTCTCTATTAAGAAAATTTGGACCTGTGCCAAGGAGACCTAGGGTTTCTCCTATTCTGTCCTGTAATGTTTTCAGGGAGTCTACTTTAACTACAGGTCTTTGATCCATTTGGAGTTGATTCTGGTGCAGGTTGATATATAAAGATCTAGCTTTAGCTTTCTACAAATGATTAACCAATTTTGCCAGCACCATTTACTGAAGAGGCTGTCTTTCTTCTTTTTAGCTCCCTTATCGAAGGTTAGATGGCTATAGGTCTGTGGGTTTGTTTCTGGGTTTTCAATTCTCTTCCATGAGGTCTGTTCTTGTGCCAGTACCAAGCTGTTTTGATTACTATGGCTTTGTAGTAGAGATTGAAATTTGCTATTGACATTCCTCCTGTTAAGGATCGTTCTTTGAAGGATAGTTTTTGCTATTCTGGGTCTTTTATTGTTCCGTATCCCTTTTTGGAACATAGAATTTTAAAGGCAATCTCTTAACCCTGTAGATTTCAGGTAGCTGTAGCTGAAGCTGTGGTCTCACCAATTTGTTAGTGATTAAAAGTCTGACCCTGAGATGCTCTAGACAATTCTGTTCTTATTATATCTGAACTATAGAAAAATAGGATCAAATATTTTAATATTGAATTTTTCATTGATACATCAATTGGCCTTTTTCTTTTAAGTAGGAGAGAACATTTCACAGGAGACCAAAACACTTTGATATTTGTTCACAGCTTTTCTTTATCCCTTTTCTGCTATCCCAGAGGTTCCTTAGTAAACAGAAATGTTGAGTTACACAGCTACAATTTTCTCTTCCTCCCTTCATTTTTTCCTTCTCTCCTTTACTTCCTTTTCCTTTCTTCCCCCTCTTCCATATGCAAACAAGCAAGCAAATGTGTGATTGAGGATATCCGTTCACGCTGATACAATTAACTATGTAAGTATTTTTATGTAACACAAACCATAATCTAGAGGAGCAAATTGCCAAAAAGGGCCTCATACCTTCCTTCATCTCCTAGCATCTAAAACTGTCCCTTTCAAATGTTGTGTCCTGATTATGTCATACATAAGCATGACATTTCAAATTCATAATATCAAACACTTGCTTTCAAGTGGTTTCAACAATAATAAATATATATAGTCATTATATCTAAAAGCAGTATAAATATAAAATATGAGATTCAAGAAAACTTATTCTATCTAGACATAATATATCCACAGACATACACACTTACATTATATATAGTATATACTTCATTTATTATATGGGTTTATCACATACAAATATAAACATGTGGTCAAAATATTCTATGTAAGTCTCTCTATATATTTAGATTATATAAATGAATGCTTATGCAAAAATATTTATATATTACATAACTTTTATTTTATGTTTATAAGTACAGAGTATGCTATTTTTAGCAAACTATGGTAGTAGGGGTATAAACCTGTAATCTTAGTCCTTGGGAAGCCCACGCAGAAAGATACCAAGTTCAAGACCAGCCCGGCTACATGGGGTGGTCTAGTGTCACATTGAACAGGAAACGAAACAAAAAAGATATTTTTATTGAATCATATATTGCTAATATAGAAATATAGCAGTAAACACATAATATTGGTGCAAGAACAGCATTATTGTGAGAATTAAATAAACATTTTCATTTTCTTTTTTGGGTCTGGTCATGGGCTTGAACTCTGGGCCTGGGCGTTGTTCCTCAGCTCTTCAGCTCAAGACTAGCACTCTACCACTTGAGCCACAGCACCACTTCCCGCTTTTTTTTCTGGTTATGTGGTACTAAGGAATCGAACCCAGGGCCTCATGCATGCAAGGCAAGCGCTCTACCACTGAGCCACCTTCCCAGCCCCTAAACATTTTCATTTTCTAAAATATATTTCATTATTTGATTTTTTTATCAAAACATTTGAAAGTAGGCTTCATGTGTGATTTTCACCAACTATGGACACAGAGAATATTTAAATAACGAGCAGTCAGTTTGGATGCCATAAAGAAGAGAGCAAAACGAATTAATAGACAATCTGATCATGGATAATTATGTGGTGACTTTCAAGGAAAGAAAAATACCCTCATGCACTAAACTAGAAAAGGCCAATTTGTGACAAGCGGGGAGGGGAATGTTCCTAGACCAATTTGGGGACTTCCAGACTTCCACAGGAAGTCCCTCACTCCTTACCGCACCCCTTAAACTACTGCTTACAGGGAGCACGCTACTAATTGCAGAGTAGAAGGGTAGGGTGCATGATGAAAAGGTTTGTTTTTGGAAAGAAACATCTCTGTTTCCCTTAAGTTCTTGTGGAAGAGGTTTCTGATGCGGGTCAAAAGAACCAGGGTAAAAGAAGCCACCCAGGATAGAAAGCAGATTGCAAGTATTAGATGCTCATCCTAAAAACATAAAGAACATGAATGCTGTGACCATCGCAAATAAGGTGTTACTATCCTGTTATAAAAAGGCTTTCAGATCATTTCTTTTTTGAGCCTTAGACAAATTGTGTAACTTTAACCACCTTTGTCCCCCTGTTTATAAGATGGGGGGATAATATCAATTTCAGAATGTGAACTACGAATTTCTTTTTAAAATAGCTCTAAACCTTGAAGGGATGGGGTAGGTGAAGAGGGATGAGGGAGAATCATAAAAGAAATTATATAGATTGTGATACATTGTAGACATAGACTGACATGTTGAATGACTCCTCAGAGCAACGACTTAAAGATAATAAAAATATAATTAAAAAATAACCACAAACTGTTTTCTAAGTACAAAGTGTCTTCATAACATTCCTTTTTATCACATGCTATCCTCAAACAGGAACTTATTAAGGAGTTCCTGTTTTCACCTGAGATTAATTTTTAAACCATTTTTTCTATAACTTTACCAAGGTATTATGTCTGGGAAAACAGCGAGCCTAACTGTAGACTATTTTCATAATTTAAGAAAGGTGAATTCCAGGGATTGTGCTGTCACTTTCCTTTGGATTTTTTGCTTTTCCTAAGAGAGAACTGAAAATTGTGATACCCTCTGAGAAGATAATTGGAAGCCTGAATGCAGAGCTCCTTGAAGCTTCCTGAGACCAGGGAAAGCAGATTGCTTTAACAAACTGGAACACAGACATCTTAATGCTGAGATGGCCCAGAGCAAGAATCCACATTTACACAAACATACCTATGTTCATCCAGTAGATATCACAGGTTATATTGGACACCTTTTGCAACTGATATCTCTTAATCTTCAAATGTAATATTTGATGGAGGCATTGTATTTCCTGTTAAGAGTACAGAAACAAAGACTGAATATCTACATGTTATATATGTTATATATGTGTTACATAGCTGGAAACAGATGGAGTTAATATTTTTACATGCTTCATTTTAGTTTATTTGTATTGTGATGTACAGAGGGGTTATAGTTGCATAAGAAAGGTAATAAGTGTATTTCTTGTCAGCCTTGTTACTCCTTCCCTCATTTGTTCCTACTTTCCCTCCTCCCCAAACCCCCTAAGTTGTTCAGATCATTTCCAACATATCATCTTGTGAATAATGCTGCTGCATTGGTTCCCTCCTTGCCAGTTGTCTCACCATTCTGTTGTTCCCCTTCCCTTCCCTAATTCCGAGAAGTGTATATACAATACCAGGATACCCAAATCAAATACAGTGACAACATGGGATATACTATAGGAGGGGGCGGGGACACACAGAAGAAACAAGAAATCACAGAGTAAATAAAAACAACAACAACAAAGAAACAACTTTTGTGCTCTTGTCTTGGAGTACATTTCACTTAGCACCATCTTATATGGTCATATGTACATAGCTATTGAGCTATTCTGCTCATCTGCTATATTATCCTACATGTATACTAATTATTACAAATAAGAGAGACCATGGGACCTATGTTTCTTTGAGTCTGGCTTACTTCACTCAAAATGATTTTTTCCAAATCCTTCCAAATTCTTACAAATGTATATATCATATACATCTATTGAGGGGCATCTTGGTTGGTTCCATATCTTAGCTACAGTGAATAATGCTGTGATAAACATCGTTGTGCTGGTAGCTTTAGTATGACCTTGTTTATGACCATTTGGGTAAATGCCCAGAAGTGGGATTGCTGGGTCATAGGGGAGCTCTATGTGGAGTCTTTTGAGGAACCTCCATACTGCTTTCCAAAGTGGTTGAACAAGTTTACACTCCCACCAACAATGCAGAAGAGTTCCCTTTTGGTCACATCCCCTCTAGAGTCTGTTGCTTATTAGAGTTCTTGATTATAGCTCTTCTAACTGAGGTGAGGTGGAATCTGAATGTTGTTTTGATTTGCATTAGACCAGAGATGTTGAGCACTTCTTCATGTGTCTATTGGGCATTCTTATTTCCTATTCAGAGAGGTCTCTCTTTAAGTCTTTAGCCCATTTATTAATTAGGCAGTCATTTCTTTGAGGATTTGTTTTTAGGGGATTTAATTTTTTTGAGTTCTAAGTATATTTTAGATACGAGGCCCTTATCTGTTGTATGGCTAGTGAAAATCTTCTAGACTGTGGGCTTTCTTTTTTTTTTATTTCCAGGGCTGAGGAACGAACCCAGGGCCTTGCGCGCCCCGGCGCCCTTCCACTGGGCTAACCCCCCAGCCCCCAGACTGTGGGCTTTCTATTGGTCTTGCTAGCTATGTCCTTTGCCATGTCGAAGTTCTGTAGTTTAATGCAATCCCATTTCGCCACCCTTTTTTTGAATTGTTGTATTTTTGCGTCTTTATTAAGAAAAATTTGTGCCAAGGAGCCCCAGAGTTTTTCCAATTCCTTCCTGTTTTCAGCGTGTCTGCTTTTACTTCGAGGTTTTTTTTATCCATTTGGAATTGATTCTGGTTTAGGGTGATATATATGGATCTAACTTTAGTTTTCTACATGGTCTTGTACAGAATTTCCTAGGATGAGCATATACATATAAAAGTGAACCATACAATGTACAAATTGGACTCTTTTAGGGACATTTTTCATAATGAAAGCCTTGGTATTGTTAACTTTCTATACAAGTCTCTTTGGGACATGCAATAAATATTTCTTGTTGAGTATGCTAATGTGACAAAACCATTTGTCAAGTTAGTGTAAAAATCCATTGTGTTAGTTGTCTAAATATTTTCACTTCAAAGTAAATATTTTGTATGATAATTTACATTTATTGAACTTTATATCAACCACATGCTGTACTATTTTGTATTATACATTAAAGAGCAGTTTGAGAAATTCAAGCACAAAAGTGTATTATTTGTTCCCTCAAAATGTCCACAGTTCTTAAGATTAAAGTTATTGCATTTTAATATGTAACCATTATGTTATATCTAATATTTAAAAGATTAAAAATATCAGGTTTAACTTATAAAGACAACACGGTGAATTACCCAGTAAACATGTCTTAAGCGGAATCCAGCTGAAGCTCAACTGAAAACTGCTCTCATTTGCTTGATGCATATGGCAGAAAAGATATTGCTTCCTTGTTTCTGTTGTCTTATCTTTTGTCAGTTCAGAAGATGACTCTGAAGGCACGAGGGAGTACAGAATTGAGACTAATTTCATGTATCGTGATAAACCTCCAAGATTTGAAAACTTTGATAAATAAGGCAAAACTGGGGAAGTTCACAAGATTGATAATATGAGATTTTAAAAGAAGTATTTCTTTTTTAAAAAATAAGTTTTTTATTGTGAAAATACTGCACAGAGGGGTTACAGTTACATGAGCAAGGTAATGAATAGATTTCTTATTCAGCATTGTTGCTTCCTCCTTTGTTTTTCCCCTCCCACCCCATCCTTCCCTCCTCCTCAACTACATCCCCCTCATCCCACCCCCTCCTAAACTGTAAAGTTCATTTTTCAACATAATGTCTTGTACATCTCATTGTTGCAATGGGTCAATCTTTATCCCTTTTAAACATTTCATTTTTTTCTCTTCCCCTCCCCAAATTATACCAACATCAAATACAGTGAAAACAGGGGTTGTATCAAAGAAAGGTTGGACAAATGGGATTGCATGAAGGTAGAGAGCTTCTGCATAGCAAAGGACATAGCTAGCAAGATCAATAGAAAGCCCACGAATTGGGAGATCTTCACTAGCCATACAACAGAGAAGGATCTTATATCTAAAATATACTTGGAACTAAAAGATGTATTTCTGCGAAAGCAAAATAATAGATGCACATAATTTCCAGAAAAAAAGTTCTGAAAAAGATAATCAACTGGAGGGTTCTTAAGGATGGACTAGGAATGGTATGCACTCATTAAAAATACAATATGCAAGGCAGTGTTCAATGATTCATAACTCCTTCTGATCACTAGATCATACATTTTTAAAATAGTATCAGTATAGTGAATCTTGATGTTGCCACACAGTCAGTGATCAAAGTTTAAGATTGTTTGTCTGGAATACTGACAATATTTCATGATTGGGGAGCCAGAGTGTCTTTCCTAGGCACATATTCATCCTCTCTGGGCAGGGCATGGATGCAAGGTGTCAGAGTTAAGGTGACATGTGGTAACTAGCCCTGCCCACCCCCCTCCACCCCCAGCTCTAAGATTTAAAGAAAAGGTGTTCATTCCTTGGTCATTTTTACTGTCATCTAATGGGAAATTCAAATAACGGGAAATCTATGGTGACCTTGTCATGAAGACTGCTCCCTACAATTGTGTAACTCAAGTCTTAGCTTTTAATGAGATGCCAATCTGAAGATATACAAATGGATGCTTACAGACATAGTGTTTGTTCATTTGATTTGTTTAAGAAAATCACTTAGTAAATGAAATCACTAACTTGTTCCTTTATCTAGATCAATGGCCTCTACATTGTATTCATTTTTCTACATTTTTATGCCTATAATTATTTAGAATTAGCAGAGCTTCCCACTCCTTTTCCATGGAGTCTGCCTTGCTCTTGATTTGTGACTCCAAACAGGACTCTGGCCTGGAGACTGAACCATCTTCTCTGTATCTTCCTCTTGGCTCATACACTCCCTGGTCAGTCTGAGTTTTGCTTCCTTCTCATCTGGAGCTTGTTTTGCGAGCCATTTTTGTTCTCTAGGCCTAGGCTCAAATCCCTTTATTTTTGTCCTGTCATCACTGGCAGTTTCTCTACAATCTATTCTCCTCTGACCAGTCTCACCTCTTCCTTCCCTAGGACAAACTCATGAAATGTGAACCCAATCAAAGTTTAAACATTATTTTCAAAGCTTCTAGAAGCAATGTATCTAGAGTGAAATTTATTGTGGCTTTCAGGGCACCCTGATATTGAACTTGACCATATCTACTGAACTTAGATGAAGATGTGGAAGGAATATATTCTAAACACGTAGGAGACACAGATCTTGGGGACATAATGAATAACAATCTCACAGGAGTAAGTTGAAGATACTCTCACAATCTGAACACTGTACAGTGTCCACAGATGAAACACATCCAAAATGAGTGTAAATGTCTATAAGGATTATGGGGTAAAAATTTGAGGACAGAGACTCAGACTGAGAGTAACTTGTTCATGTACATACCAAATAAATATTAAAATTGTGATTTAATATAAATTAGTCAATAAATGAAAGTAAGTCTCCAATTAACTTACAAGTTAAAGGTGAATTACTTCTTCAGACTGAAATTCAAGAGAAATATTCCATGGAAAAAATATAAGTACACACACATATGTACTTATTTTTATGTGCTAATTATTGAAAGGTAAAAGCACATCGTATTTTTAAAACAACTGCTGTAAAACAATTTCAGATGTACAGAAAAATTCCAACAATAATCGAGAGAATTCCAAATTATCTGTGTGCAAATATATATAGACATGTGTCACATATATCTGAGTTCTATATTTTCTATTATAAATAATTAACATGTGGTATTTATCATATTTATGAATTATACAAGTTATAGCTATAATTATCATTCACATAGTTGTATAAATTATTTGATATAACTTCTGTACACATATTATATCAATAGTCATATATATTATATACTTCATTTTCTGTTTCATAAGATAATATACTGCACAAATTGAGCTTTATATCCTAATTCTTCATTATGCATTCTTAATAAAGTTTGATTTTGTAACCAGACTATAGTTATTATTTCCCAAATGTAGCATTTATATTCACTTTTTTCAATTTTAGTCTACAAACTTTCATTTTTTTTGGTTAGTCTCATAATATGCTTAAATTCTCCCTCTCTCTCAAGTAGGTTAATGGCATACTGTGGTGTTCATCAGTGTCCTTAAGCTGGAACAATTTCTCATCTGTGTCATCGTCATCATCATCATCATCATCATCATCATTTTTTCTGACACCAGCATTTTTTGATGAACATGCTTCAGCCATTTTATAAGCTGCTCATCTCTGCAGGTGTGTCTAAATTTCCTCATAATAAGATTCACTTTTCACATTGCTTCAAGACTAGTATGTGGTGGCCCTATATCCTTCTGAAGGTGTTACACTATGTTGGTGATGTGTACTTTCAGTTTTTAGGCAGAGGGCTGCCTAAGGAATTACTACTAAGAAAGAGTGACTTCATAGAGAATCACTTCATGTTCATGTGTACAAACTGTTTTTCATGTCTCTTTTTTCCTGTACATTCTCTAAATACTGGCAGTTCATTCCCAAGTGGATATTCACTGTGGAAATTAGCAAAGGTTAAAAATTTCCATGATCACATTTCCCACAATAATTGACGAATAATCATAGTATTTTTAAAGGTTTTCCTCTCTGCTGGTTTCCTTGCTCCCTATTTTTTCTATTAGCCTAGCTAGCTCACAGCTGTTTATCAGGATAAAGCCATAGATTCAGATATTTTCCAATGAGTAACATTATTGTACTTGGTTACAATCATTTATTTTATTAGCAAAAGGTTCCTCTTATTTAGCTTTAAAGAAGAATGATGATCACAGCTTACATTTGTCAACCATTTTAAGTTTTCAAAGCATTTCCACCTTGTTGTCCACTGTGTTTCATCCTTTATAAAAGATGTGTAATTTGGAAGAAAAGTTTCTGGATTCATGGGAACATCTCAGAAGAAATGGTTTTCAGATTCATGTACCGGAGGAAAAAAATCATTTTAGGCTTTATATTAGTCACCTTTTAAATGCCAGAGATCAACAGCTTAAAGATGAAAGGATTTATTTGGGCTCACAGTTTCAGAGTTTTCAGTCATGGTTGCTCTTGATTTCATAGGGCCTTTGGTGAGTCAGATTATAGTGAAGAGTGGAGAACATGTGGATGAGCAAAGGGGCTCATTCTTTGCAGACAGAATGGAGAAACACGGGAAAGGAAGGGGAAGGGACAGGAAAAGAGGAAAGGAAGAAGAAGAAAAGAAGAAGAAGAAGAAGAAGAAGAAGAAGAAGAAGAAGAAGAAGAAGAAGAAGAAGAAGAAGAAGAAGAAGAAGAAGAAGAAGAAGAAGAAGAAGAAAGAAGAAGAAGAGGAGGAAGAGGAGGAAGAGGAGGAGCAGGAGGAAAAAGACAAATGAGAAAATGTGTGGGGAAAGAAAGTAGAAGAACAGAAAACCAGAAACAAGAGACAAGTCATGCAAGTACATATCGCCAGTGTATACTTTCTCCAATGGCTCACCACATCCTAATAATCCATTGAAATTTCAATGACTGATTAGCCAGTTTAAAAGGTTAGTAAACCCTTCACTTTTCAATGCAGCTACCAGCTAGGAACCAAACTTTCAACATAGGAATTATTTTTGGAATACTTAAGAACCTTTAACAGATGATAAATTAGAAATAAATTTCTTAATATTCAGCATAGATTGCTTTATAGCAGTGGCAAGAAAAATATCTTTCTAGCTCAGAAAGAAATTTATTTTCACTATAGATATTGACAGTTCCAGATAAAAACAAAACGTTCTCTGTGTTTTCACTGTAAAAATTATATATGTATTTTACAGTTTCAAATTCTTAGCTATGTGAAGTAGCTTACATGAGATTTTGGATATGACTTGAATATATAAATATTCTTTATTCAGAAAGACATTTTTTGGGGGGGTTCTGGTCGTGGGGCCTGAACTCTGGGCCTGGGCATTATCCCTCAGCTCTTCAGCTCAAGGCTAGTGCTCTACCACTTGAGCCACAGCGCCACTTCCGGCTTTTTTCTTTTTGCTTATGTGGTGCTGAGGAATTGAACCCAGGACCTCCACTGAGCTACCTTCCCAGCCCCAGAAAGACATTTTAAGGAATCAAGCAAGCTACATTCTTCACCTTAAATGTTTTGGGTAAGATCATCATTCAAACAACATAACAGATATCAGATTCTGAATCATTTTTGTCTTCAAATTGTTCAGTGTTATTTAGAGAAAAATCAAATATTTCCCATTCAAATAGTATATGTATGAAATCTTTAAAAATAATAAATCTAATACTAAGGTCTGAATCAATTGTTGCCAATACCAAAATATTGACTAACTAGTTTAGATAATGTGCTGTTAACTAAAAGTAAATGACTATAATGTTACATGAAGCCTGCCAAGTATGATTAAATTATAAAAGTTTTACCACAAATGCTTATATGTCAAAAATCCCAAAGCAAGCCAGGCAGGGTAATACATACCTGTACTCCCAGCCCTTAGGAGACTGAGGCAGGTGGATGGCAAGTTCAAGGTCAGCCTAGAATACATAGCAGAACTAAGTCTCCAAAAGAAAGAAAAAGAAGCGAATACCATAAAAACTGGCACCTGAAAGGTGTACAGAGGATGTCAAGGATGGAATGAAGAGAGGAAGGGGAGAGGATAATGCAGTCATAATATTCAGTGCATATCCCATCAAACTAAGAAAACTGAGAAGAAGGACTGAGTTGGGAAAATGATGAATGGGGTGATGTGGAAGAAAATGTATTGTACTTACAGAGTGAGTTGTTGAATTGTAACTCCTTTGTGCAACCACTTAACATATATAATTTAAAAAGAATAATTTAGATGAGGTATATTTGATCAAAATACAGTGTCTGCATGCTTTAAATATCATAACAAAGCCCCTTTGAATAATTAGTTTATGACAATGAAACTTTAATCATTGACAAAAAAAAAAAAACCCTAAGTAATATAAAGTCATGGACAGAATGAAAGAGAAAATAACTAGCCAAGACCCGTGTGTCACTTGCATTGCAAGTTACATTTCCATGGTGGCCATTGTTGAGAAGAGGTCATTTTCAATCAAAATGCACACAAATAGTATGATTTAGGGGTGAATTGGACAAGAAAGAAGTTCCTGCTTGGGTAAAATTTGCACAATATTGCGTAGTTGTACTCTATTATCTTTTTAGTAAATGTCAAGTCACTTTCAAAATTCCATTGAAAGCAAGATCTCTAGCACACTGAGAAAAAAAGTGTCGGGGGGGGGGATCACAATACATTCAACCATGGGAGAAATGTCTCTTCATTTCTTGAGTGTTACATATTTCCCCTTTCCCTACAAAGAATCTCTCTAGAAAGTTTTCCCACAAGACATTCCCGGTGTTGTAGAGTATAATGTTGCAAACAGAAGGATTATGACCCCTTTCAGCAGGCTTCCTGCTAGATGGAAGCAGGAAGGGCAGATGGATTACATGGAGAAAAGGTTTGGTTTGAAAACATTAATCTTCAGTAATTAGTAATTGAGGAAAGGAAATGAAACTAATACACACTGAAGTTAAATTAACTTCTGCAGAAACAACTAATTTTAAAGCTGACTGAACCTCCAATTATTGTCCTAAAATAAAGCAACGAAAAAGAAAATCTTAACAATTACCCTGTCAGATTTATACTAAAAGTCTGAATTAGACTTGTGGGTTTTTTTTTTGTATAGTGTGTTGTGTGTAGTAATTCTCAAACTCAATTAAAATGAATATCACTGAAGGGAATATTACCAGTAGAATAGAATAGTAAAGAAAACTGACCCATATTATTACTTACTTTAAATGCTTTAGGTAAATTTTCCTTGTCTTTTTCTATGCTATCTCTTTATAACTAGGCTTCCACATGTCACAAACATCTTTATCAATTGTTCTCAAGTATTCTGTCTGTTTTATGAATGCATATTCTGTGTGGTGGAGGGGGAGGGAGATACCCCACTGAACCTCTTAAATGCTGAATGTCACATGTTTTAAAGAACTTGACAATAGACTCATTACACTGTTCAAAAGTGGAAATGTAGGTCCTGGGAAAGATACAACTACTATCTGCTAAATATAAAATTTTGTAAAAAAAAATGTTTAAATGTGTCAGATTTAACAAAGCTACTGCTGGAGTTCCAATTTCAGAAATAAAAGATAAGAGGCAGCAATCCTCTTTACTCCCAGCAGTTTAAGTTGTGTGAAACTGTTATTTCATAAGTAACTACAAAGTAATTTCTTTCTAGTAATGATATGAATAATTTGCCTCCTCTTCCGCATTCTTATCTTCCTTCTCCTTTCCTTCTCTCTCTTCTTCCTGTTTTTCTTGATCCTAAAATATTTGAGAGTAATGAGAAAGTATAATGAGAGAAAGGCTTTATCAAGCATGATTTTTTTTAAAAGCTAAAAATCCTATGTTTGGTTCTAACAAATAGCCCTGGACAAACTATATCTAGAAATACCTGCACCCAAACACTGATCTATCAAGCAGAAGATACAGTGGTAGGGAATTTGCAATACACTTATGAATTTGCCAATTTTCTGCCACTTCCAGCTTTTTCCAAATTCTTCTTTCTCATGGTTGGCTTTGATTTATGATCAGATTAACACAGTCCTTCATTTTAAAAAATATTGAATAGTTAGGATTCAGAGACACAAGAACATATAGTAAATAAATTGCCATACTTTCAGCAATTTTTTTTTTTGCTTCCAAGAATTGTCTTTGCTGATCACCTTTATTCAATTGGCAAAGCTACATATATATAGCTTTGAGTTGCTCAATTCACTTGTATCCTCAAGGTAGACTGAATTTTTTTGTGAAAGTATTCATTATAATTGTGGGTTTAGAATGTATTTTTGATTCATTTGACAAAATGGGTTCCACATTCAAACCACAAGTGTAATATTTAAAGTTTGCATCCTCACAGTCTAGGAGACAGATGGAAAAGGCTGTAAACAGGCCTCTGAATTGCTTTGCTGGACACAAATTTACTTTGAAGATTTCACTGAATCTTTTCAGCTTGTAAGCCACTCATGGCACAAGAAAGCAAGTTTACTGTGCAAACCCAGATACTAGCCACAATGGAAGTACCTCAACAAATTTAGATGTGTGGTTCAGATAATTCCCTTGAAAGTTCAGATAATTGCCTAAAGCTTATTTAAATCTATGGAAAGACTTTACCCTCTCTTTCACCTCAATCTCATCTTTTCTTTCTTCTATAATCCTCCCCACCCGACTCTGATCTTTTTGTCTTTCTCTAGGTCACTTTAAACCCCCCCTGTTTTATCCTGAAATTTCACCTCACTTTTGAAAAGGCCCTCCCATGCTGGCTAATTCCTAAAGTCAGAACGTAATAGGTTTTACTGTTGTGTTTTCCTCATAGGCATAGAATGTTTTTTAAGAGTAAGGAAAATATTTGTGGTGCTTTGAAATTTTCATTGGGATTTTCTAGAATCAATGATTTTATAAACACAAGAAAAGGTTTGAACTGCAGTGTGTACCTTGCGATTCAAAGCTGGCTTTGAAAAGTAAAGTATGTTGATTGGCTGATGGATGCATTCACAATTACAAGCAAATCTAAGAGCCATGTTGTGCTGCTGTTTTAGAATGTCAGGTAAGTATCCAAATAATGTTCAAGATTCATATGTTTAGAGTTCATGTTACAATACAATATTCCTCACATCTAATTCTTTTTTAGAAGCACATTATAATTTTTATTTTGGGTTTGAGCAGGGAGAAAAATCCTTTGATCTTTATGTTCAAAAAAAAAAAAAAAGCACTGGGCCTTTAGAAAACAGCAGATAAGAGCCTTGCCCCTCTGATAAAAGGAAACGTATCTTAATCAGACTCAGTAACTGTCTTGATAAAAGGTGGTTGAACTGTCCTCCTGGAGAATTAGCGAATCTTTGTGTGACTTAAGCAGACTTCTTGGGATTTGAGTTCAAACAATGCAGTCTGTTTGACTATCATCAAATAGGTTACCATTAAACTTATAAGGGCAGTTACATGTCATATACCCATTTGTTTGGGTATTAAAGATTAGTTAAATAAAAATCAAAAATCTGTCTTTAAATAGCGTTTAACTTTACAACAGAGTCAATGCCTTTTCAAATATAATATGATAAAGTATGCCCTAAGATTACAGATGGACATATGGGTGATGAGAGCACACCTAATAGAGAGGAAGGCTTATTTTTAGATAATCTGATGCTCCAGTGAGATTTTGAATGAATAAGGGTTAAAAACCTAGGATTGAAAGAGTAGCTAAGTAATTAGCTTTTACTAGAAACAATTACAAAACTTGAAATCAAGTAATGTAGTGCAACAAATGGTACACTGATTAAATGACTGAAAGTAGACAGTGAAAGAAAACCCTTGCTGAGTCCACCTTGGTGGAGGCAAGGTTTTATGGATGGGAGAACTGAATGGCAAGCTTCAGAGTTTGAATGGATTTAACAGGCAGTGTGGAACCATAAAAAAAATCCTGATGGGAATCTAGGAATGTTCAAACAAACTTTCAACAAATACTGGTGAAACAATTGATACCATCCTGCGAAAGGATAATTAAATCTTTATTTTACACCTAAAAATAATGAGAAAAGGGTGACATTTTCCAAAAAGAAATGTACTCTTTACCTGACTTAGGTAACTGTAAAGCCTCTCTACATCACCTTTATAGTAGCAATATATTTTTTTAAAAATATGAGTTCAAAATGAATAATAGACTTATACATGAGAGCAAATATACAAAAATTTAATGACCTAGTATAGGGGAACAAACTCTCATACCTGTTTCATATTCAGGATTCCTAATTTTTAAGTGATAAATTGGATGTTATCAAAGTTAAAGTTATGAACTTAAATATTAAAAACACTTGAGGGGAAAAATAATATGAACTGGATGAGAATGTTTGCAAATCATATATCCAATAAGGTTATATATGTATATATATATGTATATGGTATGTAAAATATATAATGTGTTCTTATAACGTGATAATCAGATATGCAACTCAGGCTTTAAAAATAAGATTAATTTGAATGGCCTTTATACATATAAATTGCTTAAAGGTACAGAAAAATTTTTTTAAAAAGGTGTATTTCACTTCATTAGTCTCTAGGAGAAAGCCATGGCTCCTGAGTTGTAAATTCAAATTTACTAGAATGACTATAATCAGAGGACAGTAGCAACGTGCATGTATGGGAATTTCAAGAAACTAGAACTTCCTGAGCAGTGGTAGCTCACATCTGTAATCGTATATATTCAAGAGGTGGAGATCTGAGAATCACAGTACAAAACCAGTACAAGCAGAAAGAAAGAAAGAAAGAAAATATCTGAACCTCTCCTATATTCCAAGGGGAGTTTATAAAAATAATGTATCTCCTCTGGAAGACAGTCTGGTGGTACTCCAGTGGTTAAATATAAGTTACCACAGACTCCAGAAATTCTATCTCTAGGCTTAACTCTAAGAAAAATCAAAACACATGTCCACACAAAATTGTAAAATGTGAAAATGTGTTTTTACACCAGCATGATTCATAGTAAACCCAAACTTAAAACAACCCAAATATGATCACCTTTCCAATGAATTAAAAAAAACATATATTCATAGAACAGAGTACTATGAACTATTGATACATTCTACAATAGGACTAAATCTCAAAATATTATGCTAAGTGATAAAAGAATAGACTGTAATTCCTTTGTATTGTTTGATCCCACTAACATGAAATGTACAGAAAAGGAAAACCTATAGAGATGGCATGAAAATTAATATTTGCCAGGATTTTGATGGAATAAGGACCAAACGTAAATTTATATGATAAGTTCTCTTAAGGGAAAGGAATGTTCTAAAACTGGATTTGGAGATGGTCACAAGTTACAACTTACTAAAACTATAGATTTATATACTTAACGCAAGTGAGATTATGGTTTTAACCTATATATCTGCATAAGTCTTTTAATGGAGAGGGAGAAGGAGGGTGAATATGACCAAAATACTTTATATAGGTATGTTTGAAAATCATAGCAATGAAGCTGTATATATTGCTTTAAGAAGAAAGAGGGAAAATGAAGGACAATGATGGAGGGAGTGAATCTAATCACCATACATTGTATACATAAATGCACATATTAGAATGAAATTCTGCTGCATAATTAATTAATGCTAACAAAATATGTGGGAGGAAAAGAAACAGTTGGATGGAGAGAATCTGAAAAAGAAAGTGGCCAAAGAGGGTGCTACAGTTTCAAGACTAGGTAATTTAAATATCCTTTATGGGATGGGAACAAGCAAAATAATACACATATGGTTCACGAAAGCAGTGTTTTATAAACATATTTTACTCTGTGAAAGTCACTAGCTTAATAATGACTCAAGTTTTCATTTCCAGTTTGCTTTATATTTCTCCTTCAATATCTACTCTTCTTTCTAAATAAAATTAACTTAAGTTACATATTCACCAAAATCATTACTGTCTAAGAGATGAAGAAATTAGCATATGCAGATGGGAAGATGCATACTACCTCATTATATAATTTATTTTCAACAAATATGGATTCATTTGTAATTAAGAATCATTTAGTCATTTTACATCTTCCTATAATTATGTAGAAATAAAGGATAATTTAAAATTTGCTCAGCAAACAGATACTTTTAAAATCTTTGTTGAGAAACACATTTTTACTGGAGCAAACTATTTTATTCTTCGGAAGAATTCCATTTGTGAGGAAGATTTTTCTCAGCATTATTGGATTAATGCTGACAAAAATCCCTTTTTAGAGGCTTAGAATATGTTCCTGCTCTGATTACTTCTATAGTGATATTTATTGGGTCATTAATAGAACAATGTGTATATCTGATATGTACACCCAATAAAATCACCCTTGCAATTGAAAATCCATGTTGGGAGGCTTTTCTAGACATTGTCAGTTCATGGCTTTCTGGAGATAACATCAAAATAAAATAATAAAAAACATATTTAGACAACAATTACATACTGATGTGATAGTACAAAAAGTTAAAACCCATTTTCTATAGATGTATAATCATTGCTTGTGATATTTATATTCCAATTTATATTTCTATATCTCATACTGGTGGCAAGATAGAATGTAATGAAAATAAATCTGTGCCACTTATGTACTGCCTGAAATACTCATTGGAAAAAGCACTGAAGGAAAAAAAAGATGAGAAGTAGATGCTACTAAATAGTGTAAATAGTGTTCAATAAAAGGTTAAATTAATAAATAAATATAAAGAAGACTAAAGGGAAGTATATTAGAGGATCTTGAGGACTGAGATTGTTTGGAACTTCTCAATTATTTCTAAGGCTTTTCTATTCTCAAACTTTCGCCATTTGGATGGACTTAGTCATTTCTCTTCTTGTCTAGGTATTTCTTGGACCTTTCTTTTCAGATCATTCAGACATTTCCTTTTATTTCACTGGCCTCTTTCAAAATTGCCTTATAAACTTTTCCTTCTATTTCTAAATGTCAGTGAAAAATTAATCTGAACTAAGGAATAATAGAAACACACCTTCAATAGCTAACTGAGAAGTAAAACAGTTGTCATGCCCTGCAGGCAAAACCAAGAGTTTTGTCTCAGGATGCTTAGAAGATATTCTTGAGATAGCTGAGAATATTGAAAGAGGTAACATTGATTAAGATGCATTATGTTTATAAAATGCTGTGTTGGATGACAACTCCTTTGTACAACAATTTAAAGAGAATTTCCAAGAAGATCATTCTTGAACTACAGTGCATATTCCAAGTCAACCCAGCTCCCTTAGGTAATATTGGGGAGATAACAGAGCCATCCCAAAGTGATTTATTTCACAGAAAACAGATGGAAAAATTGAGAACTGTAGGGAGAAAAGATGAGTAGCTATCAATGGGAGACTGCATCATGTGAAGTAAACTCAAAGCACTTTTTTTTAATTATCTGTATGCAGCAACTGAAGATTAAACTCATAGTAATGTTTCTTATCTGAACAGTGGTTATAGTTAAATAACATCACAACAAAAAATTAGCTATTGCAAGGTAAGCCAATGACTGTTAGCAAAATTAACACTATTTATTTATAGACCATATATATATATGAAGACAGCACATAGTGAGACAAATGTATACCTCTATTCCTACCTCCTGAGAGATCATGAGGCAGACATTTATAATGTCATTTAGAAGGAAAAATACATTTTCTAGATAAAATACTTTAGTGGAGATTCCAGGAACAAGACATAGAGTTAGCAGTGAGGTAGCCGTCATGGAAAGGGGAAACAAAAGAAGTCATTAAGAGAATGCCTAATCAGCATATGGGCTTTAGCCAAAGAGACAGAAGAGATAGGGTTAAGAGACTGTTGGGCAAGAAGCAAAAGGATTTGATGACAGCCTGGATAAGGAGGAAGAAAGGGATGCTGAGTGTTTAAAGACAGAAGTGATAACAAAGTCCTCAGTCATGAGACACTGAGCAAGTGACCCCTTCTCTACAATGAAGAAAAGTTTGATCTACATGAAGGTGAATTTGAACTTTTTTCAGTGTACTTTAATCAATCATAAGTAGAAGCAGACTACAAAATTTAGAGGATATTGAGGAGAGGAGAAAATTCATTTTGTAGCATTGATGGAGAAAAAATTACAGTTGGAAAAAATATTTGTATTTTGGCCCATTCATAGTAGTTATAAAAAGTTTTAATGGGATAATGGATTCATTGGTCTAGTCATGACATTGCAGGATCTTTTTTTTTTTTTTTCTCTTTCTAAAAGCATGTATTGTTTGCTTTAGCTTCTTATAATTACTAATAGTATATCGAAGAAGCCATCATATGAAAGGTACTTGAAGCATTTGGCTTATATAGTGCTATATTTAGTCTTCAATGTTCTCTATTTTAAAATTCTATAAGATTTCAATGCAGATAAACATTAAGCCCATTTTCTACCACCAGATAATAGTAAAAGAAAAAGTTAGTATTAGGGGTTGGGAAGGTGGTTCAGTGGTAGACTGCTTGGCTTGCATGCATGAGGCCCTAGGTTCAATTCCTCAGCACCACATAAGCAGAAAAAGATGGAAGTGGCTCTGTGGCTCAAGTGGTAGAGTGCTAATCTTGAGCTGAAGAGCTGAGGGACAGCACCCAAGTCCAGAGTTCAGGCACCATGACTGGAAAAAATAAGCTAGTATTAACTAATTTTCTCACTAGCCAAAAAAAAGTTAAACAATTTTATTCACTTCTATAAAATAATAATAGACACATATAGGTGGTAATGATACCAGAGATAGATGTTTACTGACTTTTTCCCATTTAAACAACGAAATAATGCCCAAAGGGAAAGCATTGTAGCTAGAAAGAAGCAGAAGGTCTATAACTGGATCCAACTATTTACAATTTTTATGCAAATTCATCAAACTGTGAAAAACAAAGTATTTGGTTCCTTCGTTTCACCAAATTTATTAACATTGTTTTTATTTACGACTGCTCTCAATTTTGGTGCTAGTAGTCAGTCTTTGTGATTCTAAAGGACATAGTACCATGCTTATTGATTGACATGTTATCTTACTTAACTCTTTGTATCTTTTCATATTGATTAGACCTGTCTTACATCTCTACAGAGATGTTTAGGAAGAAAAGAGAAAAGGGGAAAATGAGTAAGATAAAATTATAAGCCTTCAAGAATTACTTAAGGTCTAGAGTAAAGATTGCATTCCTTACCTGGAATGATAAAAATATTATCTTAATCTACAAACACTTGATTATTGGAAAATAAATGTCTAGTACAAGGCTATACTCCTTTGAAAAGTCAAAGAGAAAAAGAAAGGAGACAGACTAGGAGATCAGTAAGATAAGGTTCAAAACACAGAAACAAAATATATTATCTAGCCAGCTAGAGAAGGTTATCAAAGGTGGAGCAAAGATTAAAAGCAGAAAGAAGTTTAACTCCTTAATGATCTATTCTGTAGTATACTTTGGGGAAATAGAATAGGATTGAAAGAAGTGAGAAGTAGGTCAACATCTTTCACCCATAAAAGCCCAAGACTCTATTCTTATATGGAATTTATTGCTACTCTTTTTTATTTTGATCAACCTATCTCCTTATCTTTTCACTCATTTTCCTTGTTACAGTCATGCAGATAGAATATCTTTTTTAACTTTTTCCCCTTGCAGTTAAAGCCCCAAATCAAAGGATTCATAGCCTAGTTGCTGGTATTCTGCAGACAATTCCATTCATCTTTGTCAGAAGGCAAATGCAGAGAGAGAAACACAGTATGTGGACAAAGTGTTCACAGTTTAGTTAAGGAAAAGCTCCGGAAAACTTAAGACAGCTCATGAAGTCCAATCACCTCATCTGAAATACTTTTCATCTCAGTTATAAGGTGTGTAAGGAAGCGTGTGTGTGTGTGTGTGTGTGTGTGTGTGTGTGTGTGTGTGTGTGTGTGTGTCTGTGTCTGTGTCTGTGTGTAGGTGTTTGCATGTTTGTGTGTGTGTATGTGTGTTTGAGAGAGAGATGTCACTTTCATTCTTTTACCTGAAGAATTCAAGCTATCCTTCTCAACAAACCAAATGGAAAATTTTCTACTGATATAATTTCTTTATCTCAAAAATTCTCTGGTGGCCCAACTCCTCATTAGTTTTGTGAAAAATTTCCTGGCCTGTCTCAATACAGTGTAGTTTTTGCTGGGTATAAGAATATTACCAGCTACCTTCTTTGATGAGTATTAGTACTTTCTTCCAAACATGCAACTGAAGGTCAATATTTCTGATAGAAAACTAGCAGGAAATAGTAATAAAGTAAAATTTTCCTGATTGTGTTTGTAGTCTTAGTATAACCTGAATAGCTTATTGAATCATGTATACTATTTTAAAGATTATCATTAAAAGAACACAAAATATTAGGTCTGAAATAAAAACAGAACAAATTTTACAAATCTATAGCTTTCATTGAGCCAATTCAGCACATTTCTAAGTAAAGAAAAGTTGAGCATCATGAGGGAGAGGATGTGTATAGTTGTGAAGGTAGGTGGGAAGGGATGGTAGGGGAAAAACACAGGAGGAGGCAACAATGCTTGACAAGAAATGTACTCATTACCTTGCTCATGTAACTGTAACCCCTCTGTACATTTTTTTCACAATAAAAAAAATTTAAAAAAAGAAAAGTTAAGCATCAAAAGATCATTCTGAGTTAAAAAAACAAACAAACAGAATTTCAATTTAAAAATCCACAGCTTTCTTTTCTGATCTCCCTGCCTAGGGAGAAAATCTTTTTCCTTTCCTCTTTTTGCCTGAGTTCGTGCAATGTTTTTTTTTTTAATGGATTCTTGTATAATCCTGATATCCCCAGCCTTCCCTTAATATTTTTGTATCCTTCAACATCTTTTAAGGTGAAATTCATCTCCTAACTTTGTTGCACAAAGTTCTCAACTACCTTGACCTTCAGTACACCCTCATTTCTCAGAATCCTCACTTTTTTCTGTCCCTTCCCAACCTCCACAAATACTCAGTTCATCTTTAGAGATCCTAGACCCTTTCTATCTCTTGAACACACTATCTTTTTCTTTGAACTCTAGGCTTTTTAAACAATGTTTTTCTTCTACTTTCTTTATAACTAAAACTTTATTTGTCAAATTCTCCCAAGACTTTTTTTTTGAACTCTAGGCTTTTTAAACAATGTTTTTCTTCTACTTTATAACTAAAACTTTATTTGTCAAATTCTCCCAAGACTTCCCTAATGTATTCCTACCTTTGGATAGCCTTCCCTGACATGCACTTTGTCTATAACTGATTGAATTAGACTACTCCCCTCAAAACTCTCCTAGATTCTGATGAGTATGGTTTTGTGATGCCTTCTTACCTGAGAGCATCCTGAAGGTGCTATAGATCTTTTTAACTCAAGGCTTATACTTTCTATAAATTATTACTTTTTAGAATACATTCAATATGATGCAATGATTTACCAAAATATATCATAATCAAACCCTGCATTGACTATTGGGAATCACCAATTATATTGAATTTTGACTACAGAAAGTAATGATTCTCCATCCTGAACTAAAGAAATAAGGAGAGAAAGTGAATAATTTACGGTGGAAGCAAGTCAATTCAGAGATGGAAGCTGGAAGTGTTGGGACTAAGTACAGAGAAGATCTACTGAAATTCTGCAATTGACTTCCGCTAGTTCTTTCTGGAGCCAGCCCCATTGCGAAATCAACTGGATTCTTCTTTTCATTTGTTCAAAAATTTCCTGGACTGGGAAGGTGGCTCAATGGTAGAGCGCTTGCCTTGCATGCCTGAGGCCCTGGGTTCAATTCCTCAGCACCACATAAGCAAAAAGAAAAAAAGCCGGAAGTGGCGCTGTGGCTCAAGTGGTAGAGTGCTAGTCTTGAGCTGAAGAGCTTAAGGACAGCGCCCAGGCCCAGAGTTCAGGCCCCACGACAGGACCCAAAAATAAATAAATAAATAAATAAATAAATAAATAAATAAATAAATCCTGTACTATTTAGTGATTGTTAAGGGTTGGGGATGATGAATGCAGACTCTGTAGATATGTAAGTATCTAGAGATTCCTTTTATTGGCAGATGGAGGAATATAGCCTCTCTTGAACTTCATTTCATTTGTCATTTTCACATGAAATTCTGAGTTATGAGTCAAACTTTCCTAATAAGCTCTGACCTTTATGCTGTTCAATTCTGTACTTGCATAATACAGGAAGTGTAATGATCCAAAAGCCCTGGGCATCACTGTCTTTTCCCCCAAGTTCTGTCAACCAAAGTAGGATTGTTAGACAACCAAAATGTTTATACTGTTATTTGTGACTCACGATGTTTAGTTTGGGATCAGTGATTTTAGTACTTCAAACTTCATGCTTTTAAAACAGAAACCAAAAATATTATTCAAGCTGGTTTGTATTTTGTCAGTGGTTGGCAAGCTTTGGATACTTACTTCCTGTGCTAATTTCTAATTTGTTTGTTACTAAAGTGGTTTCATTGTAACAGACTTTTTTTTTCTCTTTTGCTGTTTGTTTTGTTTTTCTTTTTTGTACAGAAAAACTTCAGTCTACACAACGTAGTCATTCTTAAGATAGCAGTCTGTGGGCTATTAGTAGAAGAAAAAAATTTCATGGGCTGATTGTTCTAGTCTTTAAATCTAAGTCAATAATTCTCTCTCATTCAAAAGGTATGTGTTAATTAGATTTTAATTTATATTTCATATACTGTGACTAATATTTGCGTTATTCATTCTTATGACATCTCTATCATCTTTATCATCTTTAGGGTGTTTACTCCCACAAATAACACTCCAACATAAGCATCGCCTCATTTGTCTCCTTGTTATATAAGAAATCTATGAGTCTGTGAAGTTAGGACACTTGCCTCAGATTATATGGTAACAAGTGGATTGGAGAGGAAACAAAAGGGGAAATTGTGAATGGAATATTACAATTGATGTCAGTGCCCTGAATCTTGTATATATACTTCTTTAATTTGGGGAGGGGAAGGGAAAAAAAACAAAATGCTTAAATAAGGATAACGTTGACCCCTTGTAACAATGAGATGTACAAAACACTATGTTGAAAACGAACTTTACAATTTCGGCTGTGGAAGGGGGTAGGTATGGAGGTGTTAGGGACGGGATGGTAGGGGGAAAGCAAAGGAGGAGGCAACAATGCTCAATAGGAAATGTACTCATTACCTTGCTCATGTAACTGTAACCACTCTGTACAACATTTTTACAATAAAAACATACAAAAAAAGAAAAGATCACTTTGATTATGGGAAATTGCTCAGGATTTTAGAGATATCAGTGAACCTTGAAATGACAGAAAACATATATTAGGTACTTTTGTGTATATGTATGTATGTTCCAGTTCTGGGGCTGGAACTCAGGACCTGGGCATTGTCTTTGAGCTTTCTGTCTGAATACTGATGTTCTGCCACTTGAACCATAACTATAGTTCCAGCTTTTTGGTAGTTATTTAGAGTTAAGAGTCTCATGGGTTTTCTTGGCTGGGCTAGCTTCAGACTCTGATCCTTAGATCTCACTCAGCCTTCTGAATATCTAGGATTATAGGCATGAGCCACTGGTTCCAGGCACATGGGTAATTTTAAAATGTATATTGAACTGAATTACAACCCACAACCCTGAAAAAAGCTAATCCATAGCCATATCTCCCTGTGACTAACATACTGATTCTCCAAAACATTCTCAGACTAGTTTATCAAGTGAGGAATCTGGATGCAGAGATAACTTAAGTTGGCATACAGCATCCATGTACAAAATAGAAGAGTACAATAGGCTGATGATGATGTCCTCACAGATGAGTCTATTTAACCATACTCAAGTTAAAAAAATACTGAGCCAGAGTTTCATTTTGTAGTAAATGAGATGTCTTAGTCAGCTCAAGCTGCTATATTTGAATGCTACTACTTGGATCTTAAACATCAGACAATTATTTTCTTAGTTCTGCAAGTTAGGAAATTCCAAATGCTTACAGATTGAGTTCATGGTGAGGAACTACTTCTTGATTTGCAGGAGCTGTCTTTTTGTAATTTCCTCATACAAGAGAGAGAGAGAGACAGAGACAGAGACAGAGAGAGACCGACAGAGAGAGAGACAGACACACAGACACACAGAGACAGACAGAGACAGACAGGCAAGCAGGCAGTGTGTACTGTTGTTTCTTCCTCTTAAAATACTAATTCAAAATACTATTCTATCATAAGGGCTTCATCCTTATAAGTTCACTTAAATCTTACTGCTACCCAAAGGCCTTACTTCAAATCCCATCACACTGGGAATCAGGGCTTTAGTGATTAATTTTTCAGAGGGAGGACACAAGCATTTAGTTTATAATGGAAGATGGAGATGATTCCTCAGCCTTTTTTCTATATGTGTTGAATCTTTATGGGAAGGAAATGTAATTGATTAATTTTTCAGCTTAGTCTGATTCTCCTTGTGAGAGAATAATTAAAATATAATTCTTTAATCACTTATAAATTGTATGTATGTGTTAATTGGAATGTGTGTGTGTGTGTGTGTCCATGTGTGTGTGTTAATTGGAATTAGACCCAGGACCTTGAACATGCTAGATAAGTATTCCGCCACTGAGGTATATCCTCAGCCCTTCTGTTTTCATTCATTTTTTTGAGACAGTGTCTCACTGCCTTTGCATTGGCTGATATGGATGTTGTGATTCTCCTGCTTCGACTTCCTAAATATCTGGGAATACAAGTATGTGTTAGCATTCCCAGATTTGTTTTCTAAACTTCAGAATGTAGAATTTCTAATTTAATAACTTAGGAATTATTAATTTACAGATTATGATATTGTTGCTCAAGGTTTTCTGGGTATGCAAATTAGCTTTGGGTAATTCTTAGGTCCCACTATCTAGATATTTGCTTGTGATTTTGTTTTACTCTAATAAAAAGCTTATGGGCAATCAGATTGGGGAAATGAATGATAAACTCTGGTAGGAAAATCTCCACTCCAACTCCAGAGCTAAATTATATGCTGAAATGAATAGGGGAAGCGTATAGAGGGGGAGTCATTTAATCCACAATTCAATGCATCTTGAAATGTCTCATAAGACATAACAGTATTTCTCAACCATGGCTCTAAGAAATATGAATGCTACAGTTCAACCTTTTAGGTTGAAAGGTTTTGTCATCTTGTTTCATGAATGATTGTTCAGTGTCTCAAATAAAGTTTGAATTAAACATATGAAGTAAAGCATCCGCTATCAAACCACACATACCATCCAGCAACTCCTGAGCCCAGAGTTATCCACAGCCCATGTTTCTTCCAAAATATAGCCTATTTACTTCTGAAATTTGTTTTTTAAGCTTCATTTTTACTCACTGTTTTTTTTCAATACTTCTCATTCTCTAGTGAACTCATATCCAGTTTGTGTATAAGAAGGTTTCTCTTTAAGTCTTTAGCCCACTTATTTATTGGGCAGTTGTTTCTTTGAAGATTTGTTTTGGGGGAATTTAATTTTTTGAGTTCCAGGTATATTGTAGATATGAGACCCTTGTCCGTTGTATGGCTAGTGAAGAACTTCTCCCAATCCGTGGTCTTTCTATTGATCTTGCTAGCTATGTCCTTTGCCATGGAGAAGCTCTGCAATTTCATGCAATCCCATTTGTCCAATCTTTCTTTGATTTGTTGTGTTTCTGGGTCTCTATTAAGAAAATTTAGACCTGTGCCAAGGAGACCTAGGGTTTCTCCTATTCCATCCTGTAATGTTTTCAGAGTGTCTGCTTTGACTCCAAGGTCTTTGATCCATTTGGAGTTGATTCTGGTGCAGGGTGATATTTAAGGATCTAGCTTTAGTTTTCTACATGTAGTTAACCAATTTTGCCAGCACCATTTACTGAAGAGGCTGTCTTTCTTCCATTCTATTTATTTAACTCTCTTATCGAAGATTAGATGGCTATAGGTCTGTGGGTTAATTTCTGGGTTTTCAATTCTATTCCATTGGTCCTGAGGTCTGTTCTTGTGCCAGCACTAAGCTGTTTTGAGTACTATGGCTTTGTAGTAGAGTTTGAAATTTGGTATTGATATTCCTCCAGCACTGTTCTTTCTGTTGAGGATTGTTTTTGCTATTCGGAGTCTTTTATTGTTCCATATGAATTTTTGGATTGCCTCTTCTATTTCCTTGAAGAATGCAGTTGGAATATTGATAGGTATCTCATTGAATTTGTAGATAGGCTTGGAAAGTATTGCCATTTTCACGATGCTGATATTTCCAATCCAGGAACATGGGAGTTTTTGCCATTTCTAAGTTCTGTTTTGATTTCCTTTTTCACATGAAGAAATGCTCAACCTCTCTAGCCATAAAAGAAATGCAAATCAAAACAACACTGAGATACCACCTCATCCCAGTTAGAATGGCTATAATCAAGAACTCTAATAACAACAGATGCTGGAGGGGATGTGGACAGAAGGGAACCTTACTGCATTGTTGATGGGAGTGTAAACTTGTTCAACCACTTTGGAAAGCAATATTGAGGGTCCTCAAAAGACTCCATATAGAGCTCCCTATGACCCAGCAATCCCACTTTGGGGTATTTACCCAAATGTTCACAAACAAGGCCATACTAAAGCTACCAGCACAACTATGTTTATTGAAGCATTATTTACCATAGCTGAGATATGGAACCAACCCAGATGCCCCTCAGTAGATGAATGGATCAAGAAAATGTGGTATATATACACAATGGAATTCTATGCCTCCATCAGAAAGAATGACATTGCCCCATTTGTTAGGAAATGGAAAGACTTGGAAAAAATTATATTAAGTGAAGTAAGCCAAGCCCAAAGAAACATAGGTCCCATGGTTTCCCTTATTTGCAATATCTAGTTATGTATGAGTCAAGCAGAAAAGGTTAGATAATGTGCTGTTAGGAAAATGAACCGTTAGATATGTATATAAATGTTTTTTTCTTTCATGCATTTGTTTCTAACGCACTTATAAGATTATTTCTTTGTTGCTTTGTATGTCCCTCCCCCACAGTATAACCCCTGCTTTCACTATATTTGATGTCCGTATAATTTGTGGAGGAGATGGGGAAAACAAGTCGTTTAAGGATACAGGTGGACACGTTGCAACTATGAGAAGTACAAGTTGTCATGTCGAAAACGAACTTTACAACTTTGGTGGGGGGGGAGGGGAGGCTGGGAAGAGATGTGAAGGGTAAACAAAGTAGGAGTCTGCAATGCTTGATAAGAAATGTACTCATTATCTTGCCCATGTAACCTCTCTGTACAGTATGTTCACAAAAAATTAAAATTAAAATAAAAAAAAACAATATAGTATATATACACAATGGAATTCTATGCCTCCATCAGAAAGAATGACATTGCCCCATTTGTTAGGAAATGGAAAAACTTGGAAAAAATTATATTAAGTGAAGAAAGCCAGGCCCAAAGAAACATAGGTCCCATGGTTTCCCTTATTTGCAATAACTAGTATATGTCTGAGTCAAGCAGAAAAAGTCAGTTAAGTTGATGTTAGGGAAATGAACCCTAAGATATGTATTCAAATGTTTTTTTTTTCTTTCATGCAATTGTTTCTAACACATTTATAAGATTATTTCTTTGTTGCTTTGTATGTCCCTCCCCCACAGTATAACCCCTGCTTTCACTGTATTTGATGTTGTTATAATTTGTGGAGGGGAAGGGAAAAAACAAATCATTTAACTAGGGATAAAGGTGGACCCATTGCAACAATGAGATGTACAAGTCGTTATGTCGAAAACGAACTTTACAACTTTGGTGGGAGGGGCGAGGGGGGAAGAAGATTGGGTGGGGGGTTGGGGGTAGGGGAGAAGGACGGGAAGTGATGGGAAGGGGAAACAAAGGAGGAGGCTACAATGCTTGATAAGAAATGTACTCATCATCTTGCCCATGTAATTGTAACCCCTCTGTACAGTATTTTCACAATAAAAAAAACAGTATCAGAAGGCAGAGGATTTCCTGATCTTGCTTTTGCCACTGAAGAAGAGATGTAAAAGAAAATACCACTGGCTATCATCCGTAAAAGAAAAATTTGGAGGGGGAAAATGCCACAGAACTTAAATGAGAACTTCTCACTGACCTACAGATTTGGAGAACACCATCCCCAATATTTCACAAGTACTGTCCAGCCCTAATGTTAGTTGAAATCCCCATAGCAGTCATTCCTCCTCATAGCAGTGCAGAACATTGGCATGTATAATGCCACAAAGCTAGGCATTGTTTTTTTTTCGGGGGGGAGGGGTCCCGTCTTGGGGCCTGAACTCTGGGCCTGGGAGCTATCCCTCAGATCTTCAGCTCAAGGCTAGAGCTCTACCACTTGAGCCATAGCACCATTTCTGGCTTTTTTTTCTGCTTATGTGGTGCTGAGGAATCAAACCCAGGGCCTCATGCATGCAAGGCAAGTGCTCTACCAGTGAGCCACCTTCCTAGCCCTAGGCATTGCTTAGGGTGCTCAGGATACAAAGTTCTTGGCCTTCAAAGAGTTTGAAGTCTGAACAAACAGGTTATTGTACAGTTATAAGCATATGTATGTTTTTTCCCCTAAAAGTTAGCATAATGTGGTGGGTGTTATACGATCCCTAATTCTTAGACATGCCTCCTACTGAAAGGTGGGATTCGTTTCCTTCCCCTCATTTCTGAGATGGACAGTGTAAATAAACATTAACTATAGCATTATGAATCAAGTATAGAGGAGACTTTCTTTTTGCTTTGGTCTCTTAGTCCTTCATTAGAAACCCCATTGCCCTTGTGGAGAGCAATACACCCAGATTACCTGAAGGAAGACAAAGGCCCTGCTTCTCATCCTTTTTTTATTAATGTACCAGCCTGTAAATAAGAATGATATATCCTTTAAACTGTTGTTCAATTAAGTATGCAGGTGAATATTTGCCTGACTCTATCTCTACACTTTAAGTTTTTATGTAACAAACCACAACCAAATATAGTTAGGCAAAAAAAAAAAAAAAAAAACAAAGAGTGTTGTTATGGTTGTTTTCTTTGTAAGAGACAGATTTCAGGTAATCACAGTCAACTGAGTTTGGATCCATTACAGGCAGCCAAACCATACAGTATAAAAATTAAGTACCCAGACTTAGCCAATTAGTTGATTTTACTGGTTTGCTTATTCATCTATGAAAGTCTGGTGCTTAAATTGCTGGGTGAAGCTGTCTGAACCTCTTCAGGTTCTTAGTGTTTCCTGATTCCTAACCTATTCTTCTCACACAAAAGTTTCTTCCACTCATTTTGTCTAAAGATGTTTCCCTTTATATCATCTACTTTCCAGTTGAATATCACCAAGTTCCCATGGTTAGGATGAAGAATTAGCCAGTTGAGCACTGCTCACATTTTGGAACCACAAAATCCTGAAATATTAGAGAAGACAGAGAAACTTCAGTTTAGTATCTAGATTATTATTATTTCTCTACCTTTTGGCTAAAATCAACTGTAGTGTCTGGATTAACTTTATTTTAGTTGTTTGGAGAACAAAATGAAGTGGGGAAATTATAAAGGAGGTGGAGATTGTATCTAGAGAAAGGTAATATCTCCCATCTCTTAATTCGTATGTTAGGTGCTTTAAATTAAGGGTGTGTGTGTGTGTGTGTGTGTGTGTGTGTGTGTGTGTGTGTGTGTGTGTAGGGAATAGAAATCCATGTAAGAACTTTGTAAAAATGAAACATATTTCACTGAAAATAATTCTGGAAAACAAAATTTTAGTTGAAAGATAATGTGGAGGTTCCAAAGAATCCCGAATATGACAACAGAAATGAAGAGATAATTTGCAATCCTCAAAGTATTGAAAAGTGATTAAGAAGAAAAGTTTGGGTTTTTTAAAGGATTAATTATATCTTAAATTTGGAGTTAGTGACTGAATAAATAGATTGCCACAATTACAAAATGGACTAATAAGAGAAATAGCAATTTAGAAATCTGAGTTTGTAGTTTATTTTTAGCTGTATAGTCTTTGTGCATCTGCTTTTGGTAGGAAATAGAAAGAATTGGAAAAACTTATACTAAGTGAAGTAAGTCAGACTCAAAGAAACATAGGTCCCATGGCTTCCCTTATTTGCAATAACTAAGTCTAGGATAATCTTACCAGACAAGCAGAAAAGGTCAAAAGCTATGGGCATATGACAATATAAAATGATGCTAAATGAAATGAACCCCGAGATAGGGACATAAGAGGTTTTTTATTTGTCGTTGTTGTTTTTAATGTACTATGTGATTTTTTTGTTTCTTTTGTATGTTCTTTCCCCCCATGGTATAACTGCTGTTTTCAATGTATTTGACTCTGGTGCCCTACATCTTGTATATACATTTTCCTAATTTGGGGAAGGGAAGGGAAATAACAAAATGCTGAAACAAAGATACAGGTTGACCCAATGTAATGATGAGATGTACAAGACACTGTTGAAAATGAACTTAACAATTTGGCAGTGGGTGGGAATGTGTTGGGGAGGTGAGGAGGGAAGGGATGGTAGGGGAAAATCAAAGAAGGGTGTAACAGTGCTCCATAGGAAATGTACTCATTGCCTTACTCATGTAAGTGTAACCCCTCTGTACAGTATCTTTACAATAATAATAATAATAAATTAAAATCTATATTCTAAAGATGGCCTAAGTGCTCTCAATTCTCTCTCTCTCTTTCTCTCTAACACACACACGCACACAAACACACACACTTTCTCTCTCCATTTCTTCCTCCTCCCTCCCTTGTTCTCTTCTTTCCTCCCTCCTCTCTATTCTTACATACACAGACATGCAAGCACATATGCATAACATACCCATAGATATTTAGGCATATGCATGTGTTGTGAATACACCTACTCTCCCATACAGATAATGGAATTGTTAGTGGGCAGGTGGTGACTTTTAAATGTGCAAAGATATCAAGCATTGTTGCCACAATAAAATCTTAGTAAAAATAAACATGAAAAAATAAATAAAAGTGCAAAGATAAAATAGCTTAAATAGAACAGGTGACATGAGAATAAAGAAGGCTGACAGAATCAGAGCTATACTAGCATGCAAGAGATGGGGAGAGGAAAAATATTCCATGTAAATAAACTAAAGAGTATATTGAGTAAAATATATCATGGAGACCGTATTTAGAGCTAGATTGCTCCTGTCAGTTGCTTATAACTCACTTCCCTCTCCCCACCCAGTAATCTAGACTTTATTTCAGTGTACTTGTGATTGGGCTGCTTATAATATGTAAGTGTTATGTAAATCCAAATAACTAGGGACTTAGGTCAGGGGATAGAGCAAGACCATAAATACATGTAATTACATTTTTATATATGTATATATTTATTCTATATCATTCACATGAACGCTTTTAAAATAGCTTTTAGCCACCATAATATGAAAACTTATTTACTTGTCTTCACACACAATTATCATGTCAGCCATTGCTTATTTTCAATTTAACCATGCAAGCCAAATAAAACACAAATGGTCAAGATTTGACTTTTTCAACAATAAAACAATAGAATATTTCCAAGACAATACAAATTTGATGTCGAAAATTGTTGTATTAACACACATGGCATTGAGATATTTTTTCAAAAATGAAGTGGAAACGGAGAAATAATTGGAAATAAGTTTTATGACATTAAGCACTGTTTGCTTTCATCATTCTCAGGAAAAAAAATGAAGGTTTTGGTTGAAACACCTTACACTAAACAACTTGACTGGGAGAATACTAAGTTGGAAAGACTGTTCTCATACTCAGAGATTACTTAAGGATTCTAAATTTTTAAAATATAAGTATGATTATTTTTCTCATTTTTCTAGAAATCATGAATTGGGAAAAAACTCACTTCATTTCTTATTTTTTTTTCCTGAGACCTTCAATCTCCTTTAAATGGAATATAGTCAATTCCTAGTTGTGGAATAACCACAAGACAATTAGAAGTTAAATTGTTGAGCAGCCTGCATCTAATTGAAGTCTCTCCATTTTAACTATTTTATTTTTAGCACCTGAACCAGCCTGTAGCTCTCCTAGCCTGTAATCATGTTTATTTAAGAGTAGTACATTCCTCAGTGAAAAAATGTAAAAAAAAAAAAAAAAACTAGCAGAACTGTTCTACTGAATAGAAGAAAATAGGAAGATGGTGGTTGAGTTAGAATATTCTTCAGTCTCAGGATTTTCTTCAGTTTACTGTACAACCATTTCAGTCTGGATTATAACCCATCTCAGGATGGGTTTCTTTTGCATATTGTCAAATACTTGGCTATCGATATCAATTTATAAACTTATACTTTTGTTCATTTTTCAGGAAATTTGAGTCCAAGAAACTCTTAAAATGCTAATTTTTTACTCTGCAAGTCAAAAAGTTATCAGTTATCAGTTTTCCAAAATGTCTAAGAAAACATGCATATGAACTGAGGACTTTTTAATCATCTTGCCTACCAGAGTGAGTACTATTATCTAGGAGAAGTCTTTGCCTGTTCAGAAATGAAACCTCAACAGGATGGCTCATTACCAATTTGAACTTAGTACTTTGTTGAACCAAGGCAGCATTAAAGAAAAGTTATTTGAGTTCTTTTTCTAGAGTTAAGTTTCATCTAATTCCAAGAAAGCAGTACGAGTTACAAGTCTATCCTTCCCTTTTTTTCTCATGTCAAGTGGAAAATCTATGAGTACTGTGCAATCAATAGTATTCTAGTTCTAATGGAGGATCTTAAAAAAATGTCAATGTGCCCAACAAGAAATGTACTCATTTTACATTGTACATTGCAACTGTAACCTCTCTGTAAGCATCTTTACAAGAAAATAAAATTAAAAAATGTAAACAAGCTTTTTTCAGTTTAGACAAGAGAATACTATGGAGAAATATTTACATAAATAATTACAGTATAGGTATTAAATAACAGGCAAAAAAGAATTCTCATGGAAGATGTCACAAGGGAATCAAGAAAAGTTGCTAACTTTCAGAGTGACTACCAGCCAATGAACTTCACCATTTATTTGTTTTTCAATAAAAAATAACAAATTTAAAATATTGTAAGTATTGGATATTACTTCAAGGAATTATTTGTATAGACTTGTTGCCCTGAAGCAGACACCCTAAGAAAGGGAAAAGCTTACTGGGCAAAATGTCCATTTAGGAAAGTTTTGAGAAACCAGGTTATATTTGATGAGTCCCTTACAGCTGTGATTGAAACAGAGGGATTAAGATGCCTTGGATTATCTCTGAGCTAAAGGAATGATTTCAATATCCAAATTCCAGGCTGGAAGAAAATAACGATAGATTCATTGTGGATCTGATATGTTGATATGTTCCATATTGTTTCCTCACATCTTACTAGTAAGTGAGCACAGAGCCCAGGTTTAGAGATTACATAGATACCTAGTAATACAGGGATTTTGTCACTTTTCTCCTCTCAATTGCCTCTGATCCCTGGCAGATTTTGTACCTAAGGATCTTTCTTCCTTACTTGCATCCTAACCTTGAGAAATCTGTCATAAGACTGTATTCAATAGACACATGAAGAAATGCTCAACCTCTCTAGCCATAAAAGAAATGCAAATCAAAACAACACTGAGATACCACCTCACCCGTTAGAAGTCTATAATCAAGAACTCTAATAACAGCAGATGCTGGAGGGGATGTGGACAGAAGGGAACCTTGCTGCATTGTTGGTGGGAGTGTAAACTTGTTCAACTACTTTGGAAAGCAGTATGGAGCTTCCTCAAAAGACAAGACTCCACATAGAGCTCCCCTATGACCCAGCAATCCCACTTTGGGGCATTTATCCAAATGTTCACAAACAAGACCACATTAAAACTATCAGCACGACTATGTTTATTGCAGCATTATTTACCATAGCTAAGATATAGAACCAACCCAGATGCCCCTCAGTAGAT
The DNA here is from genome assembly GCF_019054845.1 of Dipodomys spectabilis. Taxonomy (NCBI): domain Eukaryota; kingdom Metazoa; phylum Chordata; class Mammalia; order Rodentia; family Heteromyidae; genus Dipodomys; species Dipodomys spectabilis. Next base: position 24,775,471 of record NW_024870802.1, on the reverse strand, counting down.
GAATGGATCAAGAAAATGTGGTATATATATACAATGGAATTCTATGCCTCCATCAGAAAGAATGACACTGCCCCATTTGTTAGGAAATGGAAAAACTTGGAAAAAATTATATTAAGTGAAGTAAGCCAGGCCCAAAGAAATATAGGTCCCATGGTTTCCCTTATTTGCAATAACTAGTATATGTCTGAGTCAAGCAGAAAAAGTCAGATAAGGTGATGTTAGGGAAATGAACCCTAAGATATGTATTCAAATGTTTTTTTTTCTTTCATGCAATTGTTTCTAACACATTTATAATATTATTTCTTTGTTGCTTTGTATGTCCCTCCCCCACAGTATAACCCCTGCTTTCACTGTATTTGATGTTGTTATAATTTGTGGAGGGGAAGGGAAAAAACAAATCATTTAAATAGGGGTACAGGTGGACCCATTGCAACAATAAGACAAGTCTTTATGTCGAAAACGAACTTTACAACTTTATTGGGGGGAGGAGGGTTGGGTGGGGGTGCTGGGGGAGGATGGGAAAGGATGAGAAGGGGAAACAAAGGAGGAGGCAACAATGCTTGATAAGAAATGTACTCATTATCTTGCCCATGTAATTGTAACCCCTCTGTACAGTATTTTCACAATAAAAAAAAAAGACTGTATTCATTTGCATCAGGATTGTTTAACTTGCTTATGAAAATGGTCCAGTTTCTGGGTTCTACTCCACCAGAATTTCTGGGAATAACCTCTGAGACCCTAAACGTTTCTTTTTATTTCCTCCAAGTTATTGCTATGCTTTATAAAATTTGAGAAGTGCTCCTTTTTGGAGAAGAGGTTGGTAGAGCACCTCCTTCAGCTTATGATTGTCAATGATAGTCTGTTAACTTTACAATTTTACATTGCTTTTAATCTCAAATTTTCATCTTCAGTGGCCTTGATACATATCTGGGTTGGACTTCTGGATTTAGGCCCAATTCATTTTCCTCTGTCTCATGACTATTTTATGGATGCACATGTAAAACACCCCAGTGCCTAAAGTTCATTAATCTTGCATAAGCCAAAGCAAATTGCATGAGCAAGCCAAAGTCAAGCAGTAAGAAATTACTCTACCTGCCACAAAGCTACCATTTGGATGTGAATTTCCTCCATCACTACTGATGAATGATGAACTGGGCCCTTAACATCAATCTTCTACAACAGGGACTGTTTTAATATTCATTCTTCCCCCAATTTCCTTTCCTTTCCTTGCCTTGCCTTTCCATCCTCACCTTTTCTTTCCTCTCCTCTCCTTCCTTCATTCTTTCCTTCCTTTCTTCCTTTCCCTTTCTCTTTCCCTTTCTCTCTCCCTTCTGTCTTTTTCTTTCTCTTTCCCTCTTTCTTTTTCCATTCTTCCCTCTCCCTTCGTTCCTTTGTTCGTTCCTTCCTTCCTAACCCCTCATGCTCTCCTCCCCCTCTCTCCCCCCCCCCCCCTTTCTTGCATGTTAGTCCTGGGGCTTCAAGTCAAGGCCTGGGCATATCTCTGAACATTTTTAACTCAAGGCTAACACTCTACCGCTTGACCCACCGCTCCACTTCCAAGTTTTAGGCAGTTTATTGAAGATAAGAATCTCAGACTTTCCTGCCCAAGCCTTCTTCCAATGACAAGGCTTAGATTTTTTTTTATTGTGAGAATACCGTACAGAGGGGTTACAATTACATGGGCAAGATAACAAGTATATTTCTTATCAAGCATTGCTGCTTCCTCCTTTTTTTCCCCTTCCCATCCCTTCCCCATAATCCTCCCCTCCCCCCACCCGATCCTTCCCCCAGCCCCACCAAAGTTGTAAAGTTCATTTTAGACATAACAACTTGTACATCTCATTGCTGCAATGGGTCCATTTGTATCCCTATTTAAACGATTTGTTTTTTCCCTTCCCCTCCACAAATTATAACAACATCAAATACAGTAAAAGCAGGGGTTTTACTGTGGAGGAGGGACATACAAAGCAACAAAGAAATCATCCTATAAATATGTTGAAACAATTGCATGAAAGGAAAAAAAAACATTTGAATACTTATCTTGGGGTTCATTCCCCTAACATCAACTTAACTGACCTTTTCTGCTTGACTCAGACATATACTAGTTATTGCAAATAAGGGAAACCATGGGACCTATGTTTCTTTGGGCTTGGCTTACTTCACTTAATATAATTTTTTCCAAGTCTTTCCATTTCCTAACAAATGGGGCAATGTCATTCTTTCTGATGGAGGCATAGAATTCCATTGTGTATGTATACCACATTTTCTTGATCCATTCATCTACTGAGGGGCATCTGGGTTGGTTCCATATCTCAGCTATGGTAAATAATTCTGCAATAAATATAGTCATGCTGGTAGCTTTAGTGTGGTCTTGTTTGTGATCACTTGGGTAAATGCCCTAAAGTGGGATTGCTGGGTCATAGGGGAGCTCTATGTGGAGTCTTTTGAGGACCCTCCATACTGTTTTCCAAAGTGGTTGAACTACTTGTAGAAAACTAAAGCTAGATCCTTATATATCACCCTGCACAAGAATCAACTCTAAATGGATCAAAGACCTCGGAGTCAAAGCAGACACTCTGAAAACTTTACAGGATGGAATAGGAGAAACCCTAGGTCTCCTTGGCACAGGCTGAAATTTTCTTAATAGAGACCCGGAAACACAACAAATCAAGGAAAGGTTGGACAAATGGGATTGCATGAAATTGCAGAGCTTCTCCATGGCAAAGGACATAGCTAGCAAGATCAATAGAAAGCCCACGGATTGGGAGAAGATCTTCACTAGCCATACAACGGAAAAGGGTCTCATATCTAAGATATACCTAGAACTAAAAAAACTAAATCCCCCAACAACAAATCTTCAAAGAAACAACTGCCCAATAAATAAGTGGGCTAAAGACTTAAAGAGAAACTTCTCTGAAGAGGAAAGAAGGATGTCCAATAGACACATGAAGAAATGCTCAACCTCTCGAGCCATAAAAGAAATGCAAATCAAAACAACATTGAGATACCACCTCACCCCAGTTAGAATGGCTATAATCAAGAACTCTAATAACAATCCTTAGCTCTTAGTTTCCTCAGAAGATAGGATTACAAGTGTGAGCCACTGGTACTGGGCTTGAAAACACACTTTTTGAACTGAACCCCATACCAACTATTTCTGCTAATAATGTGACTAAAAGAAGATGATGAGAGGTAACAAGGAATTATTCTATCAGTTGGGGGTACTCAGAATAAACTGTGAATATAGATAGCCAGTTTGGATCTTGGAATTTATGCACAAACTCTTAGGTTGACTTTTTTCCTTTTTTAAAATTAATTATTGTAAAATTTCAATCATAAAACTTACCATAAAACCACAGTTTACTATATGGAGTTCTCTAAAGTTTCACAGTCATACCACAATTCCCAGAATTCTTTATTTTATTAAACTAAAACTCTTTATCCATTACATATCAAATCCTCATCTCCTTTCTAACCCCTGTCTATAACCATTGTACTTTCTCTATGTATGGCTTTATTTACTCTAGTATCCTAGAAGTGGAATTCTGTCATTTGAGTTTTGTGATGGACTTGATTCAGTTAGCAAAATATCCCAAAGTTTCTTCAACGTTGTCACATGTGGCAGAATTCCTTTAAAGTCTGAATGATCTTCCATCCTCTGAATGCAGCACACATTGTTTATTCAACAGTCCAGGGGTGGTACTGGATTGCATCCTTCTTCCTATTATTCTGAATAACGTTGCTGTGAACATGGGGGTGGTGGTGCAGCCTGCTCCAGTGCTGACAGCTTCCCAGTGCTTTATGGACACACTGTGTCGTTTGATACATTTAGGCAATCTTCCTTCCTATAATTAAAAACAAAACAAGAAAAACTAATAAATTTTAAGACAGACATTGGCAAACTACATTCTGCTAGACAAACCCAACTCACTGCCTATTTTTGTAGCGCCTCCAAGCAAAGAGTTCTTTTCAATGATTAAAAAACAAAGATCAAAAGGAGAAAAAATTTATGGCACATAGAATTTATAGGAATTTCAAATGGCAATGTGTCCATAATAAAATTTTTCTTGGACCCTAGTTGTAATCATTTACATATCATCTAGAGCTGCTTTTGCAATCAAGCAGAAGAAAAGAATAGCTACAAAAGAGTATGGCTGGCAGTGGCTAAATATTTACCTGTGACTTTAAGAAAAAAATTGTCTGTGCAGGTTTTAGAACATCAATAGTAAAGAGCAGTGACTTAGAAGCTAAATTCAATCATAAGTATCACTGATAGAACTAGGGACTGTGGTGACAGACTTTGTTTTTAACAAATCTAATGAAAAGTATTTCTGATCATTTAAGACACCTCAGTTCATTAGAGCTGTTGTGCTAATATTTATTTCAAAGAACAAAATGGTCTTGGGACAGAATGTCCTCTTGTAAATGCTGCCATCATTCTTGAACATCAGTTCAGCTGGAACAAATAGAATGGAGGATGCTTGCAGAAAGGCTGGAGAGAAAACTAAACAGCTTAGGCTAAGGAAAGTTTGGGGCCCTGGAACCCAAGACAAGAATTGAGAGTGTGAAAAGAAGTATTATAGAAAAACCCCCATTGTTATTTTTGTTTTTGGAATTCACACTGGGAATTTTGATAATGGAATATATCCTTCATAACATCATTGACAATTTAGTGACCTGTATGTACCAGCCATTGGGTTAAACCCCTTGCATTAAAATACTGTCTCATTTTACCCTCTCTTACCCTAAAATCAGCAAATGTGGGTACTATAGGTCTAATATTCTTTCTTCAAAGTGCTTTGTGACAGTAAGTGCTTCCGATTTCTGATTTGGGGGGACTAGGATATGAATTTGTGGAATAATGATATTTCCTGTGGATGAGATCCAAGTCTAAACGCAAAAGTTGAATTATATTTTATATGTACCTTTTAAACATAGCTGAAAAGGACTATACACTTACTTCAATTGCTGTGCTGGCACTCTGTCACTTGAGCCATGCTTTACGCTTTATGCTGGTTAAATTGGAGATGGAGTGTTGTGGGCATTTCTGTCTTTAAACTCTTACTTTCAGATTTCAACCTCTGAGTACCTAGAATTACAGGAGTGAGCCACCCACACCAGGCTGAAAGGTAGTTCTACAGAATACATTCAGTGAGCCTATTTTCTGACTGTAATTCACCTCTTAGGGTCAGGTGATATTCCACTCAAGGCTTCTATTGGTATTCAAAACATTTAGATGTGAAATACTTCAGAATGGAGAAAAGGTACACTCTACATGTCTCCACTGTTATTCCTATTTGAAGTCAAACAGCCATAAAAAGGTTGACTTGGGGTTTAAGTACTGGGGAATAGACAAAAGATAGTACTTTAATACAAGAGCCAGACATACACACATTATCAAACACCAGGTGACTCCAACAAGAAACTGGCCTACAGGGATCAGCTTATATGGAACTTTCTGAAGCAGCCTTTCAACATGCCCAGTAGCTGAACCGATTTAAAACCAAAGGGTTGTTTTACCCACAAATTTCCTCAATGAGTTCTAAAGTTAATTTATTCTTATAAGATTTTTATATTAAAAAATACAACAAAGTAAGGAAGAGAAGATATGTGGAGAAAAAGGGCAGAGACTTTGAACTCCTACAGTTTGATATTACTCTCAGTCATTCCCCATTCTGTGTTTTATTGATGACACATTCCAATGCTTGGTAAAATAACCTATTTCCCAGTTTATGGCCTCTTTATGTTTTTTTCATTTCTTTATTCTGCAGGTAATATGAAAACCACAGAGGTCTTTCTTCTGATACTCTTTTATTACAGCATTTTTTTACATTAAATCTTCTTTACCTTAACTAGATAATAAATTCCTAGAGAGAATAACTTTTCCCTATTTGTTGTTGATTGTAAGTAAGATGGTCTCACAGAGCTTAAACAATTTTTAAAGGTCTAAAGCTAGTTTTCCAAATTTTAGTCCAGAACCTACAAGTTTTATCCACATTATCAGATCAGAAAGGCTAGTTAAGGTATACAGCCTGAATTCCAAACTCAAGCTGCTTCTGTCTCCTTTTGATTAGCTTTCTGATTTGGGAAAGTTACATGAATTGTGCACTATAGTCACAATACCCACACAGAAGATTTCAGCACTCTAAATTGATCAGAAATCATAATATAGCACCTAGTATGTAGTAAACTCTTGATAAGCTTTAGACTTTGGAAATGATTGTGTTCAATATTTCATAGGTGTTCGCATTCTTAGTATTCCATAGCTTTTCTTTATCTACTAAGACGCAAATGGAACAGTAAGTAGAGATGAAAGTCAAACCTGTGTCTCTGTAATAGCAGAGACTAAGTACTTTCTGTTATGAAGCATAGAAAGATTTTCCAGGTGTGTTATCTAATTATGTTCTAATTTTGAATTGTTCTCCTATTGATTTAAACAGTAGAATCAAAACATTAGATTACAAATTCAGTTCTTTGCAATTTTACATAAAAACAATGTATAATCTATAAACCCTTTCTGTGGCTCTGATTGAAAAGATTTATTTTTCTTCACAGAAACAGACCTAAAGCTGAGACTGATGAAGTACACGTTTTAGTGAGAAATAATTTTGACTGTAGCTAGTTTGATTTAGACTTTAAATCAAGGGATATATTGCATCCATTAAAATGATTTTAACTTAGAAGCAACGGTAGGTGATAGCATTTATTTTTAAAAACTTAATGAAGAAGGCCAAACTGCAATCAAGATTAGAGTTCAAGATTGTTATTGAACAGAATATATTATGTTGCAATAGAATTGATATTTTTACCTCTGACATAAGGTCTGGATGTATCTGCAATCCCTAAATTCTTGGAATTTATATGAAGCTATAGAGCTTGACCAGGATCCTTTTATAAATGCATAACTTTTTTTTTTTTGGTTGGTCATGGGGCTTGAACTCTGCTCTGAGCTCTTCAGCTCAAGGCTAGAGATCTTTGACTTGAACCACAGTGTCATTTCCGGTTTTCTGTTGGTTTATTGGAGATAAGAGTTTCACGGACTTTCCTGCCCCGGCTGGCTTTGAACAGTGATCCTCAGATCTCAGCCTCCTGAGTAGCTAGGATTTCAGGCATGAGCCTACGGCACCCAGAATAAATGCATAACTTTTAATTGTACCCTTCCCTACAAAAGCATGGGAAACTGTAAGTTTCATTTTTCCTCCTTTCTTTTTCACAACAATGTCCTTAGACAAAGAGAACATTTATTTTTGCTGATCTATATCCATATACTTCTCTTGTTCTTTCCTATTTTGGAATAGAGATAGACATTTAAAGATAAGATTGGATTCAAAAATCCATTATTGATGCTAAATTAGTTGTTTATAAATATCATTTACAGCAATAAAAATGTTCTCAGTTGGTGCTGGGAAGGTGGCTCATTGGTAGAGTGCTTGCCTTGCCTGCATGAGGCTCTGGGTTCAATTCCTCACCACCTCATAAGCAAAAAAAGCCAAAAGTGGCACTATGGCTCAAATGGTAGAGTGCTAGACTTGAGCTAAAGAGCTGAGGGACAGCACCCAGGCCCAGCGTTCAGGCCCCATGACCGACAAAAAAAAAAAAAAAAAACTTCTCAGTTCATGTACCTTAGAACTGGTTTCACACCTCATTCCATACTCTTAGATAGTATATATATTCTGTCAAATGTATCAGGCAATTTCTCTTCCTATACCTGTGTCATTAGAAAGTTTATATAAAGTAGTTCTAGAACATAAAGACTATAAGATTTTAGCAGCAATGACAGAAACAATACGCAGAAGCCTTTCTTATTTCAATAATTCCATCACACTTTTTAAATCATTAAGCTTAATTTGTAGGAAAATTAAGAAAAAATATAATTAGAATAGAAATGCTAATTTAAAATCACAGAAGTCAATCAAATGGAAGTATTCAGGTTTACAAAAGTATAGGCCTCAGGCTGGGAAGGTGGCTCAGTGGTAAAGTGTTTGCATGAGACCCTGGGTTTGATTCCTCAGCACCACATAAACAGAAAAAAAAGCCAGAAGTGGTGCTGTGGCTCAAGTGGTAAAGTGCTAACTTTGAGGTGAAGAGCTGAGGGACAGCGCCCAGGCCCAGAGTTCAGGCCCCACAAACAGACCCCCAAAAAAAGTATAGGCCTGAGATCTCTACACCTGAGATTTATTAAGGGAAAGGCTTCACCCATACTTGCTGTGTTTTCCTCATCACTCCCTCCCCCATCCCAGTTTGTTTGCTTGTCTGATGATTATTCTGTTTTCTCAGTTTCTTCTGCTTCATTCCCTCCTCTTTCTGCTCTCCTTCTCTACTCATCTCTGTTTAGCCAATGCCTCTCAGCCCAGAGATTATGAAGTTTGGATATTTCATAATGGTCAGTATGATTCTGATGTGTGCTGTTCACTTTGATTGTAAGATTAAGATAATCATTATGAAACTATACTTTGGTTCCCAATACATATTGAAAACTGCCAAGAAGACTGTTCTAATTCGAATGCCAATAGTGAGACAATACATTATATGAAACATTAGAGAGTTTAACACCAGAAAAAAAGGGCACAGTAGGCATATACATTGTAAATAAACATAAAAGTTATTAGTAATCAAAAAAATGAATTATACTAATGTATAAACAATTTCAGCCACTTGTTTAAGATTAGCAATCACTAATTTCTATGGAGTCTAAGAAAATTACAAGAAGTTGAGTTCTGTCTCTCATTTGGACAATAAGAATATTATTTATAGTAGAGACTATTGGGAGGTAATTAGGAAAAGGAATAATATAGCTGATGGATAGAAAGATAGATAAATAGATATAGATACACAGATACAAATACATATATATGTATATATCACATGTTGAGTTAAAAGAAAACATTTAAACAAAGAATGTACAGCTCTCCATTGTTTGGAAGAAAGTAAAATTGCACACATATGGGCAATCAAAAGAGAAATGATTAATAACCCGGGAACATCTGGGTATTTTCTCTGTAGAATAGTACACAACCTTTATGGAGGAATGTGGTGAGCCTCCATACATTATTTTGAAAACTCTCCAAGACATATCTAATGGATGAAAGAGCTTTGGAACCAGTTATTACAAACTGAGGCAGTATTTATACCAGAAGGATAGATAGATATTAAACACTTAACAGTAACAATTAGGGAAATGAAAAGACTTGGAACAGAAAAAGGAAACATGAAGAAAACTTTTCAAGTATATTTATTTCCATTTCAAGAAAGCATTCATGTATTGCCTCTGGTTTAAAATAAAATATGGTGGAATAAGATGAGCAGCAAATTTCACGCATAAGCAGGTCTTAAAGTTACAGTGATACCAATATAGCCTTATTAATTTTTAGGAACTCAAGGATTTGCCTTTGGGGGTAAATTTTTAAAGTACAGCTTATGAGTTTCAAGAAAATATTTCTGGATGTCTAGGACAAGCAGAAAAGGTCAAAAGCTATACACATATGACCCTATAGGATGAAGTTAAGTGAAATGAACTCCAAGATAGGAACACAAGTGGTTTTTTTCTTTCTTGCTATTGTTTTTAACCTATTTATGCACTATGTGATTTTTTTCCTTTGATATGTTCTTCCCCCATGGTATAACCTCTGTTTTCACTGTATTTGATTCCGGTGCCCTGCATCTTGTATACACATTTTTATACTTTGGGGAGGGGAAGGGAAATAACAAAATGCTTAAATAAGGATACAGGTTTACCCATTGTAACAATGAGATGTACAAGAAACTGTGTTGAAAATGAACCTTCCAACTTCCTCGGCAAGGGAGGGGGGTATGGGGCGGAGGGCAAGGGATAGTAGGGGAAAAACAAAGGAAGAGGTGACAATGCTCGATATGGAATGTACTCATTATCTTACTCATGTAACTGTAACCCCTCTGTACAGTATTTTACAATAAAAAACATAAAAAAGAAAATATTTCTTATAAAGTAAGATATTAGAACTAATAGATATCAATATACATTGTATCTACATCAGAAATAATTGCTGTCCTCAAGAATTATTGATAAAATAATTATGTGTTGATACAACATATTGTGCTTCAAGTGGCTTTTTCAGCAATCTGCTAGGTTTCATGTGTTTCATTTTGACTTCTGGTGATAAAAGAATAGCTCAGTCTCAGAATTCTTATGTCACAAAAGCCATTGCAAAATGATTTTTTTTTTTTTGGTGAGTCATGGGGCTTGAACTCTGTACCCTGAGCTCTTCAGCTCAAGGCTAGAGCTCTACTACCTGAACCACAGTGCCATTTCCAGTTTTCTGTTGATTTATTGGAGATAAGAGTCTCATGGACTTTCCTGCCCAGGCTAGCTTTGAACTGCGATCCTCAGATCTCAGCCTCCTTAGTAGCTAGGATTACAGGCTTGAGCTACTGGCACTCAGCAAAATGATTTTAACTTGAGTTTTCTTTTCTTTAAAGCAATTCCACATATTAAAAAGAAATTATATCAAGTACAGTAAAAAGATGTGATATTTCAGAATTACAGTCTGAAACAGTTAAAACATGAATTAGTATAGCGTCACTGTAATGCATACTGTCATTTCTAGTGAATATTTTTATTTCAGGTTATTAAGTCATTCTCAGGCTAGAAGTGACTAGTATTTTTTTATTATATATTCAGACATGGTTTACATTCCTGATTTTTAGACCCAGAATTAGAAATACATACATTTCTATCCAGGTGGGCCTAATATTTCAAACTTGGTTGTATAACTAAATAAAAATTTCTCAGTTTATAATCTTATACCATTTCTTGTTCTCATAGAGTAAAATAAATAGATATCCTACAGTCCTCCATTATGCAAGCTCTAAATCAACCTTTACTAGAAGTAGGTTCAATAAATTGATACACAATACTCAACAGTTGACTAAGATGACATCTATCTCATACTATCTGCTCTCTTTGAAGAGCACACTTTGCCCAATATTCATGAACATTGCCAAAATATTCAACGAAAGCATCACTGAAAGATTAGCAAAAGAATGGGCAATATTGAACAAGAAAACAATTATCTGAGTCTGTTTCCTAGATTAGTTGATCTCAAACTGCATCAGGTTGGAATTACTAAGGTTCTAACATAACTCCAATATCACCATATAATTACATCAGAATCTCTGTGTCTGGGATGTGAACCTTTGTAGGTTTTTGAGTGGATGACCCAATAAGCAGCAAAAAGTGATTACCAAGGTCCTAGAGCATACTGAGTTTTTTAAGCTGCAGCTGGTTCTCAAAGTCAGGACAGCCAACAGCTTAAAGTTAGTATAAGTACAAGGTAAAAGGCACCACAGACATCACTGTGGATTAACAGGGCAGTTAGTATTTAGTTTAAAAGGAAAACAAAATGCACTAAAGGTAGCACTAGAATCCTTAAGACTTTGACACCTGTGCCTTTCATGGGAAATGAAATAATTAGAAATTAGGCCACCTGTGTCTAACCCTCCACCCCCACACACCTCAATGGGATCAAGTTTCAATTATTTAGAGACTAAAGTTCAAGGAGTTAGAAGACACTAGAAATCAGCTTAAGCAGGTGGGTCACTGTTTTGTTTTGTTTCTTTGCTCTTGGTACTTAGCTTTCTGCACACTGTCTGTGAATCTACAACAGGCGCTGTCACCAGCCAGTCTGTGCACAGGGCTTTCTCAGTGATAGAGTATGTGCATATTCATTCATTAAGAAAGAAAGAATAAAGGAAAGAAAAGAATAAGCCAGAAAGAAAGAAAGAGAGAGAGAGAGAGGAAGGAAGGAAGGAAGGAAGGAAGGAAGGAAGGAAGGAAGGAAGGAAGGAAGGAAGGAAGGAAGGAAGGAAGGAAGGAAGGAAGGAAGGAAGGAAGAGAGAAAAAGAAAAAAGAGAAAAGAGAAAAAGACAGAAAAAGGAAGGAAGAAACATCAAAAGCTTTATTGCCACTGGACGTTGAAATATATGCTATTGGGGCATGGATGTCTGCCACAAGCTTTTTAGTTCAGCAAATTTTAAGTGTCCATTCCGTGAATGGAAAACACTGGTTTTGAATTCCACTCTGTATTCTGGGAAATGTGTGAAGTTGGCACAGAGTAATGTTAATACTAGTGTTAATGTGCATGTTCCCTCTTGGATCATAAATTTCTCAGTTACAAGAGTATTTAGTTGGCACTTCACTGGAACTTGCTATATTGGGCTGCTCATGAATCAGATGTGAAAACTTATTTTAAGCCTCTCCTTTTAGCTAATTTGCAGTTGGAATACATTTTGCACAACTCAAAGGGGGATGGTGTAGAGATGTTTGGAAATTTGTATTATTCTTACTCCTTTTCTCTTCCCCATTCAGTAATAAACTTGCTGTTGATAGTTAGTGTGGAGGAAAGATGCCCTGACTAAGAAAGACCCAGGACACTGCAATTCTAGCTGAAATCCTTTGAAGGCAAGTTCAGAGTAATGAAGTTCTCTGCTTCAGTTTTCAGATTAAACATGATGTTTCATAAATCATTTCCAAGATGAGAGAAAAATATCATTTCTGCTATTTTCAGGAAGACAAAAACTAAAGGTTGTGGTTCTCAAACTTGCCTAATTGGACTCAGCTTTCATTCTTTTAGAAATTCCAAAACCTAGACTATATCGCAAAATCAATCACTCACCAATTTCTGCAGAGAATCAAAGTCATGTGAACTTTCTGAAGTTCCCCTAGGTGATTTCAGTATGAAGAAAAGTTTGAGGATCACTGACTAAGGGCATTCCCAGAATCTGTCTTGGTTAAGCTTGGGCTATGTCAATTCTGGGGTTCAAAACATTCTATTTTCCTTTACAAAAAGTAACTTCTCTAAAATTAAAAGAGCCTTTCATAGGGAATTTTCATGGACATCCAAGGCCAGATGTGGCAATGTGGTTATGAACACTTTATCTCAGTAAATGTGAATTACAATAGAATGCAAGATTGTTTTTTCTTTAGTGGAAATCAGGAAAAGTCAAGCTCTTGGTCAAGGTTTGCTAAAGCCATATGATCATTTTGTAAGACAAATGACAAATTATATGGGAGCTTTATGTAACAGGAGAGATTACTTTGTAATATTAAATATGTTATGATTCATTCTTGGTTTAAGATTATACTCATAAAAATATAATAGTTTACAAAATGTAACAAAAGTGGCAAATGATAAAAAGAAAGTATTTTGTCTGAGTTTTATTTAATTACATTATTTTATTCTTTGGGGTTTTATTTTGCCAGTCCTGGGGCTTGAACTTGGGGCCTGGGCCCTGTTCCTAAGCTTCCTTTGCTTAAGGCTAGCACTCTATCACTTGAGCCACAGCACCACTTCCTGCTTTTTCTGTTTATGTGGTACTAGGAACCATACTCAGTGTTTTATGCATTATAGGCAAGCACTCTATCACTAAGCCATCTTCCCAGTCCCTGGGATTATATATGGAAAAATTAGGTAGTTATGAAATAAAATATAAACTTTATATAAATAGCATTCTAAAATTTTAATTCAGTTAAATAGTTCCACTTAAAGAAAAGGTACTGAACATATTTCCAGGGTCATTTATTATATTTATATGTTTTATGAATAAAACAGATATAAATCCATGCAGGGGACACCACAGGAATTACTGTAATGCCAAACACAAAACTAGGAACTGTGAGTCAAAAAATACATTAGATAGATCCAAGAATTGGGTACTGATGGCTCATGCTTGTTATCCTAGCTATTTAAGAGGCTGAGATCTGAGGATTGCAGTTTGAAGCCAGCTCCAGCAGAAAAGTCTGTGAGATTCTTTTTTTCTTTTTATTGTGAAAATACCATACAGAGGGGTTACAATTACATGGGCAATGTAATGAGTACATTTCTTACCAAGCATTGTTGCCTCCTCCTTTGTTTCCCCTTCCTATCCCTTCCCATCTCCCCCTCCCCTCCCCCCTTCATTGATGCAAAACTTCTGTGAGACTCTTATCTCCAACTAACCACCAGAAAATGGGAAGTGGTATTGTGGTTCAAAGTGGTAGTGTCTTAGTCTCAAGCAAGAAAGCTCAGAGACAGTGCCTAGACCCCAAACAAAGCAAAACAGAAGAAAAAACAAAAACAAAATCTAGCTTCTTATACTCCTGAATATTACAGTTTGATGAGGATGATATTCTTTTAATAAATAAATTTTTAAAAAATTTTATTAACATTAGAGTAGGGGCTGTGAGGATTTAGGGGATTATATAAAACCTGACTCGGCCTGGGATAGAATAGTAGATGGAGGATAACAGCCTCTTCACTGATACCATAATGCTTCCTGAGAAAAAAATGGGTATTAGGAGGAAAACAGAGTGACCCAATTAATGATTTTCATTTGTTTCCCCTTCTGTTTCTCTCATTCCAAACTTGAAATTAGGTAAAACAAATTTTTACAAAGAAGCATCTTCAAGCATAGAGAATAAACCCTTACAATTCCCCACCTCACCCCCCCCCCCTCCAAAAAAAAAAGAAACCCTACCATTTTTATCAGTATTAGTTTAAAAAAACCTTTGGAAACATAAACATCCATATCCTACTTGTCATCCTGTTGTTTCTCATCTGGGTGACATCAGGACATCTATTAACTCCTAAGCACCTCCTCTTCTCTTTGCTTTGTTAATATAGTGAGCATGTGTCCACAAAAAATCACATGAACTCATCCGTTTTTCCGAGCCTGAGTGCTGTACTGGTACCTGTAGAACACCTCATCGAGAATTTATTTTTCTTCACAAAGACCCTATGTGGCCATATTGTTGGGAGTGAAGCATTTAGATCAAACGTTAAGTAGCCATGAATTCCAAATATATGTTCATCAGCAACCAAAAGAAAGGATTTATATGCAGACTTTGAGATCAAAACCAAGAGTTGCTACTTCAGTAGTCCTGGCCAGGGTTGCAGGAATCCATAAGCCATCAAGATAGGCACTGATGACTCATGCCTGTAATCCTAACTACTCAAGAGACTGAGATTCAAGGATTGAGATTTGAAGCCAGCCTAGGTAGAAAAGTCTATGAGATTCCTATTGCAATTAAGTACCAAAAAAGTCAGAAGTGCAGCTGTGGCTCAAGTGGTAGAGCAACAGCTTTGAAAGAAAACTCTAAACAAGTTAAAAGGCCCTGAGTTCAAGCCCTAGGAAGGTAACTTCCAACAATTCCATGCCCCCCCCCCAGCCCAAATAAAGGTAATGAGCTGAATCAGGAATCAATGATTAATTATCCATAAAAATTATCAGGAAATCTGCCTGACTGATCAATGAAAAAGCAACTTACAAATAAAAGATCAAGCAATCACTCCTTGTGGTCATACATGGGAACACCTTGCTTCTCAGAATGATGAGCTCCTGATCAGATTTGTACTCTGAGGCAAAAAATAAACCACCAAGGAAACACTGAATTTAAATATCTTTCCTCTGTGAGTGTCTCATGTTTTAGCACTTTGAGGATGAATCCATGTGATCATTATAGCTGATTTTCTTCTGAAAGTTGGAACCACTCAGTCTTCATTTGTTAATAAATAGCAACTGGCAGCCATAAATGTAGTGACTATCATACAAGGTAGAATTTGAAGGACGGATTTGAAAAAACAACCTATAAACAGTATGAAACATAGTACATATAATGTATAAAGGTGATTAGTTTTCTGGCATGAAATGCCAGTTACTTTAGTTTTGTGGGGTTTTTTAAATTTCTTTTACATAATGTTACTGCTAGTGCAATATTACTGTGCTAAAAGCTTCCCCCAGATGAGAGAAATAGCATGGCAAGTTAATAGGAAGGTTATTTTGTACATTTTTTTTTCTGAAATGAGCCACTTAAATTTTCTCTCTCTAACCCAGAAAGACTTCTATCGCTGAATTATTATATGACTTCAAAGACACACCTTAAGTTTTATTTGCCTACATTTCCCCATCTATAATGGTGGATGATAAATATGCATATCCCATAGAGTTATTGCCAAAATGAAATAAGCAAGTACACATAAAAAACAACCAAGTTGGGTCTGGGAAAGTGGCTCAGTGGTAGAGCGCTTGCCTTGCATGCATGAGGCCCTGGGTTCAATTCCTCAGCACCACATAAGCAGAAAAGGCCGGAAGTGGAGCTATGGCTCAAGTGGTAGAGAGCTAGCCTTGAGCTGAAGAGCTGAGGACAGTGCCCAGGCCCAGAGTTCAGGCCCCATCACCAACCAAAACAAAAACCAAAAAAAGCAAGTCTCTGCTAGCTGAGATACTTTTATTGCTGCTATTATTTGTTTATTGGTTTGTTTGTTTGTTTGTTGTACTAGGGTTTAAACTCAGGGCTTCATCTTCACTTGGCTTGTTTACATGCTTGGCTGGTACTCTATCATTGAGCTACATCCCCAGACCATTTTCCTAGATTTCTAAATAATGACAAGTGCACAGTTTTTCCTTCTCCCCTTCCTGCTAGTAGAAGCAAGAAATGAACTTTGGTGAGTCATTAATACTTGGTTTGTCAAACTTTACGCTAATTGTATGCATAAGCTTCACCTTTTCCCTTCATTCCTTCATTTTCCTTCCAAATTCTCACCCTTGACAGGCTTATAACAGAGACCTACCATTGTGAAAACTATATAAAGGCCTGAAATTGTGGGTCTCAATAAAATTTTAATTTAATTTTATTTAGGGGTGATGTCAGCGAGGTTATTGTAAGTAAGGTAATGAGTACATTTCTTGTGGAACATTGTTACCACCTCCCTTGTTTTTGCCCACTTTCTCTCCCCTCCCCCACTCTTCTACCTCACAAGGTGTAAGATTCCTTTCCAACCTAGTATCTTGTGAGTATTGCTGCTGTCCTTTGTCTCACCATTTTGTTACTCCCCTCCCATTTCCTAAGTCAGATATATGTATATAGAAGACACAGGGTACCAAAATTTTTAAAAAAAAAAACAGTAGATTTGTCCAAATATGTTAATGAGTGCACCATTATTTTAATTGTCTCTCTTAATGAATAAATTGACTTTCCCTTTTTAGATTGAGACTTTTGCCATTAAAGACTCGTCTCAACTAAGTAATGTTGTTGACAGGAAGTGAGAATGCTAATTGCTTCTAAAGCATATTTCATTAACTGTGTTAGGAGCTTCAGATAAGGAGCACCCATTCAGTGAAGGTACATGCAGGAGCATATGCAGGTGCACATCCCATTGGCCAACTTCAGCCATGTGACCACAGCTAAGTGCAAGGGAGTCTGGGAAACGTTCTTAGCAGGAAAGCACAACTGCTTTGGTGATCAACTAACACACTATGCCTCAAGGTGTTCATCAAGAAGGACAAGTATGAAAGGATGCTGTGCAAAAGGTTTGGTAGTAAGACTCAAAACAACAGGTGTAGTGTGATTGATGCATGCCTATAATCCCATCACTCAGAATGCTGAGCAAGAGGATCACAAGTTTGTCTGAGGCCAGCCTGGTCTTCATAGGGAGGAAGGGGAGGGAAGGGAAAGGGAAGGGGGAGAGGGGAGGAGAGGGGAGGGGAGGGGGTAACCAACTCTCAGGATTGGATGTTGTTGAGCTAGCATGTAATAAGTCTGGCTATTTTCTTACATGAAAAAGGAAACTGTCTATGGAGTTAGTGTGGGTGGAGTGAAAAAGAGATGGATAAAAGTTAACACAGTAGGGTTAATAAAGCAATAAAGTAATTGTTAGTATGTAAAAAAGTTGGTTGCTCAAATTTTCTGATAAAAGACTCTCTTCAGCACATTAGAAGTCAATGCTTATTTGTTTGCTTTAACATTTTCTGCAGTAGGCCATCTATACATCAGGATATGACAGAGCTTGGCACTGCTTGATGGAGAAGGTAACTGAGACTGACAACAGAGCTGAAATGTTCGCAGCTTGAAGAACAAGTAATTTCAGCTCTCTTCCTTGTCTCCAGCTTTCTGCTTACATTAGCTATGAAATTCTATCTCCCTGCTAGCAAGATTATAAGCCAAGTTGTCTGAGCATTTAAATCGTGCTGACAGGGAGAGAAGGGTGAGGCTTCCTGTCACAAATAAAGTTGTCTAAACTAAAGGCCAGGTCCTCTAAAGTGATTTATAGATCTGGGTGATGTGTGTACCCTGTCAGTCAGTTCATCACAATCTATGACAGTTGACAATGTAACTATAAACACAAGAAGAAAACATATAGACACAAAAGAAAAATGAGTGCATCTATCAGAACAAGATTGTGATTTTTTTTTCCTACCTCCTGTTTCCTTTTTGGTATATTCAAAGTTGTTGATTTTAAGATAGTCTGTTGTGTCATACTTCTAATGAAATTGGCACAATTTCTCATTCATTCATTATTCCTTCTTCTCAACAAGTACTTGGGCAGCTCTTCACAGAGCTGGTTCTCCCAATCAATACTTCTTATATGGAAAAGAATATGGCTTGTAAACAAATGATATTTACTTTTCTGTAGCTTTAGGGAAATTCAGGAAGTAATAACCAAGAACAAATGGTATTTTTTTTCTAATCAGAATGTGTGTGTGGGGGGGGGGGGTGAGTATCAAAGCATGCTGAATCTGAAGGAGAATTGTGAGGTAAATGCAAGTTCTAGTTTTACCTTTTGAGTTAATTGATAATAATTATTTTGACTGCTTGTTACAGAAAACAGCGTTCAAGAATGAAATTAAATAGTTGCCATAATCCAACTTTCCAGATAAGTTGTGTAATTGGCTTAGACCTTTTGTGTTCCTGTAAGCAGTTCAAATCATACTCTACGATTTTTAAAATATATTTCTTCAAATATTCAAAGGTGGAGGATTCTGAACACTTTTCCTATCATTTTAATGATTGTGAAATATTTAAATGATGTATATAATTTATCTAATCTGTTTCATATTGTTGGACATTAATTCATTTATGCATTTAATATAATTGTAGATAGGCATTTTTAAATTATATGCTTTTCTTCTTAAAATAGCTTTCTAGCTATAAAATTATTAGTGATTTTACATTTTAACCATATGCCAAATTTCCTTTGAAGAATGTAATACTAATTGAAGCTGCCACTAATAGAATATGAGATTGTCTGAATTTTAACTCTTTGCTAAGAGTAGATAGATATCATCTCTACTTTTCCCTACAAGTAATTTGTTTAATATTTATGATAATACCTACAAAATAAATGTACTGTACGAACTTTAAAAATGTCATGTACTTATCCTTGTATTGTATTTTGGTATTAGCACTAAAATATACATTTCATGATGACACTTATGATTTTTCTTACAGAACAATTATGAAAATACAACTTTGTGATTGCACATCTTAAACTAGAACCCATAGTTAAACTAGTCACATGTTTACAAGTATGATTCAGAAATTAAAAAGTATCATTCTGAAATAAAAATAATTCCAAAATGATTCTGAAACATAAATTATTCCTAGGCAGCTCTATTGTATGCTTTCTAGCTTTGGTTTACACACATACATACACCCATATTTTCAGTTATGAGAAATTGAAAATCAGTTATGATAAATTCTGTGCTACCATGTATCTTTCCTGTAAAAGTTCTTCAGGAATCAAGCAGCAATAATAAAACCTGTAGTACAAAAGCCAGCCCCAAAGGCAGGAAGATAAAAAGTTACATGGACTATAGTATATTAGAGAATACTAGAGTTCTACTCTAGTATAACACCCAAAGCATGTATTATTCTTCCCCAAATGAGGACTTCCAGCTTTGCCTGCCATTGTCTTCGGGACTAATTTCATTGTAGAATTTAAGAAGGTGGATATTTTAGCACTATCAAATACATTTAGATGACATGCTTATTTTGAGTTCACTAGACTCCTCTGAGTGAGCTAGTGAACTGACATGGCCAAAAAAGGCAGATCAAACTTGCATTTTCAAAAAGAAGCCAGAAAAGCTTTATCATCTAAATTCAATGACATATATGTACAACCAAAAGATGTGATGTCTAACAAAAGCTGGTACTTCTAATAATTAAAAAAACAGTATCTCTTCTTCTAGTACATAGATTCTTCCCAGAATTCTAAATTCATGGAAAAAACTCATACTGACTCATTGCTGTCATGATGAAGCATTGGACTGTTAAGCACAGGTAGATCAGGTGGAGGGACATCTTACTATTCCTGGTTCCCTAGCTACTGCAATCCACATTTCAATAATTACCGTACTTCCTCCCTCATTCCAGTGGGCATAAAGGTGCATCTCTTATTGTTGTAATTAATAATCTGCTATCCCTGATCTTCATTCATAGGAAGAAAAAGAAATGTGTGTTGCTTGAGTAATCTTCCAAAGACAACAAACCTCTCCTGAATCCACCAGTTTCTCTCATCTGCTTTTAATCTGGACTTCAGAGTGCCAAAAATATGTGTAAGGTTTCAATAGAAGACCCCTTTTTATGTAAATCATTCTTTTTTCACAAGGAGAAAGTTGTGAAACATTATAACTTGCAGTACAGTGTTCTGCTCAACCAAGCCTTTTTGTCTCTGCCAATTTTACATTTTACTATAGAATTTATGAAACAGTTTATAGAAGCATGGTTTGATCATCACTGCATTCTAAATATAATTTGAAGTTGGGGAGGTGGGGAGGGAAGGGATTGTAGGGGAAAACAAAGGAGGGGGTAATAATTCTCGACAGGAAATGTACTCATTACCTTACTCATGTAACTTTAACCCCTCTGTACAGTATCTTTACAATAAAATATGCATTAAAATAAAGATAATTTGAGGACAGAGACATAGCTAAGTGGTACAGTGTGTGTGTGTATATATATACATATATATTTATCTACAGTATATATATATATATATATATAAACACACACATATATATATATTTAGCATGTGTAAGGATCTGGGTTCAATATCTAGCATGAATAAAATAATTGTATGTTTAACAATATTTAGACACTATGGCATACTACTTTATTTTACAGTATTTTGGACAAAAATAAAATAAAAATATGCCGGGCGCTGGTGGCTCACGCCTGTAATCCTAGCTACTCAGGAGGCTGAGATCTGAGGATCGCGGTTCAAAGCCAGCCCCGGCAGGAGAGACCGTGAGACTCCTATCTCCAATAAACCACCAGAAAACCGGAAGTGGCACTGTAGCTCAAGTGGTAGAGCGCTCACCTTGAGCTGAAGAGCTGAGGGACAGCGCCCAGGCCCAGAGTTCAAGCCCCACGGCCGACCAAAAAAAAAAAATAAATAAATAAATAAATAAAATAAAATAAAAATAAAATCACCAGGTGAAACCATTGAAAAATTCTAGTACATTTTTCAAAAGCAGAATTTTCTCAAACATAATTACTTGGATATAAGGGTTTGAACTTGCTTGCTCAACTATGCTCTACCACTTGAACCATGCTTCCAGCCTGGCTTTTTTGTCATTATTTTTTTAGATGAACTCTTACGTACTGTTCTTCTCTGCCTGGTCTCAAAACATAATGTTTGGTTCTCCGTGTCGCTGAGTAGGCTTACAGATGTGAACCACCAGCACTAGCTCCAAACACAATTTCTTTAATCCCAACTCTATCTGTGACAACTCCTGGAGGAATTGAAGCAATGTAGTCCTTACTTTATAACTTTTAACAGTAGTCACTATGATTTACGAATAAGAGTTAGTATGCTTCAGGCTAAAGATATCTTATTTTTTCCTTCAGCAATGCGGTTGCCACCTGATATCTTAACTGGAATGAGTTTTTGTCTATTCTTTCTGGACAACAAATTATATTAGCAAAAGTCAGAGAAGTTTCCCTTTCATACCCACTTCACTTTATCTGCTGTGAAATATATCTTCCCTTAATAGAGAATTTTATTCTTTACCACTTTTGGATTACACTCTTTCTGTTGCTAATACCTTTACCCTTCTTTTCTTCCTTTAACTATTTATCATCATTCAAAGACTAATTTGTGAGCTGGGAAGGTGGCTCAGTGGTTGAGTGCTTGCCTCGCATGCATGAGGCCCTGGGTTCTATTCCTCAGCACCACATAAACAGAAAAAGCAAGAAGTGGTGCTGTGGCTCAAGTGGTAGAGTTTTAGCCTTGAGCTGAATAGCTAAGGGACAGCACCCAGGCCCAGAGTTCAAGCCCCAAGACCTGCAAAAAAAAAAAAAAAAAGACTAATTTGTTATAGATAGAAGTTGTGGTGTCTGTCATTACCCAGTACTTCATTCAAAAGTATCATGGATGCTAAAGTACACTGGAGGTGGTGAGCTTATCATTTACAACTAGACAGCCAAGCTGGCCATGTGGACCAGAGGTGAACCTGTGATAAAAGCTAAGCCAATAAGAGTCCTTAACTCTTTGGATTTGGAGCAGAGACTCTGAAAAGCTAAACAATGTTGAAATCCAGGCATGGAGTTACATGCCTGTAATTCAGGACTCTAGAAGCTCAGGAAGGAGGGAGGAGTATGTGTTCCAGGCAGCTTGTGAGACATAGTGAATTTGAGGTCAGACTGGACTACAGAGATAGACCCTGTTTTAAAGTGGTGGAGTAGATTTTTGGCTAAAAGTCAGTTTATTCCAGAGACAAAATGTGTGTCACCATAACAAATTGCATAGTATCCTGTCCTGTATGAACTACAAGGAGGAAATTATAAGTACCATACTATAGACATAATGCACCTATTTAAAAGAATTTTACCTCTTTTACTGTGTAGAATGATCTGCAGGGCACTCAGAATAGAGACAAGTACAGGGCAGTGCATGGTGAATGCTAATGTAACACACACAAAAAAGGAAATAAATGGGAAATGCTCTTATGAGTGTTCATTTTCCACCCAAGTAAATTGTCTTACAACAACAGTCAGGGATTATCTAAAATTTCCAGATTCCTTCCATGATCCTCTTTAGAATTTGTACTATATAAAACTTTCCGTAGCTAATAAAACATCTGTAGATTTGATACTTTTTTTCTCTTTTAACTTTACAAACTATGTAGAATTTCCATCTCATGAAAATCTCTCCTAAGTTGTCAGTTGGATGGAGGAAGAGGTAACCTTCCTCAGCTGGCTTCTCCCTCCAACACCCTTTCCCAAAATGGCCATCTGGAAAGGCCAGGACTATGGCCAACAAATTGAGAAGCATCAAGATGGAAAGTCTGACCATAGCTGGTTCTTGCCGCATGAAGAGATCCGATAGCCGGCGTCCTTTAAACTTGTGTTCCTTCCCCTCTTAAACAGAAGGACTTTCTCTGTTCCATGAAAAAGTTTTCCTATTCCTTGTCTTTATTGTGCTTTATTGTAGACCACAGGCCTTGGATCTGGCTTCCTGGAACTGTAGGCAACAAGTACAAGTAGAAAAGGAAGTTGCTCCTGGGTGAAGTTGAGATTTCCAGACAAATGGATATAGCCAGATAAATGCTTCCAGGTTCCCTCTCCTAGAAGAGCTAAGGGAAACTTGAGTCCCATTGGCTTGAACCCTCGAAACCAAACCAGTTGTGAGAGCACAGACACAATGATGCGAAGAAACTTTTGGGACAACTGATTATCTCTTGAACCCAGCATTTTGTGTTTTCCCTTTCACAATATACTACAGAATAAGTATAAGAAGGGAGGGTGTTCTTTTTTTTTTTTCCTTTCAGCAGTGTAACTATCTAATTTAGAATGCAGGCTGTGAGTTTTCTTTATAACAACTTATCCTATCATTACCCCAATCAATAGATTTCTGATTAAGCAAAATTTGTAATATCCAGTGAGCCGGCAAAAAGAGAGTGGAAGAAAAGTGTGAAGATTTGTGGTTATTCAAAAAATACTTTAAAATTGAAGTAACTAAAGTAAATCTTTTTTCATGTAAGAGTGCTTACAGTATTTCAAATTTATTATTTGGCAGTAAATTGGAACATTCTTGTTAACAGTATTTCTATATATACATCCCCTTCCTGATTATTACCAAGTAGTTTGGAATTATTTTTAGGAACATATCCTCCCTTAGCTAGTTAGTATTGGACATTAGTAAATATTATTCACCTATTGAAAGCTATTTTTGAAAGTAGTAATATATGATTTAATGTTATAGAACCAAAATAGTTTCAGTTTATCCCTAGAGAACACATTTTTCTTTAAAGTTACCCAATATGGTCTTAGTTTGAGATAATAGATTTTCTCTGATCCTATTAAAACATGCAGAGCTTTTATTTCTCTAGACCACACACACACACACACACACACACACACACACACACACATCCCTCTAAGATCTCGGACCTGAAACTTATTTGTACTTGTAATATGTCATGATTATATTACAGGTTAAATTTTATTTCAAAACTATCACAGCCTGCACAAAAATATAATCTAAGCACACAGGCAGTACCCTTCAAAAAACAAGCCAGTATTTCCATATTAAATTTAAATACCTATCACTTGTCACTCCAAGAGCTCCTGGCATTCTAAAGTCTAGATTTAAAGGGAGCGAGAGTTAGGCATGCAAGAATTATAAGCTGAAGTTATTTATTTCAATTCCATATAGAATATCAGAGTTCAGAGAACAATCAATGTGTACAAAACTTTACATAACAAGAGAAACAAGAGACAATGCAGCACCTCTGAAGGGAAAAATAATTAAAAGTTTTGTTGCATTTACAGGTTAAGTGCCACACAGAGAATTTACAACACAGTAATTTACTGCAATCACAAGGAGTTCCTTCAAGAAACGAGGGTCTTACACTCCAGATTTTTGAAAGGTATTGTCGGAATGCTTAAACGATCACCACAAAACGTGTACATTCTCAGGACTGAACTGATAAAAGTCATAAAAGATTTTCGTAGCATATATTATATAAAAGGAGTCCACTGCATTTCGGACAGCTGGCTTAGTGTCTCTGACAGGTGTGAAGCCTGGAGGAATTACTGGCTTGATGGTGGTCTTTCTGTATCCGGCAAGACAGCCCTTCTCCGCAGTAACAGCGTTGGAATATCTCCAGCCCATGGGAGCCTTTTCGCCTGTGCTTGGTACACACTTGACCTTCTTTGAGGACAGGTTTGCAGATTTTGGACCAGAAGTGTCTAGCACAACACAAGCCGGTGGCGCAATCTGAGGATCGCAGGCAGACGGAACCTTCTTGACCTGGGGAAGGAGACAAGAGACAAAGCACATCAGTTACGTGGTTACACCTGTGCCAATTCACGAAGCGAATTCGGCTGACATTTCCATTCCGCTTCTAGAGAAGAATAAAAGGATAAGGTCCTTGCGTCTACCTTTGGTGTGATATATTTTTGAAGACAGCGTGGTCCTCCTGGCGTAGCTATCCAAGGTGCCATGATCGTTACCAAAGCTTTCAATGATGGTTTCCTCGATTTCTCCTCGATGGAAGTGACTGTGGTCAGAAGGCACACATATCCCTAAGGAAGCCGGAAGTAGAGATTAATTTCCAAGCTGTAGAATGTTACAGCCCTAGCAGGGCTGTTCTGAAATCGGACTTCCTTGTGAGCACCCTAATAGTTTAACTCCCTGGTATTACTGCAAAACTGCCCAGATAAACAGACCAAAGGATCGGCCAGTAAGTCGTCTAGCCATGAAAAATGCATTCCCACGGACTCTGCTAGTGGCAGTGATACTTCTGTCCATTATAATATTATCTTTTTATTGGGGGGAGAAGAAATTCACTTATTTTTATCTTAAAAAAAGAGTTCCTCTTGCCGAGGGGCTGTATGAGCACGGATGGACTGAGGAAAACGTATGCAGTGCCAGCTGCCTGGCTGATGACAGTTTCACCCAGCAGTTCCTTTACTATATAATTTCGATATTACAGAGATTGAGTTCGCCCATTCTGCACTGCCGCTGGATGCTTGGGAGGGTGGCCACCCAGTGAGTTTATTTTTAGAGACCTCTTGGGCTGTCTGACTCTACCTCTTTGAGACATTAAAATCCTGTGGATCTGTGGCTGGGGTGGAGGGGCGGGGAGAAGAGTACTTATTTTAAGGTGAGGGGGAGGAGGGGAAGAGCGTGGACGGAGGATGTTGGAGCCAGCCTGGATGCCAGACCTTCCAGAAAGCCCGCATAGGTGGCCAGGGAAGACGAATTTTAGTCTGGGTTTTGGCTGACAATCTTTTGCACTTCCAGAGAAAATAAAGAAGAGACAGTTGGGCAAAAGTCGTCTTTAAGGAACATGAGATAGGCAGATCATTGCCAGGGTTTGGTCTTAGTCTCAGAATTGCACCCCCCTCCACCCCTCATTCCTGGCCCTCCTCATTTTCTAAGTTGCGCCCCCCCCGACCCCCAGGCTTCCTGAACAAGACAAACTTTTAAGGAGGAAGATGGGGCGGGGGGGGGGGTGCTTCCCAGACCTCCGGACTCAACACGTGTAATGCAGACATTCCAAGAGGCACCTTGCAAACTTAAATCTCCTTGGCGCAGGTGGCACCCACCCCAGCTGCCCCCAGAGATACACAGGGCTTTCTTCCCCTTCTCATACAATCAGGGGCCTGGACGGGGGGGGGGGGGGGGGGGAGGGGGGAAGATGGAGGGGGAGGGGGTGGGGGGAGGGCTTCAATCTACCAAGAGGGAGACTCACCATTTTTGCAGTAGTTCCCGGGGCAGCACATGGCGTGGCGCACGCAGCGCTTGCGCCGCTTCCGGCAGGCCAGGCAGACCTGCGCGCCCGCGGCCCCTGCGCGGAGCGGGCTGGCGCAGTACTCATCCGAGCCGCACTCCTCGTCCTCGGCGCAGGGGTACGGCTGAGGGAGGGGAGCCGGAGGCGGACGGTGAGGCCCCCAGGTTCTGCGTTTACCCCGAAGCATCCCCCGACCCCCGCCGTCCAGCCCGAGGTGATCATCATGGAGCTTCTGCACAAGCCGCGCGCGCGCACCCCCACCCCACCCACTGCTGCCCCAATGCAACCGGAATCTCCCACGTTCCCTTCCCTCCGGGCCAGACGTGAGGCCATCATCACACACCCCACTTCCAGGACGCTGCATGTCTGCCCCCCCCCCCGAATCCCCATCTCACCTGGTAGTTGTCCAGGGTCTGGTACTTGTTCCCGCCCTCGTACAGCACCCCGGGCGCCACGCTGACGGCGGAGCCGGGGTGGCCGGCAGCGCCACCCAGCGGCGGGGGCAGGTTCTTGATCGCATTGGAATTGACCAGCACGGAGTTCAAGGTGGCGCCCACTCCCAGCAGAGCCGGGTGGCCGAGAGCGGCCACTAGAAAGGCGACTGCGAATCGAGCGGCCACCCGTGCGCCCGCCACCGTCATCGCCGAAAGAATCAAGTGCAAAGAAGGCCGGGGAGGGGGAAGGAATGAATGTCACTTTGCCAACGGGAGTGGGGGGGGTGGGGATGCAGGCGCGGCGGCTGCAGAATTTGGGGGTGCAGGGGATGTCTGCAACCTTCAGCTGCGGGGAGCGCGCAGCGCAGCTCTGCTTCACCCAGGCCACCACTGCCGCCTTTATACCCGGGGCTGCGCGCATTCCCGGCCCCTTGGGGGGTAGACAACAAAGCCCAGGATGGGATTTCAAAGCGTTGGGAGGGGCTGGAAGGGGGTGTGTTTGTACACACGGAGTTGAAGGGGTGTGTGTGACACTCCTCACCCCGCCCTCCCTGGGCGGCCGGGCCTCGCGCTGGGGCAGCCCGCCTAGCGAGTGACAGCTCGCAGGGCGCTTTAGAACCCGTGGGTGATGTTAATCAACCCAGCCGGCAGAACTCAAGGAGAGCTCTGGGTCCCCCTTTTGCAGTGGGGACTGGATTATTTGTGTCTGATGTTGTTTTTCAGAGTCACAAGGGTAGGCTAGTGACTGCAAAACCATTTTGTTTTTGCCCCTCTTTTTCTCTTAGGCTGGTTTATTGTGCACACCAATAATTCTAAATTAAGCATTGAATAATATTCAGTAGCTCAGTATTAACTATCAATCTGATCGCTCACTCGAAGGCTCTAGAAAGAGGTACCCTGATTAACCCTTTAGCGACCAGATTCGGATGAAGTTCACCTCGAGGCT
Organism: Dipodomys spectabilis; assembly: GCF_019054845.1. Taxonomy (NCBI): domain Eukaryota; kingdom Metazoa; phylum Chordata; class Mammalia; order Rodentia; family Heteromyidae; genus Dipodomys; species Dipodomys spectabilis. Next base: position 24,747,559 of record NW_024870802.1, on the reverse strand, counting down.
CTCCTCCACCCCTCCCTCTCCCTACCACCATCAGAAGAAAAAAAAATGTGTAAAGACAGGGAAATTTACACATCAAACGAGGATAAGAGGGGAGAAGAAAGAATTCTCTTTTGATGGGACGTTTAGAGAAGGAGGCGAGAGACTGACATTTGGAAACTAGATCAGTGGTGAAGGGAAATGACCAACGGGTAATCAAACTACTTAATGTGGTTCTTTGAATCTGGTCAGTTGGGGCAGTAGATGAACTTGATTAGGCAGACACAGGAGATCAAAGTGGCCTGTAGCTGGCCAGGACAGAGTCCACTGTGCAGGGTCAGCCATTCCTCCATGTCCTGCCAGGAGCTCCACTTTCTCAGTGGTGGGTTAATGGAGGAAGATAAGAACCCCTCAAGGCTTAGGGCCTGACTTCCTCATTACTATTGCATATCCCAAGACTTGAGAGAGCTTGTTTTGATCCCAACTCCTGTCTTTCTCGCCACACAGGATAGAAGAATAAGTTCTACTACAAGGACCAAGGCGGGGCCGGCTGGAAGTGAACCCGAGAATTCACTTTTTATTGTTATCAGTAAGAACTTATGCAAAGAGGTTACAATTCAATTCCATATCAGGTTATGAGTGTAATGCTCCGACCTACAGGTTACCAGAGTGAATTTAATGTGAATGACATCAGTGGGTAAAAAATAATAAAAGTACAGCTGGTAATACTTATGAATTACAATCATTATCTACTTAGCCACTAAAAGTACATTAGAATTAGTGCCACATCACTGTCCTACCATTTGTGTTATAACTAACGTCTTCATTTTCCCTTTTGGGGTGTGTATATGTGGGGTAATATGTGGTGGCAAGGTAAGGCATGAAGTGAATTCAGATATTTATGAGCCAGAGGGATCATTTTTGACAATGAACTTCAAGTTCTTACCTGGCACACTGGTGGCTCATTCTTGTAATCCTAGATATTCGGGAGGCTGAGATTGGAGGAATTCACTTTGAAGCCAGTCAGTCCAGAAAAGTGTGTGAGATTCTTATCTCCAATTAACCATCAAAAAGCTGGAATTGGGGGCTGGGAAGGTGGCTCAGTGGTAGAGTTCTTGCCTTGCATGCATGAGGCCCTGGGTTCAATTCCTCATCACTACATAAGCAGAAAAGACTGGAAGTGGCACTGTAGCTCAAGTGGTAGAGCGCTAGTCTTGAGCTGAAGAGCTGAGGGACAGAGTCCAGGCCCAGAGTTCAGGCCCCATGACCAACAACAACAAAAAGCTGACAGTGGAGCTGTGGTTCAAGTGGTAGAGTGCCAGCCATGAGCAAATAAAATTAATGGACAGTGGACAGGCCCTGACTTCAAGTCCCAGTAGAGACACAAAAAAAGTTCAAGTTCTCTTTATTCTAAACAGCAATTAGAAAAGGTAGAGTAATAAGAAAATTATAGTAATGAAAAGATACAAAATGCACATAACTGTTTAATAACAAGTTGGCCTTATATGTGTGAGAAAATGTGAGTTAAATAAAAGAAATGACTGAAAAATCACTGTTGAATAGAAAAGACTGGATGTATTTATCCTATGTTCCTGCAACCTCTAGAATATCTGTAATTACTGCACACTGATCTAATATAATCATGACTGGGAAGGCCACCAATGGTAACCAGTGGTAGTCTAGAAGAAATAGACTCTTGAACTTGACAAGGAAATGAGATTTACGAAAGAGTCTGTCATGATATATGTTCTGTTTCCTGAGTTCCAAGATTCCTGCAGGGACAGTCTTCTAAGCAGTTCCTCCTTGGAGCTTTTAATTTCACTGATGTTCCTCTCTTTCAGACTTCCATCTTTCTTGCGAAATTTCCACTGGCTTACTGAGAAATTATAGCTTGACATTATAACGTGGATTAATCTTTCTGTATGTCTTTAGGTGTTATTATGAATGTATACAATGGTGTAGACTTGGCTAGTTTACTAGAATTATTTTGAGTAAATAAAATATTTAGAAACAAAGGAGAGACTTTTAAATTATGTTTTATATAAAGAGAACACCAGAATTAACAATGCAGCAAGAGTCCCTGGGTAGATTATGGCTACCAGATAGTGGACTTGAACTTCATGTCAGTACAGAGACATTATCATGTAGAAGGGTAAAGGAATAGGAGAGTTTAGGTGTCACATTGTCATTGCAGAATATTAATAATATCAATAATTAATGTGTGCAGCACTTTGGGAGTATTACAAAATCTATATAAACTATCTTAAACTTGTATAATGTTGAAATCTAAGGTAAGAAATTGACTACCTATCTGAAGAGTTGAAGTATCTTTCCTGGTCCTATTATCCTAGTTAAGTACTGCTATAGATACATTTATGGTACTTCAAAGTCCAATGTCTTTCCCTATTTTAAGAAGAAGTGGTCCATGACTACTACATGTTAACATCAGTGCACACAGCTCGCTGAGAGTTTGCATTCACAAATGAAACCTATAGGCTATTTTTACCTTCATTTGTACTTAGGTTCTTCCTGAGTTTGCCATGAGTTAAGAAGCTAATAATGAGTAGGCAACATATCTGAGTTCCTACTATGTGCCATCCACTGTTCCTGGTGCTGCTTGTTAAAGATGAATACTTATCTAATCCACCTTCAGTTAGTCTGGGAGGAGAATTAGGTGAGGTAAACTCGTTCAGGAACCTTCTTTTCCAAATGGAGAACTTTGCTTTTTTAATAGAGTCATCACCCTTTGAAAATCCTCTCCAAGTTCTGGTTTACTCACAGATATTAACAGCAAGAAGAAGATAGGTAAAGAGTAGAAGGGAAGCTAGGCATCAGTGGCTCACATGTATAATAATAGGTACTAAGGTGGCTGAGATCCGAGGACCAGCCTGGGCAAGAAAATTCAATGGGACTCTTTATCTCCAATCATCCACAAAAAAAGAGAGAAGTGGAGCTGTGGCTCAAGCAGCCTAGCCATGAGCAAAACAACTCAGGGATAGCCGCCAGGAACTGAGTTCAAGACTTAGAACCTGTGCATGTGCATGCAAGCATGCACGTGCATGCATGCATGTGTGTGCACACACACAGGTAAAGGGAAATTCATTCTGTTAATATGCAGTGGTGCTCACTATTAGCAGTAGATCATGAAGGGGTCAATAACAGGATCCTTGTTTTTAGGGAATTATGTTATGTTGGAAAATATGTTCAGGTGGGAATGGGATCGAGTCCATCCCATCCCCAAACACATTCTATTTTTGATACATATTGGTCCTGGAAAACAAGGGGAAAAGTCCAAGAACTATACTCAACAAGTGTGAAGGAAGAGGAGGCGATCAGATGGTTTTCTGAGCCTCTCCAACAGCTCGAGGTAGCAGAAGCAGGACAGGCATAGGCAGTCTATTACGTTCAGTTTATTTTGTCCTGCAGAGAACTCTGACTGTTATTTGATCCAGTCTAGATAATGAACACATTTTATATGTAAGCTTAATATTAGAGTTAGAGCAGGAGAACTATGTTTACTCCAACCAAATTGAACCTTGTCACTCAGCAAGGGCATTTGGCAAAGCTGTCTCATATTCTAAAGTGCTCCGTTCTAGGCACTGAATATCATGAGCCTCTTCATTCAGGAGACAAACCCACCCATAGTTTGCCATTGCAAACTAATTTTCCATCTTTGTTATCTGAGGTGGTTTTTTTTGTTTTTTGGTTTTTTTTTTTTTGGGGGGGGGGGTCTGGTCGTGGGCCTGAACTCTGGGCCTGGGTGCTGTCCCTCAGCTCTTCAGCTCAAAGCTAGCACTCTACAACTTGAGCCACAGCGCCACTTCCGGATTTTTTCTTTTTTGCTTATGTGGTGCTGAGGAATCGAACCCAGGGCCTCAGGCATGCAAGGCAAGCGCTCTACCGCTGAGCCACCTTCCCAGCCCCTGAGGTGCTTTTATGATGGATACATGTTGGTCTCCCCCACATCTGCTTTCCTCACTCCTTCTTTTCATTCTTTCAATCTTCTGCTTTGTTAAATCAAAGGAAGTAGATTCACGGACACTTCATTTCATTTCCCTAGGAAATCACAGAATCACAGTTAGCTACCTGTTTTTGCGGATGCCTCTCTTGAATTTATGGCAGGCATCTCTCATCCCTGGTGTTAAAAAAAAAAAAATGTCAGGTCTTTCTTATCGGCTTTTTTAAAAGATATTTGGTCTTAATGCCCTTCATAAGGTTACAGAGCTTTCAGACTGGGCCTGGGGTGGGATTCCCCGGAGAGGGGGGATTTTCTGCAGTTCCCAGTACAAAGAGAATGGGAGATCTGTTGATAGTGACTGTGTTTATCTGGCCAGTGGTGATGGCCAGTCAAGATAAGCCTGGCTTCATGAGGGCTTTCTAACCCAGCCCAGAAGGAGGTACAGGAGCAAAGCACTAAAAAAATGAGTGAGAATAGAGCCCAGAATCCAACAAGACTTGACTAAATACAAGCATGGACGGTGGTCTGTATCTTCTCTGAATTCAGGACACTGGGAAAAGTGTGTTGTGTGAAGGCCTGGGCTACTGTGCAGCCCCTTCCCATCCTCTACAGGACTCACTATCCTGACCATAGGACAGGCCAGCAGGGGGACACGAGACCCCCCAGGAAACAGCATCCAGGTCTAGAGAAAACTGTTCTTAAGTCACTGGGTTCTTACACATTACCTTACTAAATCATTTAGGTGTTCTCTGAGGGTTATGGTCATGGTGTCTGGATGTCCCCAGCTAAACTCTGGGCTCTTCCATGGTGATTGGTGGATGTGGGACCTTGATTTCACTTGAAATTTCACTTGAAGTGGGTGCTGGGTTTTCATCCGTGAATGGGAAGCCACAGGGGAGGTGGATGGATGGAGACTCTGTTTGGGGGGAAGCAAGGGGAAACTTCTGTCCCTCTTTCTCACCAAGTGTTGCCAGAGCAAGGCCTTTTGTGTTTTGGTGGAGTGTCTTGCCACATGCCTTCTGTTTTGCAGCAGCCTAAAGTTCATGCACGATTCCTTGTAATCAATAATTATGCTGATTTTGAAAAAAAAAAAAAAAAGCTGTCATGTGAAGTCTAACTCCCTGGAAATGAGTCGAATTACTAGACCCTGGTTTGTTTTTTTTTTTCTTCCAAAAGATGTGTGTGATGTGTGTGTGTGTGTTTGCGTGTGCATGCAACAGGGAGAGAGAGAAAGAGATACAGAAGAACCAGAGACAGAGAGAGGAGACAGAGGCAGAGGCGGTGATTATTTTCTTTTCATTACAAAGTTAGGGTAGTAGAGCTAGCTGATCTTTCCAACTATCTTTAAACTTCACGCTAGTGAATTGTACTAGGATCTCGAGGTGACATGAACATAGACATTGCTGCAGGACTCTTGGCCTTTTCACCCCCAACCCTACTTGGCCGGAGAATCCAGAGGTCTGTCCAATTGGAGGAATGAGCCCCCACCTGGGACTGTGGGACCCTGTACGAACAGCCAGTCCGGACTCCTGGCGGGGCTCCATGGGCTGCAGGCTTTCTGGGGCCCGCTGCTCACGGTGGCTGCACTTGTGTCAGCATACAGTGGTGTAAAATGAAGCTTGTTTAAAGTCTCTTTGATGCACGAAGATCAAACGGCCGAGGGACCCCCGGTCTTAATCAGACTTGAGCCAGGATGGCATTTTCACAAATAGTCCTTTTGCTCGGCTGTGAGTGGACTTTGTGCTCAGCACATTCATCTGGCTGAAGCCCCTGGCCTGCTCGCAAATCCATTCACACTACAGTGGCTGTGTTGGTTTGCGGTGTCAGTTCACGGCCAAATAAATACAGAGACTTTAACTTAATTAGAAGTGGGAGGGAAGGGGCAGAGGAAAGGCAGCGCTGGTGGGGGGGGGGGGGGGGGGGGGGGGGAAATCAGTGCTCTGGGACTAGGGAGAAACCCGCTCTTCTGCTGCCCTCTGGTGGATGTCTTGTAAAATTTCTCCGTGTGGAAAGGTGAAGGTTGTTGATTCCCATAGTTCACTTTTCAGAGGTTTTCCATTTCCAATCCTATGGATCGTGTGCTCTTTCTCTCTCCACCTGCTAGGGTAAGAATTCTTCCACGGCAGACATTGTCCTGCCTTTCCTAATATTCTACACAGTACGTGTTTGTACAATACATTTAAATCACCACGTGATAGAATTTGAGTGATTATGGTTAATAGTGTCAATACTGTATGTTAAAAAGAAAAGCAACGAGCTTGAGATTCAGCTTTTCAAGAAATGCTTTTTTGGTTCAATTGAAATTAGCAGGCTCTATCTTGCATTTCTGCATACAGATGTCAAAGTCTATAGATTACGTTTATGGAGTAATCCTAGACGGAATGTATTTTAGGCAAATTCACATATCAGACTATTTTTTTGAGTTTTTAACTTGTCGTGTATGTGTGTGTGTGTGTGTGTGTGTGTGTGTGTGTGTGTGTGTGTGTGTGTGTATGTGTGTGTTTTGTTGGGCTTTATATTCAGGTCTCACATTTGCTAGGAAGTCACTTTACCCCTGGAGTCAAGCCTTCAACCCCACATAAAAATGTTATAAACCATAATTTATAAAATAAAGGCATTTATAGTTGAATGAGAAGGCCTTCCACTTTCAGAAAGAAAGCAAAAATTAATCTGCCTCATGAAATTAAGAAAATTGAGGGAAGGATTTAGGTAGGAAGGGAAGAGGGAAAATGATGTAAAGTGTGACATTGCTCAAGATGCATTATATTCACAAGCTGATGTGTTGAATGATAACTCCTTTGTATAACTGTTAAAGATAATGAAATATACTTTAAAAATTAGTAATCTTATACAAAGCAATAATTGTAATAGAATAATACACTGCATTAAAGCAAATGTAAACTATAAATATTAAAAAAACAAAAATGTTTATAAATCAACAGCAGTGTGACATATATGTTAATGGTAGTGATGCAGTTAGCTATTTAATAGTGAATAATTTTAAACAACTTCCAATTGTTTCCTTCCAGCCCAATTGTCTTCAATAGATAAAAATAATGTCTTCAACAAGGCAGAAAATAATGCTGTTTCACTATTAGAATTACTTAAAAAATAAAAAAATACTGGGAAATATGTGAGAAATGTTATCTCTGAACATTCATTTGGAATTTATAGGGTATTAATTCTTAGCTACAAATACTATCATGTTAGTGTTTCGTTTTAAAATATCTTCATAGGAATGATTTTAAAGGAACAAATTCACCTCAGTTGATGTTTTCAAAATGGAACTGTCTTGATAGCACCTGGCCCACACCTTTTGACTGAGCTGATCTCCATGGAGGCCTGCATCTTCTCTCAAAGTGTCATTATTACCCAGTGCATCCTTTCTACATGCAACAAGATTCATGCTTTACAGTAATTTTGACAAGGGAGTGAAACATAGTTTGTGAGAGTCAACAGCTTTGTGAGTTCAGCTTAGCCACAAACTTCACCAAGATCATTTCCTTTGTATCATTGCGTTTTGCTGATAATTCTAGAATGAAATGGTGGCTAGAAATGGTGGCTAGCTCTGTGAGGGTAAAAAGTGTGTGTTTTCTTTGCATTTAGAATTCCATTGTAGGCCAGGTCCTTTTTTTTTTTTTTTTCGGGGTAGGGGGGTGGTCAGCCATGGGTCTTGAACTCTGGGCCCGGGCGCTGACCCTAAGCTCTTCAGCTCAAGGCAAGGGCTCTACCACTTGAGCCACAGTGCTACTTCCAGTTTTCTGGTGGTTAATTGGAGATAAGAGTCTCACAGACTTTCCTACCTGGGCTGGCTTTGAACTACGATCCTCAGGTCTCAGCCTTTTGAGTAGCTAGGATGATAGGCAATTATAGGCATGAGCCACCGGCACTCAGCTACTAATTTTTTTTAATTCCCTTGTGGTTTTATTGACAGTGAAAATTAGAGCCAAGTATTGATGGTTCAAGTCTGTAATCCTAGATATTCAGGAGATGAGCTCCAGAGAGGGAGGTCGGAATCCAGCCTGGGCAGGAAAGTCTGCGAGACTCTTATCCCCAAATAACCACAAAAATGTCAAAAGTGGAGCTGTGGTTCAAGTGGGAGAGCACTAGCCTTGAGCACAAAAGCTCAAGAGACAGCATTCAGGCCCTGGGTAAAAGCCCCACGAATGGCATTAAAAAAGCAGTGAAATTCAAAAAAATAAACTATTGAACAAAGAAGAGGTACTGCTGTTTAAATATGGAAGAAATACAAGGAAAACATGATACTTGTCCTTTCCTGGTTTTGTTAGCAATGAAAGGCGAGCATTTGCCATTCAAGTCGTTTAAATAAGGATACAGGTGGACCCGTTGCAACAACGAGAAGTAAAAGTTGTCATGTGGAAAACGAACTTTACAACTTTGGTGGGGGGAGGGGATGGATTGGGCGGGGGGACGGGGGAGGCTGGGAAGGGATGGGAAGGGGAAACAAAGGAGGAGGCTACAATGCTTGATAAGAAATGCACTCATTACCTTGCCCATGTAATTGTAACCCCTCTGTACAGTATTTTCACAATAAAAAAAATAAATATTAAAAAAAATGAAAGTATCTTATAAAACAGTCCATGTTTTTAAATTTTATTTTATGGTAAAGATGCTGCTGTGCAGAGAGGTTGCAGTTACATGAGTAAGGCAATAAGTACCCTCTCCTTTGTTGTTTTCCCGTTATCTCTTCCCTCCCCCACCTCCCTCATGGTGAAGGCCTGAGATGCCTGTCATGCCCAAGGCCCATTAAACTACACCACTTTCAGCTGTAGCCCTAACTCCAGCCTTGACATTTTTTAAATGCAGGTTTGTTTGTTTTTGATTATTTCTGTGAATACTCTTACCAGAAACCACACAGAAGTTTCTTGACTTACTTTCCCTCAGAATTTTCCAGCGTGGTGATGGTGTGAAAGCAATGCCTACTCACCAACACCATCCATTTAGATGTTGATTGTTCACTCCTGGGCTATGAGGCTACTGGTAGGTTGCTAGCTTGCTAAGCAGGGCAGAAGCCGTAACTACAGTCAGGCCTGGGCTTCCTAGCAAAACAACCTACACTCTCCATTGCACTGTGTGGCTTGCTAGGATTTCCCCCTAGGCCAATTGCCTTAAATTCATTTTACACTTAAAATCTGTTTAATTTATATTGACGTAGGCTTATTTTTTAAAAAGGATGTTTTTGTTGTTGTTTGCTTGCTTTGGTTAGGGTTCTTCAGAGAAATAGAGCTGCATGGATATATGTGGATGAGGAGAAGTGTCAGGAGAATGGGCTGGAGTGACTCTGGAGGCAGGGAGATCTGATGATGCTGGAGAATGAGAGGAGCTCTGGTCATCCTTCAGTTCAAGCCTAAAGCCTGAGAACCAGGAGAGTCTATCAGAAACAAAAAGCCAGAGAGCTCTAGTGTGTGTCTGTGGAGGAAAGCTGATATAGATGCTCATGTCCAATGTCCTGCCAATAGGAGCGCTGGATTCTGAGGTCAAGAGAAAACGGAGGCTTCAGCTGAAGGAGAGAGTCATCTTCCCTCCTCCTCCTCCTCCTTCTGTTTGGGCACACGTGGGATTGTGTGATGTCCACTCTCACTGGTGAAAGCCAAACCTCGGACTCAATGTTCTAATCCCGATGCTGATTTCTTTAGAAGAGATTCTCGGATGCCCGTATTCCTAGCTATTTGGGAAGCTCAGATTGGGAAGATGCAGGTTCCAGATCAGCCTGGGCAGAAAAATTCACCCGACCTCATCTCAGTGAGGAAGAGGCTAGACATGGTGGTAAAAGAAGCTATAGGGGACATATAAATAGGAGGACTGAGATCCATAGTGACTAGGTGAAACGCTAAACTATTTAGAAAATAATGGACACAGAAAGGATTGTGAGTGACTCAGTGGTAGCCTGAAGCCTAGCAAGCACAAGTCCCTGAGTTCTAAACCCCACTAGTGCCCATAAATATAAATAGAAGATATTTGCAAAATAATAAATGAGTCATTAATTAACTAATTAAGTTTTATTTTGTTTCTGGTCATGGCTGTTGAATTCAGGGCTTGGTCTCTCTGTCACTGAGTCTTTCTGCTCAAGACTTACACTCTACCACTTAAGTCACAGCCCCACTTCTGGCATTTTGGTGGTTAATTGGGGATACCAATCTTACAGCCTTTTCTGCACTGGCTGGCTTCAAACTTTCATTCTCAGTTCTCAACCTCCTATGTAGCTAGGGTTATATATCTGAGCTACAAACAACTGGTGATATTTTTATATTTATTATTTTTTCTTAAATGGTGCACACTGTTTAAGAGATAAGTAAAAAAGATAATAGTTTTCTCCTTTCCTTAAGTGGCTGAGCATGCAAACAGGAAACTCTAGTGCTCTATCATCTTTGTATTCCTGAGAGAAAGTGGCCAGTTTTAATACACACATATGTTTGTCTTAGTCTTACCAATATTTTTTTTTTTTTTGGGTCCAGTCGTGGGGCCTGAACTCTGGGCCTGGGCGCTGTCCCTCAGCTCTTCAGCTCAAGGCTAGCGCTCTACCACTTGAGCCACAGTGCCACTTCTGGCTTTTTTGTTTCTGCTTATGTGGTGCTGAGGAATCGAACCCAGGGCCTCATGCATGCAAGGCAAGCGGTCTACCACTGAGCTACCTTCTCAACGCTTACCAATATTTTTATTAGAATTTTTGCTTCTGTGTTCATAAGGAGCTAAAACCATCCTTTTGTTTTTTTACTGTGTGTGATCCTTGTCTGGGTTAGGATTTAGGATTTCTCTCAACCTCAAGTGAAATCTGGAAATTCAACTCTTCACCCCCACCCCATCCTATTCTCCCCCATCACCATTATTCCACCCAACTGCAATCATTACATTTTATTCCCTTATCCCCTTGAAGTTTTTTCAATTGAATTTTTCTCCTAAAACATGGGTTGCTACACACTTTGAGACTTGCATATGCAAATAATCTCATATGCAATCTAGTTCCGTGGGGTTTTTTTTGAAACCCATTTTACTCTACAGTAATGATTCTTTAATGAAATGCCATGTGCATCACCAGTAGGTGATATGAGAGCATCTCTGTGGATTTAGAATACTGCAGCCCGGGAAGACTGCACACTTCCTATTACCTTCCTTTATCCCAGACATTCCTCCCATAGAGTATCACACATACATCCCAAATAGAGTTCACATTTCTCGGTACTAGTGGAGTTTGAAACGGCTCATTGTGCGGAGACTCCATAGAAAACTCCCATCTGAAAATTCTTTTTCCCATCACAATCATCTTTCTCTCCTCTCTCTTTTTCTCCCTCTCTTGAGCTTCTTTTTTTCTCGTAATTACTTTTCTTTTTTTATTATTAGCCATGGTTTAACAACACCTCTGTGCTTAATGTATGAAGTCAGCTTATTCATACGTGTCTGGAGAGGAACATAATATACAACCTTTAGGATTACCTGTAGCTTCAGGCATGTAATGGAGTAGTAGTTGTACAAAGGGGTTTCAATTCAACATGTCAGGTTGTGAGCACAATGAATCTTCATCGCAGAAATAATCCCAAGTGCAGACTTTCATATATCTCTTGAAACTGTGCTTGACCAAAAGAATAAACTTTCAGGATCAGGAAAGATAAGTCTGAGAACTAGGATGTGAAATTCAAAGGCAGGCATACAAAAACTAGTACTATCCGACTTCATACAAATGTGGACTTTAAACAAATTGATCTAAAATAAAAAGTTAATTTCATAGAAGTTAAGAGCAGAATGGGAGTGACCACACTATGGAAAGGAAGATGGGGAAAGAGATGGGGAGCGGTTAATAGTCAGTAAACTACAGTTAGGAGTTCTGGTATATTACCGCATAGCAGGGTGTCTGTATTTGGTAATGATGCACCACATATTTGAAGAATAAAACTAGGAAAAAAAAGGGGAAAAAAGAAAATCAAAAGCAAAAAGGACAGATGTCAAGATGCATTGCAGTTTTATTTGAAGAAGAAATGAAACTCTTGGATGTGTCGTTTTGATATGGCATATTTTCTTAGATTGGCTCTGAATGAGAAAGGTAATTGGACTGAATTTCTACTCTTCACTAAACAGGAGTTTCAACCCACTGTCACTGGCAATGTGGTGCCACAAAAGCACATCAGTCAAGTTGAGACTCTTTATGTTGCTAGTTTTGACTTTTGCATCATGTCTTGCAATGAGGAGCAAAAAAAAGATACAAAAAAGGATGTGGCCACTGGGGTTTTGGAGAAATTTGTACATTATGTTCATCACATTGCTCCTTAATTCTACACTCCTTGTATGAGGTTTATCAGAGGAATCCATGTTTCTTTTCGTATCAAATAATTATCTCCTAACATCTACTAATATTTGATCCTTTTCTTCTTCTTCTTCATCTTCCTCCTCCTCCTGTTCTTCCTCCTCCTCCTCCTGGTCCTCCTCCTCCTCCTCCTCCTCCTCTTCTTCTACCTCCTCCTTCTGCTCCTCCTCCTTCTGCTTCTCCTTCTCCTGCTCCTCCTCTTCTTCCTCCTCCTCTTTCTCCTTTGCATAATTTGCACCGGGAGGAGAAATACCCAAAGGAGTAATTTATGGGAATGGTGCTAATCTAGTGAAATCGGTTAATTTCAGGTTTAGTATGTGGATACCTTTATTTGTTTTAGTATTCACACTGGAAGGTGAATTGTGTAAGATGGATTGCTAAATTATTTAAGATAAATTGTTAAATTTGTTTTATATTAGCTTATATTATTTTACAAAGGCTAGGTTAGATTATAAGTACATTCTCCAGTGTGACAGCAATATTTCAGCTCCAGTATGATATACAAATTCTGTTTGGTTTTGTTTTTTACTCTTTTCCCGAATGAAACACAACTAAGTTCAAAAGTAATTATTTTTTTATTTCAACTCTATAAAGTATACAACAGGCACTCGGCAATTACAGCTGCAGGAAAAATACAGAGCAAATCAAAGCAGGTTAAGTTTATGAAAAAGTTCTTCATCTACATGTAAAGAGTGCAAGTGGTCAAGGACCATTTGATGACGGTTTGTTGCATTCTGACTAACAAAAGACTCTTTCATGTAGAACAAGTGGGAAGAGGACAGTCAAATAAACTATAGCTGTAAGAATACAAAAGAACTCACCATTTGTAAAAACATTATACATTGAAAATTAATTTGATTGATGGTGCTTAAAAGAAATATCCCTTTACTCAGAAAGCCCAAACCTCTGAGTTATGGTCAAGGTCCCAGAGCTCTGTCTGTTGACACAGGAGCAGATAATGAGGAGAGCTAACAACATACTTTCAAAGTTTTGCTTTCTAAGTCTGTTGGATATTTGCTTCATAGCTGATTTGCATATACAAGCACTCAGAGAAAGCGTCCTGTTTTGTTGAGAGGTGCACCAGGGTACTTTTTCATCATTGGTTTCATAACGAGGTGTGGTGCGCAGTCATTTCCAATTTTTTTACTTATTTTTTTAACTCTTTTGGGTTGGACCATGGTTCATGGAGTGAACACAATGAGAAATGTGAGGATTTGACTGCACAAATTTGTTTTATTTTACTGACTCGGCACAACTTAGCAAAACAGGAATACCTGTATACAGACTGATAGTATGTCATGTATTAAGTTCACCTGCACATACATTTATACATTTCACAGAAATGATGCTGTATCTCATGAACAGATACACAGCTCTGGAACATTTAACAGAAATAAGGGAACAACTTCATCATTTCTGTAATTCATCAATGTTATATAATAAAGGTTTATAAATTGTTAGCAGAAAGAACTGTAAAACGCAGCAAGCTAAGAAAGGACAACATTTTGAGGTGTGTTTGTCTTTGTCATGCAGCATAACACCAAATTTGTTTTTTTATAAGATGCCATGAATTTAAGGCACTTGCAACAATGCCAGATAGCCAGGTCATGTTCTAAACTATGGGACAGATGAGTGACAGTACCGTTGACATAATTTTCAATAATACTGACAAATATGACATTAATTCAAGTCTACTTGGACCTAAACCATTATTCAATAAAATAAAAAGAAATAATAATGCTGTGAAACACTAAAAAAAAGTTATATGTACCACAAAATATCACACAAAAATATCTATTTACATAAATATTTGTCTGTGGTCCTATCGTGAAAGAAAACATTTTTATGGATAATGCACAGATCATCTGTTTTCTGAATTCAGTTCTAACATCCTTGCCTTCAATCTCATAGATGACTTTTAAGTTCATCATCAGTTCAGTTATTTAGAAATGAAACTACAAGAATTCTATAGTTGAATTTATATATTATTTCACATGTGTCTGTCACATGTTTCTTCCATCATTGAAAAAATATAATTGAAAGAATACAATCAAAATAAATTTGTTTTAAATGCTACATGGATCTGATACATCTCTTAATAACAAAAAAGAAACCTAAAAAAATCAATTATAACAATTTCCATAAACCATTTTCTCTAATGAATTCAATTTATTTCAAACATAATGGCATTCCTTCCCTTGGCAGTTTTCAGTTTCTTTGTGAGTCAAGACACACAGAAAGCCCCATTTCCCATACTCAAAATATTAACAATTAAGTCAGTTAACAAATCAAACAGGTTGGCACTGTTCTAACTTACCCAGATTTTTTTCATGTAATAAAAAAGAGGAGATGTGAAAATTTCAGAACTAAAGTAGATGCATTTTGTGAAGCTGACCATGAAGTATAGCCCTAGTGTCTTCATTTAGACGAGATTTAAATCCTTAAAACTAAGTATTGAATACCAGGTGAATGTTTTCTGTTAGCAGTTCTTGGAAATTATAGCTCACCTTTGTTTTATTTTGGTGATTGCTTTCAACAATCTAATGCAATGATGTGAAATGAATAGGGATTCAGTTCTAAGTGGGAAAACAACCTATAATTATAATGTGCTGAATGCCACTTCTCACTTTCCATTGTGCTTACACATATGTTGTCTTAGACTTGAACCATAGGTCCCAAATCCTCTGTTACCGACCACTTCTGGGGCTGTTGAGATTTTTTTTTTAATTGTAGAAGTAGATTCACTTTGCTAATGACAAGGAAAATAAATGCTATATTCTACCAAGCCTTTAGCATGGTTAAATTACACTAGCTTTCAACAAAAGTCACTGACATTGATGCTAAAGTTGAAATGATCTATTTTAAAGCTCAGTTAAAAGAAACAACACTTCTGAAATAACATCTATCCTAGCTAGCTTTTAAGTAGATGTTTTTCACTTTATATTCTAAGTCTATAGTGATCAGCAGATGTCTGGGAATAGACTGATTTTGAAAAATTGCTTGAAAAGGAGGGAAAATGCCAATAATACAATAAATAACTTAGATCAAAGTCTTATTTTTTCTAATTATAATGCTTTTATTAGTTTCTAATTATTTACCTTTAGTATAATAGGTCATCGGCCTATTATATTTTGAAAATATATTCTAAAGTACTTTTGAATATGAAAAATGTAGTCAAAACTCATAATATTTGCTTTCTGGGCTGGGACATCATAATCTAATTGGACATACTTTATAGAATTTTCTACACTGACCAAACCTACACTTAGACAAAAAACAAGCAAAACATACTTAGACCAAAAAGCAAATATATATTTCTTAGGCCAAATTAACACAAATATCTACACCAGGATGACAGCTTGGATGGTAATACATATCTCTGTGTAAGTATAATGTATCTGCCTGAAAGAAGCTTCTGCTACATAGGACAACTAATCACAGTAACATGGCCAGGTATCACCAGACTTAATTTGTTGATTCTTTTTCTCACATGAAAACATTTGATATTAAAAATCCAAGCTTTTCTAGCTAACAAGAAACTTCAGGATTGCAATTATTTCTGGCTTATTTAGCTTTTATTTTTAGGAAATCCCTTTCCTGTTTTCCTCTCTAAACTCTTCCTATTTTGACAAATTCTGACTACTTCATCAAAAGATAATCAGTACCTGGTTCTTGTCATGTTCTGTGACCTTACATAAGCAAAGTTCCTGGTTCTAGAAAATCTTCATATCTTTGACTCTGTATTTATTTTCTATTTCTTTCTGATGTTTGTTTCTTTTAGTTCAGGCCTAAGACAAGGAGCTAGTTCATTCATATATATATCATATATATAATATCATATGTAAATATCATATATTATATATGATATATATCACCTTTCTCTCTCAGACCCAGACTATGTTGTATAAGTGAAATCTGACAGAAATTTGATTTAATAAATTTAGTGAAAATGCTTGCATCTCTGGCTAGACATGTAATGATTAGAATTTCTGTTGTCTGTTCAGACATTGACATTACAGATGAAAGATATACATAGCACCTATAGAGTTTTTTTATTTTTTATTTTTTGGATGGACCTTAATGCCTTCCACCCTATCCCTCCCCTACCCCAAGGGTTCATTTTTATAAAAGGGAATATTTGAAGCCCCAGTTTGAGGGTATGTTAGGTAATAAATAAAAACCAATTTGCTGCTACTCATTTCCAGGACCCTCTTTAAGCACTATATGTATATATATATATATTTAAATATGAAATGATTTTGTGAATTGTTTTTTCCTCCCATTCTGTCATGCCAATTTATCAAAAAGGAACAAACAAATACCATGCATTTTTTTCAATCTTCGGAAAACACACATGACTCTGCTACAGAAAGGGCTCAGCAATCCCATAGCAGTTGTGCTTTTATCATACCAATTTTTAAAAAATCTGTCAGAAAGAAAAGATAACATTCAGTCTTGTCATCAGCACTGCTGGGAAATAAAATAGTGAAACTTCTAGCACTGGTTTGACATGAATGCTGTGACCCACAGATATGTGGTCTTCTGTGTACAGTATACCTACTGGCTCACAGTAACAGATTTCACAACCTTCATTTGAAAACAGGGAATAAGCCCAGGATCTGTACCCTAGTCATTTCCCCTACTCAATATATTATTCTTTCATCCTCTTGATAACTCTAGCAGGGTATAGACTCCTCTACTAAGTTGAAGTGTCTCCTACAGTCTTTCAAATTATAATCAGAGCAAAGCAAGATCATTGCAACAACAGAAAAAAACAACATCTCTTTACTGGTGAAAGACTTTGCTTCAGGACCACCATGTCAACTGCTATGTTAGATTCAAAACAGAAAACATGTAAAGAGCACTATTGTCATCTAAGCAATAAGTCCTAATGCCACTGTAGTTACTGGAGCAGCATCGATCAAAGGCATCATGGTGACCCCGAGCACTAATCTTCTCTCTTTCCCTCGTGTTTGCTGGCAGCTGTGTCTCAGAAAAAGCTGTCTTCAGCAAGGCAGAAGCAGGTAAGAGAAATGCATTAGAAGTCTATATCCCAGCCCGAGTTGTCATCAGGGGGCGGTTCGTCGCTGTCCTCAGGGAAACTGTCGAAATTGCTTGTGTCTGTGGGTGATGCCACCTGCAACAGGAGAGACTGCATAGTCCAAAGCCTCTCACGTTTTCAAAATTCCAAGTGACAATATTATTTAATATTGTATTTAATACGGTAGTTCCTAAATGTATGTGTTTGTTTAATATGGAAAAGATTAAAATGGAGTACTAAATATTGTGTCATAGACATATCCATTGCATGATGTTTAAATCAGATTAAACAAATGTGTCTTTAACTATTTATTATTTATGATAAAAATAATTTAATTTTTCCTCTAGCCTTTTGAAATATACAGTACATTATCATTCTCTTTGACTAATGAAAACGTAACAACCATGGGTCAGTCTTTGCCCCTGCCCTTCTCAGCTCCAGGCCTTTGATAACTACCATGCTACTCTCAACTTATGTGAGATGAACTCTTTTAGATGTTACATAGGAGCATGATTATGCATTATGATTATGCATTATGACATTATGCAGGCTGCCTCTGCACCTGACTTAGTGCACTTAGCATAACGACCTCAATTTCCAACCATGGTGTTGCAAATTACTGGAATTCATTGTTTTTACAGTTTTCTGTGGTTTCTGTGTATCTATCCATCTCTTCTCTCTCTCTCTCTCCCTCTCTCTCTCTCTCTCTCTCTATCTATCTATCTACCTATCTACCTATCATCTATATCACATTATCCTTTTTCATCAATAATTTTAAGAATAATTTTATTCACTTTCTGGCCTTCTAGTATGTACTAAGCACAGTGAGTGACTATTGATTTTTTTTAAAAAAGGAAATGGCTCTTACCCTCAAATATTTATATTATAATAGATAATACATTGTATGGCTAAACCAAGCACAGAAATCTATTTGAAATTATGAATTTTGGCTAGTGCTTTGGAAAAATAAAAAAATGCCACAAGAGCAAGTGGTCACAAAAAGTCCATTTGGAAAAGTTCAAGATGTGTAGGGCACACACCCATGCCCTGAGAGAGAGCCACATTATGAAATAATGAAGAGGACAACATCACTCCTGGCTAAACAAGGAGGCAACTGGTATGAGTAGAGCCTGGAGAAATAGAGCCACGTTATATAGATACTTTGTGTGCAGCCTCGAAGGACAATAGAATCCATACTTGAACAACACTTACAAATTTACCAGCTGAATTCCAATTTGCAGAGATCAGTGAAAACCTGCCTAATATTACTAGTACATACTTGACCCTGGTAAAGCCTGGTTGGATAATTTAATACTCACATCTCCCTGCTTCTTCCTCTGCTCTTGCTCTAAAATAAAGCGTTTCAAATGCAGTATATTGCATTCAACAGATACAGTGTTGGTAAAAATAAAATCTAAATGAAAACCATTGAAACCTATTTCAGATTAGTAGAGGTATGCAGTCTGCTTATCTAATTTAACAACAAGACGAACATCAAGGAATCTGCTTGTTAGGTAAAAGGGCATCTTCTGGTAAGAAGCGTATTCATTGAAGGATAAACATCCAGTCGAACTGGAGGCAGTCAGTAGGAACTAAGAGGTATCAGTGAAACAGCATGGGCTAAACAGTGATTGTTGTTAAAACAGTTGCAAAATCACTATACCCTTCTGCATATACTTAATGTTTATCATAATGGAAGTTAATTGACTCATCAGTAAAGGAAACTTGAATTAAAATTGGAAAAATACTATAAGAGCAAACAGATACATAAGTCATCCTTTAAATCAATATATCTATGCTTGTACTTTAGGATATGTTGAAATTTTAATACACTACTTTATAGAATGTGTTTAACCTGATCATAGGATGGATGTTTAAAAATAACAAGTATTTGTTGATTGACAAACTCTATCAAGTATGTCCTAGAATTCAGAGCTGGAATGTATACTTACACTTGGTATGATGGGAGGTGTCAAAGTACCTTTCCTTAAGCCTTCCCAATTAAAGCCTTCAAACCATCTAGGAGAGAAAAAATATATAGGAAATTCAAGGTGGTTAATCCCAGTTGTAATCTTCTTATTACAACGAGTTGGGTATGTATAAAGGCTAGATAGTAGTTAGGTAAACATTTACATGTGACAAAAATATGTTCACCCTTTAACTGTAGAGTTTGACTTTTTCTTAAAGTGCGTATCTTTAGAAATGTAGTTGTCAGATTTAAACACCAACTACCATGCAAATTCATTTCCTATAATTTCAGTTAGGATGTCTGTGTAACCTTGTCCCTCTGCAATTATTATAAGCAAATACATGTGATAATATGCTTACCCTATGTCCTGTGTGTCACTTTACAGAGATAGAACTTGTGGGGAGGAATCAGGGCAGAAATTAATAATCCATCTTTGCTACTGGGTCAGTACTCAGCTTTGACTAATTTGAACTTTCACATCACAATGTTTGGCTCTTGTTATTCCACTTTACTCATTTACTGTCTTTTTCAATAGGAAGAAGTGTACTAAGTAAATTATTTTTCTGTAAAAATGAGAACCACATGCTGTAACACTAGGAATTGTATGATTTTTGTCTGTGGAGTATTTCAGCATTAACAAATACTTATACCAATTTCTTAGAAGTCGTACAAAATCACAGCTATCTCAGTAAACAAGCTTATTTGATAAGGATGCAGGTTTTCTGGGAGCATTACAGAAGCAGATGGAAAGAGAGGAAAAATAAACAATTTGTGTTGGCTTAGCTTTAGAAACTCTAACCAATGTATCTAATGGTGAAGATGCTGGAGTTTGTTGTTGTTTTGGTTCATTTTGTTTTTAAACTTCTTGTCCTTTTGTTCTATCACCTTGCTTAATGACAGGAGGTGATATGAAACTATGTTTTTAATTTAGTAGAAAAATGTAGAATGTCAGATTTTTTTCTGTTATGCTATTAAAGAATAGTTTCAAATTTTTAAATGCAAATTTTCTTTTTAAAAAAAATTTAAAGTAAGTTTTTTATTGTGAAAATACTGTACAGAGGGGTTACAATCACATGAGCAAGGTAATGAGTACATTTCTTATCAAGCATTTTTGCCTCCTCCTTTGTTTTTCCCCTACCAGCCCTTCCCTCCCATCTCCACAACTACACTCCTCCTCCCCTCCCCCCTCTCCCTCCTCCCCCCTCCTCCGCCCCCCTGCCTAAATTGTAAAGTTCATTTTTTGACATAACATCTTTTTCATCTCATTGTTGCAATGGGTCCACCTGTATCCCTATTTAAACAATATTTTTTCCCTTCCACTGGGTCAGAGGGAAGAAAATGTCAGTGCCCAGGGGCTAGGAAAAAGTGCATTTGTTGTTTGGAAAGTCATAAAGTAGTAAAATAGTTAGATACACTAAAATCAAGCTCTATACACATTGGCAGTTCTTGGTGAAATAAGTTTGTCTACATTCTCACTTTAAATGTTACTGCAAAATTATTGCATTATGTATATGATTATGAATGTATTGTATTATGTATATACCAATAACTCATTTGTCTACATTCTTTCTCTCTTTGGATATCACTGTAGGATTATTTTATGTCGACACTAGAAAACATCACCCTGGGGAAATTCTCAACAGGTTTTCTGAACTCTGAAATAGAAAAGCAAAGAACACTTACTTGTGCTTTTGAATGTCTTTTACTCCATTTTTCAAATTTCCTAATCTTTCAGATGGGTTGTCCCTAAAAATAAAATAATGGTTTTGTTAAGTAATCTATTTTTTCACACTGTGATACTTTCAAATATAATGTGCTTGAATAAGGTGTGGTGGTTCACCCCTGTAATCTCAACAACCAAGCAGGAGAATGGTTAAGATCAGGGCTAGTGTGGACTGTAGAGTGAAATCCTATCTCAAAAACAAACCAATGATATAAGAAAATGTGGTTGAAACACTAACCTGCATAGTTTTTTAATTAAATTAGCAGCATTTTTGGCAATCTTCTTTGGAAATTCTATCATATCAATCCCTCTCAGGATGATGTTATAGGTTTTCATAGGATCTGGGCCTGAGAAAGGTGGGCTGCAAAATTGAGAGACATAAGATGTATCATGCTTGTTAGGAAATGTACTCAGTACCTTACTCATGTAACTGTAACCCCTCTATACAGTATTTTTACAATAAAAAATGTATTAAATTTTTAAAAATGTATCATTTTTGCTTTCTCAAAAAGAATACTCTTGCTGTATTAAGTTCTACAATTCTTATGCAGGGCCCCAAATTAATTAAACAAATGGAATACAATGTGAATAATATTAAAACAACCTGGCCATTCACTTAGTGAAACCATCAGTGCATGAAATATAAATGCTGTTTCCCTTCCTTCCTTTAGTGCAAGTGCCTGACCCCTCTTGCTGTTCTTATTTATTCAAGTGCTTTATCTTCTGGTTTTCCTCACACAAACTGGCGCACTGATTATACATGGGATGAAGTATAAAGTCATTAAGAGGAGTCACCGGAGAATTAAGGATACGACCTCTCCGCATGTCACTGACACCATTACTGCAGGCAGGCACAGAAGTACCGTCCATCTCAGGGAATTATTTTGCCTAGAGATTCATCCCATATTTATCTGACTAAAGACTCATTTCATCAAGTCTCCATTTAAATGTAGCACTGCTTCCTCCCAAGGCCTACTTGGATAACCTACATCCACCAAAAGTGTCTGATAATCTGATCTAAAACAGGAAAGATTCAGTTTTCTGTTCTTTCCATGCCTCCTGGACAAACCTGACCTTCTTCTGAAATGACTCCTTTACTTATTTTCCTCAGCACCTGTCATGTGGGTATGTTAGTTTTTCTTTTATATTGGTCCTTCAGGAGTTTGGAGTGTATCTTATACCTTATGCCTCCTTTAGCAGTTATGAATTATGTATTACAATCTTCAGCAAAATGCATCCATCTAGATATAAGATTCTCTTACTCCCATGGAGAGTTGATTTAGACTTGTTTATATGATTACTATTTCCCTTGCTCCATTGCCAGCCAAATGACTACCATCAAAAGTCTCATGGAGCTGGGCACCGGTGGCTGACGCCTGTAATCCTGGCTACTCAGGAGTCTAAGAGCTGAGGATCATGTTTCAAAGACAGCCTGCAGCCTGGGCAGGAAAGTCTGTGAGACTCTTATCTCCAATAAACCACTAGAAAACCAGAAGTGGCATTGTGGCTCAAGTGGTAGAGTGCTAGCCTTGAGCTGAAGAGCTGAGGGATAGCACCCCGGTCCAGAGTTCAAGCCCTATGACCGACAAAAACAAAAAGTCTCATATAGGCTGGGAACGTGGCTTAGTGGTAGAGTGCTTGCCTAGCTCTCATGAAGCCCTGAGTCCGATTTCCCAATACCACATAAACAGAAAAAGCCAGAAGTGGCACTGTGGCTCAAGTGGTACAATGCTAGCCTTGAGCAAAAGAAGCTAAGGGACAGTGCCCAGGCCCTGTGTTCAGGCTCCGTGACTGGGAAAAAAAGGTCTCATGGAAAGGGATTGAGTCCTTCATATAATCATCACTCTACATAAAAAATTAGTAAGAACAAAATTACAAGTTAGCAATGAGTTGCTTGCTCGCATATAACTTGTGTCAGCTCTTGTGTCATGAATTCATGATCATTTAAGTAACTAATTGAAACATGGTAACAGAGAGTCATATACTTTAAGTTGGTCTAAATGGAGTGCAGAGGCAGGGGTGTGTAGCTATTTCTGATCCATTTTTATTGAGCTCTTCCCTATAAATGTCCATACCTGCCAGTCAGAAGTTCATACATTAGAATTCCCAGTGACCAGTAGTCAGCTGAAATGTCATGACCTTTGTTGAGGATGATCTCTGGGGCTACATATTCTGGAGTTCCACAGAAAGTCCATGTTTTCTTTCCAAATCCTATTTTCTTTGCAAAGCCAAAGTCAACCTTGCGAAAGAAAAAAGTAAGATATTTCAGCCATTTATATTGTACATCAATAAGCTGTGGAGCAGTAAGTTATTTTGCTGAATGACACTGGCAATGATAAACACTAAAAATATAAACATGGGTAGAAATAATGACTATCTATGGTGGGAAAGAAATCATATATTGCAAGCATTTTAGATGAAATTTACATTATTACAAAGACAAGCAAATCATTCTCTGGATAAACACTTTGCTTTCTCTACTTTGATGACATGGAGGTTTATAGGGCAAAGCTTAGGAGACTAGGTAGGCCAACAACATCATTCTCAGAATAGACAAAATTACTGCTGTAAATCGGAAGCTAGCTTTTCCTCTACTGTTAATTATTTGAGAAATCCCTTTGTTGTGAGCAGAGGTGAAGAACTCATGTATGTGACTAACAACTCTGCTCTTGGTGCATATGAGCAGATAAAATCGAAACTTGCCCTAATTTTTCTAGGAATCTTCTGAAGGAAGAACTGCAAATTCAAACACAGGATTTCTTTCCTAAAGCAAATTGATTTAGATATTAATACTAGCCTCCATAGATTTAATTTTTCTAACAATCATATGCTGAATACAAAATCACAGAAAGGGCAAGGCACCAATAGCTGACAAGTGTAATCCCAGCTTCTCAGGAGGCTGAGATCTGAGGATCACAGTTCAAAGCCAGCCCAGGCAGGAAAGTTCACAAGACTCTTATTTCCAATAAACTACTAAAAATAAATAAAAGTTTTAAAAAGCTGGAAGTAGAGCTGTGGCTCAAATGGTTGGACAATCTTCTTGAGCAAAAAAGCATAGAGACAGCACTCAGGCCCTGAGTTGTAGCCCCATGATTGGCACCAAAAAAAAAAAAAAAAACACACACACACAAAATTTAAAAAATAAAATCATTTACTGATAGATACAAAGTCTATAAAAAACTGGGCACTATTAAATGTGTTTTACTATTTACTATATGTAAATCTTCAGCTCTTTGGATTGATTACTATAAATAATTTTATTTATAATATAGAAAACTAAAAAATAATACTGAGCATATAATATATACTCATTGCCTTGGATAGCAAAGGCTGGTTGAACATATAATTTCTACTAGTACTTCTAGGTCCATGAACACATGCCAGCAAGGATATTTTCTAATGCTCATTAGAAAGTGTATTTTGTCAGAGTATTATTAACACAAACCTTTTACTTAGATTCTCATAATATTTGCATTATTTCTTAAAACCTATTGTAAGAACAGTTATCCCATTAAAATGAAAAGAAAAAGCTTGCTTTCAATGTTAGCAAATGAGCACAGCTTTGCAAACAAACGCTTTAAACCTGCAGCACAGAAACCACGTGTGACAGACACTGACCAGTTTGGCGTAGCCTCGGTGATCTAGAATGAGATTTTCTGGCTTAAGGTCCCTGTAAATGATTCCTTTGGAATGCAGATAGGCAAATGCTTCTACCACACAAGCTGTGTAAAATCTGGTTGTAGAATCTTCAAAAGAACCTCTGAAATACAGACAACAGAATGCAAACAGTATGAGTAATTTCTCTAATTAGGCTGATTTTTATTTTGTCATTTCACTAAATACTCATGTCAAAATTACTTTTGATACCAGAGTCCAACAGCTTAGTGTGACATGATTGCCATTCCACTTGGGTTTAAAAAAAAAAAATCTGAGGATCAAATCAAGGACCTCTCTGCATTGGTGAGTGGGGCAGTTAAATCTTACTTCCTGAAAGGGGTCAGGAGGAGTTCTATAACAGACCAAGATTCACAGACTTGGTAGCTTCCTCTCAACAGCCCACTAGGATATAAAATGGCAAAGATCTCAAAGACAGAGGGTGAGAGTATGATAGAGAGTTCTATTTTAGAGACTGTCTACTAAGAATTTGCTTTTTAAAGGAAAAGCTTCCAAATTTATTCTTATTTTTTAGATATGGTTTTTGAAAATGCAAACACAAAGCTATCATTCCCAAAGAAGCAACAAACATTTCCAGCTAGGTATTCATCCATTTTGAGACTTTTGTCATAAAGCCAATATCTATTTCCTCATTATCACCATCTCAGAAGCAAGAAGAGATAACACTAAAAGATGATTAGAAGAAGGTAATTGGGAAGAAATATTAATTTGATGGTGATATTTCACAAGAAAGTTCTCTTTCTATCCTTCTGCCTCTGTCTCTATCTTCATTTATACATCTGTATATGTTGAGTTAATGAAGTACCAGTGAAGAAAATGAACTTGGCATCAAAAATGAAATGCTACCACAGAACCCTCTAGCCTTGTTTTATGCACATGACTCCTTAGAAAAAACCTGTGTTCATTCTTCTTTTTCAATTAATAAATTCAATCTAATAATGTTATTATTTAGACCATTAGCATGAATCAGCTCGTGGGGTGGCTGAGAGGGAGTAGGGCTGGAGAGCGTGAGAGTTTTAAATATTAGTTTGCAACAAACAATAGCCCCACAAGTTCGTGCTCATAGGAGCCCCTGATGCCTGCTGGCCTTTGGGTGACATTTACCCATTTTTCAAATTTGAACAGTGATGTTTAACAAACTGAATGATGGAATATGGCCACATCTTTACCAAATATGGCAGAAAATCTTAGGCCACTATTACCACCTCACAGGTAATTTTTCAGAATATTGTGTTTCAGAAAAGTGTAATCTTTATTTCAATGACCAATGTCCCTGTACATTGTCACTAACATAACTAGCAATTCCCAAAAGAATTATTGTTCTTTTGAAACCCGGTTCTAAGAACGATGGTATTTACTCCTCTAAGTACTGAAATTTTAGCTTCTCTGGTGCTACGCCTACACTGAAGTTTGGAGAGCACTGCAATATTGGTTGTCATTCCTCCAGAAGATACCTAGGGGCCAGGCAAGATGGCTGCTGCCTGTCATCCTAGCTACCTGGGACATGGAGATTGGGCAGGTAACAGTTTGAAGTTAGTTCAAGAGAAAAAGATTTTGAGGCTTCATCTCAACCAATAAAAGCTGGGTTATATGGGGTGCACCTATCATTCCAGCTACCTGGAAAACATAGCTAGAAAGATTATAGTCCAGGCTACTCCAGGCATAAACTTGAGATCTAAGTGTGGAGGTTCCTGAAAAAGACTCCACATAGAGCTCCCCTATGACCCTCCTATGACTTCTGAGCATTTACCCAAATGACCACAAACAAGGCCATACTAAAGCTACCAGCACAACTATGTTGATCGCAGCATCATTCACCATAGCTAAGATATGGAACCAACCCAGACCCCCCTCAGTAGATGAATGGATCAAGAAAATGTGATGTGATGTGTGTGTGTGTGTGTGTGTGTGTGTGTGTGTGTGTGTGTGTGTGTGTGTGTGTAATGGAATTCTATGCTTCCATCAGAAAGACTGGCATCACCCCATTTGTAAGGAAATGGAAAGACTTGGACAAAATCATTTTAAGTGAAGTAAGCCAGATCCAAAGAAACATAGAGGTCCCATGGTCTCCCTCATTTATAATAACTAGTATATGTCTAGGATAGTCCTAGCAGATGAGCAGAATAGCTCAATAGCTTTGTACATGTGACCATATAAGATGATGCTAAGCGAAATGAACTCCAAGACATAGAAACAAGAAGTTTTTCTTAGACCTTGTTGTTTTTTGGGTTTTTTTTTTAATTTAAGTTTTTTTTTGGCCGGTCGTGGGGCTTGGGCGCTGTCCCTCAGCTCTTCAGCTCAAGGCGAGCACTCTACAACTCGAGCCACAGCACCACTTCCAGTTTTCTAGTGGTTTATTGGAGATAAGAGTCTCACGGAATTTCCTGCCCAGGCTGGCTTTGAACTGCGATCCTCAGATTTCAGCCTCCTCAGTAGCTAGGATTACAGGCCTGAGCCACCGGTGCCCAGCTGTTGTTGTTTTTAAGGTACTATGTGATTTATTTTTGCTTTTGTGGGGTTTTTTCCCTATGGTTTATCACTTGTTGTCACTGTATTTGATTTAGGTGCCCTGAGTATTATATATATATTTATCTGAATTAGGGAAGGGAACAGGAACAAGGAAATTGGGAGACAAAGGGTGAAGCAATGTAACAATGATACAAGACAATGTTGGAAATGAACTGTACAACTTGGTGGTGGTGGTGGGGATTTGGGAAGGGGGTAAAAGTGGAAGAAAAACGAAGGAAGGGATCACAAGTTTGACAAGAAATGTACTCACTTCCTTACTTATTTCAGTGTAACCCCTCTGTACATCACCTTGATAATAAAGTTAAATTAGAAATTAAAAATAAAGAAATAGCTCAAGTAAAACAGTTAAAAATAGCTAAAATAAAAAGGAGCAGGGGCATGACTAAAGTGCTTGTCTAGCAAAAACCAGGGCCTAAGTTCCAATTCCAGTACTTCTAAAGATGTATCTTGAGTATTTCCTCTATATAAATATATCTATAATCAATTACTTTTAAAAGAATCAAAAATTTGTCTCAACCCTGGAATAATCAATATATTATATGCCCAACAATGTTTATCAGCCACACACTGTTTGTCATGGCATATTTGAGATAGTGGATTTAAAAATATACAACTTGATAGCAGGGCAAAACATGGAATTAGGGTGAGTCAATGTGAAAAATTACTAGTAGAATTGGAAGTGACAGTATAAATTTGATCCAAAACAGAAGTGAAAGCTTGTTTGATCAACAGTTTATACAGAGTTGCTTACAGAAATAAATCATTTGCTCTCTATAAAACTTTGAAATAATAAATTGTGCCTTTGCAGTTCTATCATTGCAGAAGAATGAGTAATGGACAGACTCTTGTACCTCCTTTAGAAATGAGTGGATGGTTTAGCTAAATGGCAGTAGATAACAATTTGCTAGAACTAGAAGATTATGAGTATTTATTGATAAGCACATAAAAATTTAATCACAATGATTAATCACCTTGTCATAAACTGAGTCCTGCAATATCACAATGTAAGTAGATAAAAACACTTCTTATCAAACACCACCAGGCAATACTAACTAGGAGCAGCCATCTCAATCTGAAGTATATTACATTCCGTGCAGGCTTATTGAAAATTGTAAAGTTAGTCCAATGGAGGATAAAGCTAAGTAATTATGCAACTTGTTCCTTTTGAAATATTTTCAATCAGTACCATCTTTTGGGGCATCAAAGATGAAATTCAATAATCATCTCCACAAAGTATCTGGAATCAAGGAGAATGGACATAGGAAGTCACCTTTAGTCTTGTCCAGGAAGACACATGGATAGAGAGTGAGATGAATGAAATGGGAAAAGTGCAGTTTTGGAGTAATTATGCATGATACTTAGTAGAGGTATCACAAGGATCCAAGAATCCAACTGTAATCCTAGCTACTCAGAAAGCTGAGATCTGAGGACCCAGGTTTGGAATCAGCCCAAGCAGAAAAGTATATGAAACTCTAAACTCCAGTTAACCAGCAGAAAGTTAGGAAAAACTCTCACCCAAATTGTAGAGCACCAGCCTTGAGTGAAAAAGCTAAGAAGCTAAGAGATGAGACAGTCCCTGAATTCAAGTGTGTGTGTGTGTGTGTGTGTGTGTGTGTGTTCTTGACTTCACGTATTTTCATATATAATGTGGCTAATTTTCCCTGATATATTTTTCCTAACAAGTAATCTCTAAGATTGTTTTTGCCAGTCCTGGGGCTTGAACGCAGGGCCTAGGTGCTGTCCCTGAGCTTCTTTTGCTCAAGGCTAGCACTCTACCACTTGAGCCATAGCACCATTTCTGGCTTTTTCTCTTTATGTCGTACTGAGGAATCAAACCTAGGGCTTCCTGCATGCTAGGCAAAGTCTCTACCATTGAGCCTCCTTCCCAGTCCTTAATCTTTAAGATTTTAGCTCAAATCCAAACAAATTGAAAGCCTGCCAGTGGCTATGTCTGTTAGAACCTGGATACCCAAAGTTGTGTTATAAAATAATATTTATTTTCAAAAATAAGTTGACAAATGATGTCTCTGCGTGACTGATGGCTCAGGGGTGGGCAATGGGTTGAGTTTTTATCACTATTATATTTATACTATTTATATTTATACTATTATAGTTATTGGCCTAGTTCAGAAAATTCACAAAAGTTTAAAAAATATCTATGGAATACAACTGATCCTTTTACTGAGTGGCTTATCATTTGTTTTTCTGTTTAATTTTGGCTGCAAATCTATTTTTAACCACCAAAATATAAGGGAGAGGTTTAAAACATACCGTAAAGAAGATTGAAATATCAGGTCAAAATTGTACAATAGGAGCACATTAGAATCAAAATATAACATAATGTAATCAGATAAATACTGAAAAGTGAGCCCACATCTGTCACAGTAGCCTCAGCCTCCTTTATTATTAATTGACAATAATATAATTGTATGCTAAAATAGCTTAATATAAATGGCAACCTGATTCCTACAGCCAGGAGGATGCATTTCCTTGTATGTGTTTCCTTACCTATAACTTAATAAATCAAACAAAATACTACTGCAATAAAATATAATATGGTTAAAAAATCCATTTGACATTTGTTAAGTAGGGGCATGACCTAGAAAAAGAAAAGTGCAGTAAGAACACCATTAGGAACCTTGTTTTAATAGTTCATAAAGAGCCACTTGTTCTATTCTGGAATCTACAAAGTAACAAATGTTGAAAATACTACATGAAAACATCAGTAGTAGCTATAGCTAGTTTCTTCATTGGAAAGAAAGTATTTAATGAAGGAGAATGCAGCACATAATCATTTTTTTCTTCTAATGGAGGAAAATATTCTAAGGAAAGTTAAAAAGTATATATATAATATTGAGTGATCTGTATAACATTTAGAAGAAATGACCAAAAGATTATTTTTAGGAAATGAAATTGAAATCTCTCTTTCTGCATATGTAAACATTTGTTATAGATATTGTCTTCAGATCTTTTATCTTTCTAGGATAATTTTAAAGATAATTATATAAGCATGAGATAAAAAATTTAGACAAACTACATTTGCTTAACCAAATGAAACAAACACTATCTAGAAATCTTTACTCACCCTGGAAGAGTAGAAACATAAATTTAAATCATATTGCTTACATAAAATACTACAGATAATTGGGTTATTTTATTTCCCTAAGACTAGAAAGGACAAAAAGACAAGGCTGGAAATCTGTTTTAATTTTGGAACCAAAAAACAGCTAAAGAAAATGTTACTTGGAAAAGAAAGTATGAGTGTCAGGGAAGATAGATTGCCCATCTGAAAACTAAATAGAGCAAGTAAACCATGGGTCCAGATGATACCTATAATCCTATTCAAGTTAAATGAATGGATTGAATTCCAGGTATAAAGCTAAACTAAGACTTGTCCATGAAGATTCCTAGGTATGTTTTTGTGTTGGTGCTTGTTTGTTTGTATGTTTTTGTGCCAGTACTAGGGCTTGAACTCATTGTCTGTGTGCTACCTCTTAGGTGTTATTTTGCTAAAAGGCCTGAGCTCTATCAGTTGGGCCATGGCTCTGCTTCTGGCTTTTTGCTGTTTCATTGGAGATAAGAGTCACACAGACTTTCCTGACCCGGAACTGTTGATCCTCAGATCTCAGCCTCCTGAGTAGATAAGATTCTATATCTGAGTGACAGGGATGCAGGGTAGGGGAACTTGAGATAGTGTTTTTATGTAGGAGAGACCCTATATTGATTAGATACTAAGTGAGGTATACATGTATTACAGTAAGTCATTTGGCCATAGTGAATTATGCCTTGTGTTTACTTTGCATTTTGAAAAAAAAATATATATATATATATACATATATATATATATAAGGATTTGTAAGAAGTGAGTGAAATTTTTAGACTTTATAGCAATGTATTTTTCTCATAGAAATGTCTCAAATCTCCTACCTATCCCTGAGAATGGTCCAGAGCTCTCCACCCAGGCACGCTTCCATCAGCATATACAAATACTTGCTGTCCTTAAATGTTCGGTACAGCCTGCAAAGAGTAAACATGAAAGCAGCGTAGTAACATCATTTTACATATTTAAAAAATATTAAAAACCATATTGAATTGAACATTTCAAGATAACTAAAATTAATGTGGTTATGATCAAAGTATATGTAAAGTTTTGAGCGCCCAGACGGCAGTCCTCTCATTTGCCATGCATGAAAGTTTTTGAGAAAAAAAAAAAAATGAAAAAAAAAAAAAATCCGAAGTCACACTAAGGAAAAGAAGCTAATGGTCCATGAGTTAGACCTTCACACCATAGGAAACTAATGACTCACTTGAGATGATTTAATTCAAGTGATCGTGGAGAAGAGAATTTTTTGGGATTCTATCAGTTCTAATTTGTCTGAGGTCCTAAACATTGATTTTCATATTATATGTAATAGATTTTATAATTAAATAAAGTAGACTACATTTTGTGAATATAGATGTGCAATTTTCATGTGCTTCTTATTTAAACCCATTCTATGTTTCAATTTTCACATGCACCACCACCGCCATATTGACCAGAGCTGCTTCTACATGTGAAAAACCATCTGTTATTCTTTCATCAGTGCTTTCAAAATACTGAGGTGGAAGGATTGGCTGTCATTGTGGACGTACTGAAGTCCGAAATGGGTCCTTGCCCTCGGGAGGCAGGCCCTTGACCATTTGGGCCTAGTTCATCCCAACACATTTTCCTCTTAATTTGTTTTTGAGATAGAGTCCCAAGTCTTCCCCTAGTTTAGCCTCAAGCCATGATCATACTATCTCTACCACCTGAGAAGCTGGGATTACAGATATTTGTCAACTGCCATTTTATCTTTTTGAGTCTTCAAAAAGTTGAACTTGAATAGTTTTTGACTTTTTTCTTTCAAGAGCTCTAGAGATTTTTTTTTTACTGAGAAACTTGTTCTCTTTGAAAATATCATAACTTTATTTTTTAAAATCAAACAATACTTTCAAGTTTCTTTTCAGGTCAAACATGTTAGGGGTCAGTGCAAGTGGCAGAGGGTGCTATGGTTGGCCTATCTCACCTGTCACCTATGCCCAGGGTGGAGTCTTTACCTGACAATGAAATCAGAATGGGCCCCCTGCATGATCTGCTTCTCCGAACGGATGTGTTCCTGCTGTCTGGTGTCCACGATGTGGCGTTTCTTGAGAATCTTCATTGCAAATGTTTTGGATTCTTCACTTTTCAACTGGACCTTAAAGATAGGCAGAAAGGACGAGTGAGCAAAAGCTGAGTATAGGTTCAATATAACAGAGCACACTTTCATCCTGAAATTCACAGGTGCAGGACGCACTTAAATGAACTCAAAGTACTACCCAAGTCGCCCATACCATCAATTCTTGCAAGAGCTCCAGAACTGCAAATCCTATAGCTCGTAGCCATCATCCTACCTCATCTCATGGAATCAGATACATTCCAACCAGTTTGATTCAAGTGTGTGAGACAAAGTATGATCATCTGGGTCTTAATGATTCCTTCCTCCTACTTCTACTCTACAAACATTTCAACAGTTACTAAATGATTAACCCTTGTCTATCATTTCTTCTGTTTGCTACCTGTCTTTCCCTTGCCTCCAATTAATAAGAAAAATAGCTAGGTACATATGACCATATAAGATGATGCTAAGTGAAATGAACTCCAAGACATGGACTTAAGAGGTTTTTCCTGTTCGTTGTTGTTTTAATGTATTTTGTGATTTCTTGTTTCTTTTGTATGTTCTTCCCCTTATATTGTCACTGTATTTGATTTTGGCACCCTGGTATTGTATATACATTTATTTGGATTAGGGAAGCAAAGGGGAACAACAGAATGGTGAGACAAAGGATTAGGGGGGACCAACGCAACAGTGATATACACAAGACAATGTGTTGGAAATGATCTGTACAACTTGGGGAGATTAGGGCGAAAGAAAAGTAGGAGAAAATTGAGGGAAGGAGTAACAAGGCTGACAAGAAATGTACTTATTACTTTACTTATGCAACTATAGTCCCTCTGTACATCACCTTGATAATAAAAAAGACCAATTTTTTTCAAGAGATTTTTTTAAAACAATTTTTTTCCACTATCCAAGACAAAGTGTTTTCCTTTGACCTCAACCTTACGCCTTAAGTTATATTATTTGAGGCTGGGCATCAATGGCTCACATCTGTAATTCTAGCTACTTAGGAGGTTAAGATCTGAGAACCATGGTTCAAAACCAGCCAGGACAGGAAAGTCGGTGAGATTCTTATCTCCAATTAACTACCAAAAAGCTGCAAGTTGGGAGCTGGGAAGGTGGCTCAGTGGTAGAGCGCTTGCCTTGCATGCCTGAGGCCCTGGGTTTGATTCCTCAGCACCACATAAGAAAAAAGCCAGAAGTGGCACTGTGGCTTAAGTGGTAGAGCGCTAGCCTTGAGCTGAAGAGCTGAGGAACAGTGCCCAGGCCCAGAGTTCAGGCCCCACGACTGGACCAAAAAAAAAAAAGCTGCAAGTAGGGCTGTGGCTCAATGAGACAATGATAACGTTGAATAATAATAATAATAAAGTTAGCAGGGGGTAACAGTGCAACAAGAAATGTATTCACTACCTTACATATATATCAGTAACCCCTCTGTACATCATCTTGACAATAAAACTAAACTTAAAAAATGTGAACAACAGCGCCCAGGCTCAGAGTTCAAGACCCGGGACTGGCACAACATAAAGTATATTAATTGAAGGACCTCCTTTGAGTCTTAATATTTCCAAGTGGCCCATGCCTCTGAGGAACCTACATGGATCCATTGATTTGCCATATAGACTGAATAGAACTTGGGTCTTCTGAGGGATGACCCACAGACAGCTTGTGTGTTCACTCGGTGAGAAATTTCAACAAGGAGAAAGAAAAAGGGAAGGAATGGGAGTGGAGGGGTGGGGAAGGGAGGAAAGGGAAGAGAGGGGGAGGAGGTAATCAATCACTGATGGTGATATGAAAGAGTTAGCATTCAACACTCTAAAACAGCAGACTCCTCAAGATGACGCCAAAACAGCCCCATTATTCAGATCTAATGAAAGCTTTGGGGAGATAACATGACAAGCTGGTTCTGCTCCTCAGCTGAAGCACAGTGCTCCTCTCCTGAACTGTGAATTATTTGCTGCTTCATCTGCAGGAAGAGCAACATTCTTAAGTGTCTTCTTCATGCACACATGTACAATCTGAGAGGACAGTAATGTCACAAGTTCCTTCTGGAGAATCATGAGGATACTTCAGATAAGCAAGCCTTGATTTGTCCTCACCAATTTCGAATCTGTATGACAGGTTGAAAAAATGTACCTTTGGAGGAACTGCCAGATGATCTCCGTGGACATCTTTAAATGACAGATTAGTGTGATACAAATAAATTCACATCCAAGGTGAAAGCTCACTTCCAAAGCAAACCTGGGTGCTCTAATATAGTTCAATTATTGAAAAGAAATATTCTCTTTATTGGTAACAGATTAATAGTTTTTTTTTTTCTATCAGGGACTGAACTTAAGGCTTCCTGCATGCTAAGTAACTTCTTCACAGCTTGAGCTAAACTCCAGCTCTTCTGTGCTCACTTTGCGTTTGAAATAGACTCTCACTGACCTTGTTCAGGCTGGACAAGAGCTAATGCTGTTCCTCTTCCCTGGATAGTACATGCTCTAAATCTTATATGCATTTCAGTTTAAGGATCTCTTTAGCTCGAAGCACTTCTCTTTAAATAAGTGACATACACTGAGTGCCATACTGTGGCACCCATATGCTCCTATCCTCACACTAGCTCCCTTCCCTGCTACTATTCAAATAGCATTGAAGGAGCTACTTTAAAATTTTCTTATGTTTATACTAGAGGGATTTAACTCCTACCACTCCTAGAAAGGGGAAATACATATGATGTTAATACCCATTTCATGTCATATGAATACTGCTGTGCACTGTGACTTCAGTGTGAAGCATGGTATTGCCATTTGAATTCAAGCACACTTGGATATGACGAATCTTAAGATGTGAACTTCTGTCACGGATTCTGGCCAGCTTTAACTGTCAGCCTCCAAGTGATGCCAACGTAAAACCATACTGAAGAAAATAAGGTGATAGCATCAGCACACAAAAAAGCATAGAAACGTATTTGCTTGGTTAGATTTGTATTCAACTGTGTACTTCTTTGATCTCTGAGAAAGTCAATGCCTTACAAAAACAAGTTTGTTTCCTGATGGACTTACTATTTTCTCTTGCTGGGAGGCAGATTCTGGGCAAGGCAAGGTTAAAATGGCTCAATATCCTTGGCTGGGAGTTGACCTTTAGGTCTTTGAATGAGTCATTCATGGTTCCTTTTACACCACAACTACCTTAGTATCTGGTTTTTTTGTTGTTGTTGTTCTCATTTTGTTTTGTCTGTCATGGGGCCTGAACTCTGGGCTTGAGTGCTGTCCCTCAGCTTGTCAGCTCAAGGCTAGCACTTTACCCCTTGAACCACATCACCACTTCCAGCTTTTCTGCTTATGTGGTACTAAGGAATTGAACCCAGGGCCTCATGCATGCAAGGCAAGCGCTCTACCACTGAGCTACCTTCCCAGCACCTTCTTAGTGTTTTTGAAGAAAACAGCTTCCTGAACTACACTAACTAAATTAACTACTTAAATTCAAGGTTTAAGCCAAGCACCAGAGGAGGCTCATGACTGTAATCCTAGCAACTCAGGAGGCTGAGATCGCAGTTCAAAGCCAACTGGTTCAGGAAACTCCAGGAATGGTCCATGAGTCAAAAGAACACACAGTCGTGAGTGAGCATGCACACACGCACACACGTAAACACACACACACAGACACACACACACGGCTTACATTAACAATATCATGTGGCTCACTGCTGATTCCTGTATAATGTAGATTTGAATGACATTTCTAATGAACCCTGGAAGGTGGCTCTTTTCTGACCTTCACTTAGGTAAGCTAATAGTCCAGAGGAAGAATGAAGCAGTGAACTGAGAAAACCTGATGTCCTAGTCTTCATGTTTCATTAATTGTATAGCCCAGGCTGGGCTCAAAATCACTATGTATCCAAGGTTAACCTTGAGTGCATGTAACCACCACCACTAGCACCCATAAAGTTTGTGATCAGTCATGTTATCTCACTGGATCTGGAGTCAATTCTGAAAACATGGAGCCAAACTACATTGTTCAGCAACGTCAGTGCATACGATTTTTGTAAAGTATGCCATCTATATTATACCTGTGAAAATAGATAAGCTTGTGGTGATCTCTTGGAGAAAGGAGGAAAAAAAGGGAAATAATGTCAAGTAGCGCAACTGTAACTTGAAGAAATGGGACAAGTTCGCAAGGAAAGCATGATCTTTAGTTCACAGTATGTGCATATTTTATTAGGAGGTAGAGGCTGTATTTTCTCTGTATTGTCTCCACTGCATGTAAAAGGGAATCCTTTTCTGCTGTATACTGTTACTAACTTCAAAATACATGGCATTACATAAAAAGAGCAGGAGCTATTCCCGGAGCATGAAAACAGACTGTAAGGCATAAAGCAATATAGGCAGAGTCACCTTCCTCATAATGGCTGCAAAACAAAAGCAGTAATGACTTCCTCCGTTCAAGTGGCACAAACTTCCATTGGGCAATCATATTGCGTAATAAAGCATAATAATGATTTCTTTACTTTGGGCTCTTAGTAATCTGGAAGTAATCTAGGAAACAATCCAGTCACCATCTATGATCTAAGTAACTCATATTAAATACCAATTGGGATGATTTAATGACATGTCCCATAGCATAAAGAAAAGCTTTATAAAAGGAAGAAAGGAGAGATACCAAGATTAAGGGATATCCACCGCCACCAGGTTAATTGTGTCACATTGCTGGAATGTGTCTCAATACACTCCAGTTCTATATGGTTCCTCATCTGGTTCACCAAAATAGTCTAAAGCCCTATGGTAAAACTTCACCCCCCCACCACCCCAGAAAGCAGTAAATAAACCATTGGACTAGAAATACATACGCACTAGATTGTTTCTTCCCCATCATTTTCCATAAATCCACCAAATGCTCAGAAAATTCAGGAAGAAACAATGACACAAAATTACTATACATGGGGCAGGTGGGAATTGAGATTATTAAGATGGATCCATAGAATGAAAACACTGAACATAACCCAAAATTCTACTGAGAGAAAATAAGCACACGAAAAGGCAAATCTTGATATACACACAGTAGCTGAATAAATATCTGGACCTGGGATGGGAATAGAAGAGAGTTGAAAGGCACAAGGTTTTTATTGAACTGAAGAGGTGTTTTTGAATTGTACTGTGAGAAGGGAAAATGTGCTTACAAATTAGGTATTATAAGCTGCCTAAGAATTTTTAATGGAGAAAGAAATTTTAAAAATGTAAACTTAAAATTTCCAGTTCTTTATTGATTTTAGCCGTGTACTTAATTTGTATTTTAAAGATCCAAATATCAGAGATGTATTTCTTCCTATCTTTATCTTTCTGGCTTCAATAACTGTTTCCTTATTAGCCAAAGATTATTGCTTCTTATTTGTGTAAAATAGCATCACATTTAAAAAGATGTTATTCTTTTTGATGACTTCTCTACTAGCTATTTATCACAGGTTCTAAATTTATAAAGCCCTCATTTTTTTTTTTTTTTAAAGAGTAGGTTCATGGGCCAATTTAAGCAAAATGAATATAATTATTGAAAAATTATTTTAAAATTATCTACACAGAATAATAAGTAATTCATCGGTAATGAATTGGTAATAATGTGCAAGCCATAGTCCTATTCAAGTCCATATAATCTCCCAGAGCCCCAGTTTTATCCATTTATAAAATAACAGAAAAAAGTCAAACATATTGTAATACCAAACTTGATATAATACCAAATACTTTGAAAATTAACTAATGTTTGTATTCAGAGAGAAGGCTCCTAGGGTCCTAGCTCCTTTGTACAAGTAATTTACTGTTCAACAAAATGAATATAAGGAAGCTGGAACATGTATTGTAGGGGAGGAGGAGGGAAACAGATGAATGGAGAGAGGAAGGGTGGGTAAATCAAGTGAAAACGGAAATGAGTAAATTAAGAGGATGGGTGGAGTTGGGAGAGGTGAGGCAGGGGTGATGTGATTGATCAAATGTACTCACTACCATGTTGAATTAAAAAACCACTTTGTACAGCTACTTAAGGAGAATAAAAATTATTCATCACCAGTATAATGTCCAATGTACTTGGAATTTGTATCTAAAATGAATACTTCTGAGAGAAGTTTTAGTATGAAAACTCGTAAGTCTATTTTTAAATTAGATGTGTCAATCAACTGGATGACCAAGAATAATCTCTCTGCATTTAAGGGAGCTTTATTTTTATTGAGCAGAGATGGCAATTTTTATTATCATGATTCAAATCACTTTTGGCAAAACAAAGCCCTTCCATATTCAGCAGAGCTGAGTTACTAAGTTTATAAAAAGGAAGTGAAATATTTTAAGCACTCAGAAAGCTTCTAGGCTGTAAATTAGTATCCTATTGTCAAATACATCTTGATAATAAAAAGTGGCTATTAACTTAGTTGTAAATCTCAATAAAGTGTTAATTTCCATCTAAAGAAGATACTGTAAGTTCATAAGAATTCTTACCTAATGAAATAGTAAAATCCTAATATGGGAATTACTTTTCTCTATTTTAAGAGAGAAACAAATGTCTCAGTCTGATTTTGTTTTTGCATTTGCTTTTCAGTTATTGGGGTTTGAGCACAGGACCTTGAACTTGCTAAGCAGGTGCTTTATGACATGAGCCATATCCTTACTTTTTTGCCTTGTCTATTTTTTGGATAGGATCTAACATTTTTGCCCTAGCATGTGGACTGAGATGGATTCTCAAGCACCTGACTTTATACCATGATTCTTCAGAGGATTATCTCCCAAGTATCTGGAATTACAGGTGTGTGCTACCATGCGGAACCTCTTTGGTCTGTTTCTTTAAATGTATTTCTCACTAGTTATTTGCAGTTTTATGTTTTATTTTTCTCTGCACTACATAATAATATTAATGTATGCTTTTGTTGTTTAATAAATGTCTGAAACTTAACAATGAACTTTAGTTTCTAACTTGTTTCATAACATACACCACAGGGAGAAGAAGCTGTTTCAAGCATGAATGACACATGTCTAAATAATACACAGAAGGCAGAAAGCAAAAGACAGATTATGAGTTTAGGAAATGTCAGCATTTGAAATCTTTTTCAATCATGTGGTATAAAGCATTGTTGTATTGGGAATTCAAGTTTTTGGTCAGATATATATGCACATAATTTCCTATTCATAGATTACACTATCTCTGTTTCTGACTCTCCCTTCTTCACAGTCCCTCTGTATACATGTGTGGATAAATGTAGCTATTCCATAAGTTATACATATGTACGTGTGTATATGTACACTACATACATGTGTGTGATCCACACACATATATCATAGACAGAGAGAACAGGAGTCAGGCATAAAAATTTCATAACAAAGTAGAGTAGCTTATGTTATCTATGCCTTTTCACTCGACTTCATCTGACAATTTTATTTCAATCCCTTATCAAATATATCAATCATTTTATTTCTTTTGTCATTTATCTTTAGACTGCAAATCAGTTCCATAGCAAGTGACAAACAGTATTAAGTTGCAAGAGGTGGGTTTTTTTGTTTGTTTGTTTGTTTTTGGTCATGGGGCTTGAACTCTGGGCCTGGGCAATGCCCTTGAGCTCTTGAGCTC
Source organism: Dipodomys spectabilis (assembly GCF_019054845.1). NCBI lineage: Eukaryota > Metazoa > Chordata > Mammalia > Rodentia > Heteromyidae > Dipodomys > Dipodomys spectabilis. Next base: position 24,707,610 of record NW_024870802.1, on the reverse strand, counting down.
AAGACAAGCACTCTACCGCTTAAGCCACAGCACCACTTCTGGTTTTCTAGTGGTTTATTGGGGATAAGAGTCTCCTGGACTTTCCTGCCCAGACGGGCTTTGAACTGCAATCCTCAGATCTCAGCCTCCTGAGTAGTTAGGTTTATAGGCGTGAGCCACCAGTGCCCAGCCTGCAAGAGGTTTTATACAAATATAAAATTACTTTAATATAGTTGAGTTAGTTTAACAATAATTTAGTGGTTTTGGCTTATGTTAGCTTATAATATGAAAAGTAGTCAAATTACACATTTAAACTACCTTGTTCATTGGATGTAGCATGCACAACCATAGGGATGACAAGATATGTTCCATTTTGTCTCATAAGTATTCTCAACTCTTTTTTGTTGTTGTTTGGTTGTGGGGCTTGAACTCTAGGCTTGGGCGCTGTCCCTGCGCTCTTCAGCTCAAGGCGAGCGCTCTATCATTTGAGCCACAGCACCATTTCCAGTTTTCTTGTGGTTTATTGGAGATAAGCTTCTCACGGACTTTCCTGCCCCAGCTGGCTTTGAACCATGATCTTCAGATGTCAGCCTCCTGAGTAGCTAGGATTACAGGCGTGAGCCACCAGCATCCCACAGTACTCTCACTGTTACAGGGAGCTGACAAGGCATCTTGGCTGCCATTAGGAACTTTAGGAATTACACATCAACCCACCAAACCACCAAACTTCTAAGCTCATTGCTTGATCTTCAGCTTAATGTTTCACACACACACACACACACACACACACACACACATGCATGCGCGCACGCGTGCACACACACACACACACATCTGTGACTATAGGAGATGCTGAAAGGAGGGGCAAAATATAATCTGGCAATTCAATGCATACAATCAATAATCTAATCTAAATACATACAGAATTACCTCTTCACCTTATTCAGGAAGCAAACTATTTTGCTTTATTTAAAAGGATATGACTGTCTTTTATCTTTCTAATATATACCAAGTGTCTATTTTTGCTTCTCTTGGAAAAGATCAGGCAGTGAAAGTTTTCATGTTAAAGTTTTCAAATGTTTCAATAAAAATTTTTATCCTGGAACTAAGTAAACCATCTTAGCCAGAAAAGGAGATATGTTTATTCCGGGGAACAGAATTTCCTAAAAATAGCCTGCCTAGCCACCTCACAGTGCATTTTTACATTCATATATATATATATATATATATATATATATATATACTCATATATATATTATGGACGGAAGTTAGAGCTCAGTTGGTGTTTACATACCTTCTGTACTTTATGTCCCAGCAATTCCTTCTTATTATAATTCTACTCTCTGTTAAGAATTAGTAGTTATGCTCTACTAGTTCACAGTCTAATAATATTACACACCATTATACTTCCACTCTAGTCTGCACACTGTCTTGGTGTCCTGTGACATGTGTCCTTCTAAGTTGTAACCCTTGCCTGAAGTGGCCTTTCCCCAGCTGTTCATTTAAATCTCCAACCCCTGGCTACTGTCTCTCTGTCCTCCAAGGACCTTGTCTACTCCATCAGCTACAAATGACCTCACCCCTAAAGAAATGCCGAGAGCTTCCATGTGTAATTTATGATGTAATACGATCCCAAAGGGTTTTATTTGTCAGTTTTCAATATGTTAAACTTATCTTCTTAGGGAGAGTCAGAAATTCCTATCTATCTGTGAAAAGAAGATTTAATATTTCTTTTTAAAGTAAATTTTCTGCTGAATGTGATGTGATCACAAATTGACTAGGTATAAAAATTTTGTAGCAGAAAATACAAAGGCACATGTGAGCCAAATTTTAACTTTAGGATAAAGTTTGACTTTAGGTCTACTTTACCATCAATTTTATGTGAAGCCTTTGGAAAGATGTTTTCTGTGCCTTCTAGATTTGTAGAGATCTTTCTAGAATCTCTCTCTATTTTTCTAAATCTTTCTTTTCTGGAGGGGAAGATGAACTTTTAATTATTTTATGGTGGGATACTAATTCCAACTACTTTTAATGAAATAAATGGATCTCAAGAGAGAGCTGGCATATATAACATTCATGTAAATTCAAAAGATGTGCAAGAAATAAACTTTCATCTGTGGTCATTCATATAGTATAATTGGATTATAGTGCACAAAATAACATTTATTCCTCAGTAACAAGCTAATGTTTTCCCTTAATTTATTAGCATTTATCAAAGTAGGTTTTTACTTAGAATGTGTCTTGTGATTATTTTAGGGATTTTAATACATTGAAATTGTACCTCCTAAGGTCCCATTGCTTTTTTATTGGATTGGACCTTCATTGCCTGTCTAAATATCTTACCTTCTTAGAAATCAATGCCACTACTCATAATTATTTTAAGAAGAAACATAAATTGGAAAATATTTCTTTGAGAAAATGACAGAGAAGGAAAGGTTGTATTAAACAGAGGCAATCCCCTCTGTCCATGTTACATGTTTATTTGTTCTAATTGCCCCAGGATACAGGCGTGGCAGGACTTCCAGGGGAGTCTGCCCTATGGCATAAATCCTCACAGGCTCAAGTGGCCCATGTGGCTCAGAAATCCCACAGCTCTTCTATTTCATTGCTGTGTGACCTGGCATAAGGAGGCTCTTGAAGTGTTTTCATCTTACATGGGGTTTCCCTGTGGAGTTAAGCAGCTCACCTTTCATAATTATGGGAAAAAAATAACTCAACTGAGCAATGAGTTTATCACCTTCTTGCTTAATCACCTCTTAAGCACTATTTCTTTGCTTTCCAGTTGGTTTTTGTCGCTCCTCAAGCTAGCTGATCAGTGAACCGTGTGCCTAGACAGCTGGAAAAACAATGTTCTATGACAGCAGTATGCTTGCCATTTTATACAACTCAGAGACCCTGTGACACTACACATGTGTGCTTGTGTGAGAGTGTGATTTATGGCTCTTACAACTTGCTAATATATCAGTTCTTCTTGGTCAATCTGACCGCAGGAATCATAAACTTGAGTGGATTCACAGGAATTATGAGTAGTAACCTTGGACTCCGTTAGCAAGAGCTAGGTCCTTATTGTGTTTGATTGAGGTACCAGGGTTTAAGAAGTCTTGGAAGAAATAGAGGTGACTCAGTATTTTATGTGGAAAATGATTCCCTAGTCTGGGGTTAAAATGTGGGGGAACTTTTCAATCTATCAGAGAAATAGATGAAACCAGGGTACCTCAGGTGCACACAGTTTTGATGAGGGAGAGTAAAAATCATTTCCCATCTCTTTTCATGGCAGATCAGAAAATAAAAAGCTTCAGTAGTCTGGGGGATGTAATAGAAGTTATAATTGAAGGCCATCTGAAGACTTCAGGCTCTTGTATCAAAGAAATACTCATATTCTCAGGGCTTGGCTACTAATTATTCCATTCCCTTCCTTTGTTTAACTAAGTGTGGCTGGAAATGATGAACAAAGATAGTACATTTTATGATGAATGGAAATGTTGACTGAAGACAGCACTTTTTCATAATAAATAACAATTAGTGTTATTATTATTATTATACAAAACTAACAACATTGACAGAACATTGATCTATGCTGTTTGGGGAGAATTTAGCTCACTCACTCTTTGTAACTCTGTGAGACACATGTTCTCTTATTGCAGAGATGAGGAAACTAAGGAGGTTTGAATTAATGACCAAGCATATAGTGGGTAAGATCTGAGCCAGAGACCCTCATTCCAGAGCTCTAGTTTTGAGCTACCATATTACATTGTCTCATTATTTCTTTCTTCTACACATGCTGCCAGTAAAATAGGATAACATATTTAGCGACAGGAGAATCTCTGCAAGTTTGTCAGAAACAGACAAGTACAGCACCTCATCAATAAGTCTATTTAAAAACTGTATTTTGTTAAGATTCTTGAGTTCTAGATGAATGCTCTTAAAGCTAAGGTATATGAGCTGGGTGCTGGTGGCTCACACCTGTAATCCTAGCTACTCAGGAAGTTGAGATTTGAGGATCACAGTTCAAAGCCAGTCCAGGCAGGAAAGTCCGTGAGACTCTTATCTCCAATAAACCACTCGAAAATTGGAAGTGGTGCTGTGGCTCAAATGGTAGAGAGCTAGCCTTGATCTGAAGAGCTGAGGGACAGTGCCCAGGCCCAGAGTTCAAGCCCCATCTGCTAAGATTGTCCTAGAGGTTTACTAATTATTACAAGTAAGGGAAAACATGAGACCTGTGTGTCTTTGGGTGTGGCTTACTTCACTTAATATGAGTTTTTTCCAAGTCCTTTCATATCCTTACAAGTGGGCAGTGTCATTCTTTCTGTTGGAAGCACAGAAGTCCATTGTATATAAAAAGAGACATTTATTCATATTTTTCTTTATGACTTCCTCACTAACATCATCAACCTTTCATTTGAACCCTACTTTATCATCCTCAAATTGACTTTATTTCCACATATAATTCCTCCCTCATAGCTACTCTGGAAGGAGAAGACAAGAGGTGTTCTGGATTTTACAAGAAAAAATGTGAAGAATGAATAATAAACACATGGAACAAGTCTAGTTTGTCTCTAAAAAGTTAGAAACATTTTCTGTCATTTTTGCTTGTGAAAGTATTGAGAGTCTGTTTGCTATCAAGTACCACCAACATCACCACCACCACCATAAAATACATATATCTTAGCTTTTTTTTTGTCAGTAAAGCTCTAGGACAATCTTAGCAGATGAGCAGAATAGCTCAATAGCTATGTACTTATGACGATATAATATGATGCTACATGAAATGAACTCCAAGACATGGACACAAGAGGGTTTTATTTGTTGTTGTTGTTTTTAATGTACTATGTGATTTCTTTTTTCTTTTGTGTTTCCCCTTTCCTGTATTTGATTTGGGTGCCCTGAGTATTGTATAGTTCATCTAAATTAGGGAAGGGAAGGGGAACAAAAAAAAAAAACGATGAGACAAAGGACTAAGGGGGAATCAATGTAGCAGAGATACTCACAAGACAATATGTTAGAAATGATCTGTACAACTTGTGGGGAGATAAGGGGAGAGAAAAAATGAGAAAAATGAGGGAGGGGGTAACAAGTTTGACAAGAAATGTACTCATTACCTTATGTATGTAACTGTAACCCTTCTGTATGTCACCTTGACAATAACATTAAAATCAACAATAAATAAAAAGGAAAAAAATAAAAATTCAGAAATAAAGACAATTATTACCATGAAGGGGAAAAACACATCTTTTGTGCCCAAGTCTCATGGAATGAATTATGTACGATAATGCTTCGGGTATTTAATTGATGCCTTTTTTTTGTGGGGGGGGGTCGGTTGTGGGGCCTGAACTCTGGGCCTGGGCACTGTCCCTCAGCTCTTCAGCTCAAGGCTAGCGCTCTACCACTTGAGCTACAGCGCCACTTCCGGCTTTTCTCTTTTTGCTCATGTGGTGCTGAGGAATTGAACCTAGAGCCTCATGCATGCAAGGCAAGCGCTCTACCACTGAGCCACCTTCCCAGTCCTAATTGATGCCTTTCTGTTCCTCTGATTCTCCCCAATACCCTGCTCTTCCAGCATTGAGCTTAGACTGCTTACACTTTATTTTGGGGTAGATATGATTTTCCCTCTCAGGAAACTGTGAACCTCTGGAGTTGGAAGCTATTTTCTATTGAAGATGGTTTGTCCTTCTGAGATCTCATCATACTTGTATATATTTAAGTGTTAGAGAATGAGAGTAATCCTAGAAGACTGAGCTCATGTATCTGTCTCTCCTAACGTTGTTTCTATATGTTATCTAAATGTGGTTTATTGATATAGAGGAGGCATTTTGGATTGCTGAATAAATAGAGTAAGTTTCTAAATTTTAAAGCAACCACATACTAGTGACAGATTAAAAACAAAGTTTGTTTCTGATGTGCACAAATCTTTTCTGAAAGCAGACACTTCTCTAAAAAGAGAAATAGTACAGTAAATTTGGGCTAGAGCATCGGGACTATTTTTACTTATAATTCCTAAAATCAGCTTGCCTATTTCATGGACATTCTTGATAAATGAACAGGGTTATCTCACTGTTTTATAGTAGTACTAAATCTAAACGAGGAACCACATATTGTAAGAGAGCTGAATCATTTCACTAAATGTGAAAAGACAATTTGAATTCTGGAAGAAATATTATGAACAGGTCACACTGAATACATTAAACGGTCCCTTCTTAAAGAACATGGACATAAAATTTCACATAGGCCATAGCAGGAAGAAAAGAAACACAAATATTGTTCAATGATAATGATCATTAACAGAACATCATATCTGAAAGTAGATTAAATCTACTTATGCCAAAAGAGCTTATGAAACAGATCAGACAAATTTAGGGTCATATACTTGTTTATTACTGGACATTTACTACAAGCTTCTGAACTCATTCAACAAATCTGAAATTTCTTAATAGACACTCATCTCCAAAATTGAAAAGAAATTATTGAGAAATACTCCAGCCTAAAAAAATACTGCATCCAAATTTATGCCAATTGACAAATGATAAGTTAATAAACTAATAACTAGAGATGGTATATTCACACAACTATAATTTCCATGTCAAATAGTAATGAAAAAACCTACACTCTTGGGCTGGGAAGGTAGTTCAGTGGTAGAGTGCTTGCCTTACATGCATGAGGCCCTGGGTTTGATTCTTTAGCAGCACATAAGCAGAAAAGCCGGAAGTGGTGCTGTGGCTCAAGTGGTTGAGCACTAGTCTTAAGCTGAAGAGCTGAGGGACAGCACCCAGGCCTAGAGTTCAGGCTCCGTGACCAAAAACAACAACAACAAAAACATACTCTTAGCTCTAACAGGAAGCATAGCTCAAAATCAAATTTCTAAACTCTTCATACCCCAATTGAGAATTCATAATCTTATGCCTGGAAAAAATATAAATTCTGATTATAATATCAAAGCATAATTTCTGGTACCATATAATAAAGCCATTCACCAGATATGTATTATCCTTAAGCTAATGGCTCTTGGGTCTAAGCTATACGCATTACATATTTATTATTAGCATGGACAACAATGGGTACAGAGTGAAATATGTGGTCTGAGGATCATATTGCTTATGGCACCTCTAAGATTGATAAAATTATCCTGCATGTGCCATCCTCAGAGGACAGTAAAGAGAAACGTTCTGTCATTGCACTAGAGATTAACTCTGCCTCTTTCCTCCTAACTGTGAATGGTGTGGATATTGCTCGATGGTACACTGTTATCTTAGTGTTCATTTACTGCATGACACACCAGACGATAAGCCAATCCTGGTAAAGAACCCCACCCTCTGTTCTACCTGTATGTCCCAACACCTCCAGAGCAAAAGTATTCATGTATAATGTTGTCAATACATCTTTATTGGCCTTGTGAAAAATTATAACTTCCACAAAAGAATAAATCTAAAGCTACATCAATTCATAGGATTCAGAAGTTTCTCTAAACCTTTACTTGGGTTTTACTTGCATATCTGAAATCATCAGAAACATATTCTGACTTCTTGTCAGAAACAGTCATTTTGCTACAGTCTCTCTAACCAATATTAAGGGAAGGAAGAATGTAAATTCAATCATTAACATCATTACTCTAAAACATCCTTTTGTAGCATTTAAGAAATTAGCCTCTTATACCACTTGTCAAAGTCCAAAATCCCAATTGCACCCACAAGTGGACAAATGTCAAAAATAGCCTTAGGTAATTTTATGGAAGGGGATTTCTCCTGCCTCTAATGGCAACAGTAACTGTTTACTACACTATACACAGTCTCAGGGAGTTTCTAGCATACTATACTAGTGTCTGATGTCAAGGATTCCTCTGTGTTCAGCAAAAATGTGGACATGAGTTGGCATTCTCAAATAGAGTTTGTAGCTGTATAGTCTTGGAATGCACCTACCCAGGTTATCTGAATGTATTTATTTTTTTCTACTTTTTATTTCAGTTTTAAGGTACTACGCCTAAACATCCCAAATAGGAGATACTCTCACATCATCAACTGTGTTAAACAAAACCCATACAAAAGTGTTTCATTATCTTCTGTGTGTGTGTATGTGTGTGCAAAGTATGTGTGAAGTAAATTATATAAAATACTACAATCACAATAACCTTAATGAGTACTAAATCATATATATATATATATATATATATATATATATAAAGAGAGAGAGGTCTATGTATACATGGCAATATAGATTTTGTCTACTTTCTTTGATATGTATTTAAATTTACACTTAAATCATTATAATTACCATTAGATTACATAATTGTTAGTGAAAACTGCTTATAATGAAGGAAGCAAAAATGACAGAAAATCACCTGAGTAAACAGTGCTTTTTGGCTGTGCATTGAGTGTGTTAACCTTTCATTTACTATGAAGAGGTAAAAAGTAATTTCATATTTATTTATCATTGCATGTTCATTTAGTATCATGACTCCATAATACAGCCCCTCTTCATCTTAGGCTCTGACATGCCTGAATAAATGTATTTTATCCTAACTTTGAAACAAGAGTAAAGAATGACAAGAGAGAAAAATGCAAAAGAGAATGAAATCTTAGGCAAGGAGGGACAAAGCACAGGGAGATAGAGGCTTTCAAAAGCATTTAAAGAGTGATCACCTACCAGCTCTACTCGTCCAAAACCTCCAACTCCCAAGGTGTCAATGATGTTGAAATCTGACAGCTTCAGGTTGGCGAAGAAAGCAGCTTCAGCTTCATATCTGGATTTTTTGATGCGAAAAAATGGAAATTTCTTAGAGGCGCATACACGAGGTCTAGGTACAACTGCACTGGAATGACATGACTCTGAAACAGGCTTTACCTGCTTAAATTCCATCTTGCTTTTAGAGTCTGTATTTTCTCACACCATAATTTTTTTTTTTGGTCCCAGTTGTTCAGAATAACATAGATTTGTACTCTTTTTTTTTTTTTTTCAAAGTAGAAAAATACAAAGTACCCACTCCATGCCAGTCAAGTGACTGATTTAGGTCAATTATCAACTCAAGTTTACATCTCAGTATTTTTTCTACGCGTCTTCTTGTGAGCATGGATTGTTTGACTTGTTCTTTGTTGGTTTTGCTTTGGGCTTTTGGGGTTGGCTTGGTTTTGTCTTTGCTGTTCAGATATTGGATGGCAGTTTCTCATTAGTTTTCCCTTATCCACGGGCTGGTAGTGCCTCCTATCAGTGTTTATGAAATGCGGAAAGATCACGGAGGTCTCTGGAGCAGAATCGCAGCCAGGTTTTATGCAAACAGATCCGAAAAGCTGAGGATTGATGTGCCAGCGTCTGAAATGGAGGATTTCAGGAGCATATCCACATCCCTAAAAAAAACGGGTCTTCCCTGCAACTATATGAACCCTCTGACTCCGAAGCTAGTAATCTTTATTGGCAAGTCTCTTATACAACTGGTGCGAAGCATGGTCTAGTATTCCGAAAGTGCACACATGTGAATCTGACACGTGTGAGTGGCCAAAATAAGCATCTCCCTATGAGAGGGAGTGAACATGAGCTGCTTAAAATAGCTCCCTGTTAAAGGCCCAATTATTTTCGGAAAGGGCAGGAAGGTGTAAAGATGAAGATGATCTTCCCACTCACTAAAGCCAGATCAGGGAGCAATTCTGCTGTTTCAAATTTAAAGCGTTCAAACAGCTATTCCCATTCAGAACCTTCAACCCAACAGTGCTTGGTTCCGTCCTATACTATACATAGAAAATGATGGATATACTGAAGGAATGATACTAACCCGGATTGTGTGACATCTGCTTTTGAAGCGAATCCGCCATGGTCATGTTTGGCGTATTTCATTAGAGTCAAGCACAATTTGAGACTACTTAGGAGACAGTGAAAGAACTCTTAGCCCTCTTCACTGCACAACCACAGTTTTGGTTTTGTGAACATGTTTATTGTCCACAGAGTCACAGCATTAACAATAAAAGTGAGAAGCAAAATTTAAAGAAAAAACAGGGAAAATTTTCATTGTTTATTGGCTTATTAAGTAAAATCACTCCCTTTAACGAACTTCAGAAGTATCCATTAGTCAATCCTAATGGTATTTGTGGCTTTCTCTTATTAACAAGACAATCAGAAGATCATCACGGTATATCAGGAGCTGGTTTACTAGGATGAGGCTTAGAGGCAGATGGCAAATGTACATTTCTAACATTCCAACTAGCTTGCTCTCACTGCTTTGAGAATATTACACTTCATTCCCTTGAAAGGGCCAGTGGCAGAATTGATTCCAACAGGTGTTTTAAGAGAACATCTGTTAGGATTAAACTCCTTGATAGTCTATATATGGCCAAGTGTTTACTGGTGGAGTGGATAAGCAAATCCTTCATAATAGTGCTATTTTTTGAAAAAATTAAATCACTCATTTAAATGTTTTAAAACTCATGTTCACGCTATTTTATCAGTCTCATAAAAACATAGAGCAGTCCACAAAAGTCTTAAATACATAAAATGAGATGTATAGCTGTATTCTTTGTGTGTATGGTGTGTGTTTGGGGGAGTGTCTGTGTAGATGTACATGTGTGTATGTGTTTCTATGCATGCACATATGTGTATGAGTACTGTGGCTTAAACTTCAGGCCTGATGCTATCCTTGAACAGTTTGCTCAAGGCTAGCACTGTACTACTTGAGCCACAGCTCCACTTCCAGCTTTTTTGGTAGTTGGAGATAAGAGTTTCATGGGCTTTCCTGCCTGGTTGGCTTCAAACTGGAGCTAGGAATACAGGTGTGAATCACTGGTGCCTGACATAGATGAAGTCATACTGCTTATTTAATTGCTGAGTTTTTAAGATATTGTTGGTTATGTAATCAAAATCTTTATTATTTAAAAATAACATGTTGTGTTGAAAACCCCTTGTCCAATGACTTAAAGATATTTAAAACAAAATAACAACATAATTTAACATTCTATATAGCAAAGTATTATCTACTTAAGATGTTACTCAAGCTACAACCTATCATTACTTGTGCAATCATCATTCATGTTCACAATAAATTCCAAAATCTGTAAGTTCAAAAGTCTTTACAGGATGTTAAACACTAATAGAAATTCATTTCAGTAAGAAACATAGTTCCTGATGCCTAGTTATTTAAAAATATAAAAACAAACAGTGTATTCTCAAATGGTCCTTTGCTTAGTTTGAAAAAGTTAAAATATTTAACTAAAATAACAAGAACAACAATAATAATATTTTAGTGTAAGATGGACCCTTTGCCTAGAAAAGTGTGAATGCTGCTATATGCATTGTGCTTATAAATATTGGAAGCTTACAAAACCCCAAAGCAGAGGAAGAAAATAGTAGAAAGTGAGGTTTTGGCCCAACAGTACAGCTCATGTTTAGTATGCATAAAGCACTGCATTTAATTCACAGCTTTAAAAAAAAAGAAAGAAAAAGGGAAAAGAACACAAAAGGAAAAACAAGAAAGAAAAATAAAATAAGATAAGCCAGGTGGCTCATGCCTGTAATCCTAGCTAATTAGGAGGCTGAGATATGATGATAGCAGATCAAAGCCAGACTGAGCAGAAAAGTCAGTGAAACTCTTATTTCCAATTTACCACACACACACACACACACACACACACACACACACACACACACACACACACACACACAACAAACAAACCAGAAGTAGCACTATGGCTTAAAGAGGTAGAGCCTTGAGTCTTGAGCAAAAGAGTTCAGAGACAGCTCCTGGATCTTGAGCTCAAGCCTCATACTAAACAAAATAAAATAAAATAAAGTGAAAATAAGCCATCAAAAATCAAAGAGTAGAGACCAATAAGTGATTATGTTGGACAAAGAAACAGGTGTACTGTATCATTTCTCAAAGATTTCTGATAATAAGATTTATCTAGGTGTATGGTGACTGATTAGAAACCACAGACAACATTGAATCCTTTTTGGATCCCCTTTCCAGCACAGAATACTTTTCTTTGAAGAACTACTGGAAAGTAACAAGATGACCTTGATTTTTACCTTTGTTTTTTTCAATTCTGCTTTGAAATTGAATTCAAAGGATGATTTAAAAACAAAAGAATTGCAAAGCTACAGGTGTAAAGATGATATTAAAATACACACACGGTCTAGAAAGTACAAATCAGTACTCTATAATATGATATGTGTTTCTCTCTCCCCCTTCATCTTTCTTTCTACAGCCTCTAACCTTCACAGTATTATTCACATTTCTCTATGAAATAGGTACTTTTCTATTTCTACTTCTTCCATTAATAACACCTTCCACAAAAACAAGGAGTAAAAATCTAGTGTCCTTTATTATTTATAATATTTTTATGTAATTGACATAAAACACAATGAATTATTTCATCATTTTAATTTAGAAGAATCTGGTGTTATACCTTTGGCTTATGACTGACTGATCAGTATTGTTCAGTAATCATATCATCATATTTGAAACAAATATGATGCTTCATCCAGGACAAAGCTAATAGGGCTTAAAATTTTGTCTTTATATAATTTTAATATCTATCTAAACATCACTAAATAAGCCTATAATATTATGTGTTCTTTGCAAAATAAAGAACAAGCTTCTAAAGTAACATGCCTATAATTATGAGTAATTAAGAACAAGTTGCTCAATTTTCTTTTTTTAAGTATACACTTTAAAAATTAAAAACAAATGACAGGAATTTAAAGCAAGTCCTACCCGGAATAGGAGTATTCGTGGGAGGGGGAGGGCAAACAGAAAGGGGGACAGAGGGTAAATATGAAAAAAAAAGACAATTTATGTTCTTAGGTAGAAATAGAATAAAGCACTTTTGCTGATTTGGGAAAAGAGAAGGGGAGAGGAGAGAAATGGATGGAGTGGATGAGTCTGATCAAGGTATATTGTATGTATATAAGGATATGTCAAAATGACAGTCCCTTGTATATCTAATTGATGGTAATAAAATGTGGGAACTCTTAAAAAAAAAAAGAGCCAGTTACATGATAAGGTGATGCCTCTCATTTGCTTTAGCTCAGCTCATCTAGCATCAAAATCTATACTTAGGAGTACTCTAAGTCTCTAAGGAGAAGTAAACAAGGCTGGACATATGGTATACTCCTATAATTCTAGCAATCTGGAGGCAGAGATTAAGTATTAGCATGTTCTAGTCTTTATGCCAATCATTTGCTTGAGTTTATATGTTCTTGAGCACATTTTTTAATTCCTTTTGGGTTTGGGGGAATAGCTACAAAAATAAATTTTTTCAGTAAACACTCATGAATTCTCATCTATGAGTAAATTTCTTTTTGTATCTGTAGTAAGAAAGATGCAAGTCAGACAGACAACTAATTTTACCTTGGATTTAAAAATGATTCAAGAGACAATGATGGCAACAGACAGTTTGTAACTTGTGGTTCTATTCTGCTAATGACTGTGTCCTTCCGGGTCCTGATTTGTTCAATATTTAGGCATTTCTAGAAGCATTGGTAAACAAAAATTTAAGTTAATGACTATAAAATTTGTGACTACTTCACGTCAAAATCTAAACTGATTTGAAAATCCATGGAAAAGCTTAGAAAACTTGTTTTATTTTGAATGTGATCAGAGAGCACTGATATTTGAAAATACATGTCCAGAGACAAATACATGTCCAGAGAAATAGTTAAAATGGACAAGAACTTTCAAAAGTAGAACTTCAAGCACAAAATATGCATTCCTGGTTTACAACGAATGTAAGATACAGAACTGATACATAAACTGAATGGACACTTTCCACTATGGCCAAAAGCATTGCATATAATAATAGTTCTTGGGTTAATGAAGTTTGTGTTTCTGTGATTTTCAGATTTGGCAAAATAAATACAAACAGTCAAAAAATATGTATAGCAAATGCAGACTGGAAAATGGATCAGTATATTTATATGTATATTTATATGTATATTTATATGTATATTTATATGTATATTTATATGTATATTTATATGTATATGTATATTTATATGTATATGTATATGTATATTTATATGTATATTTATCAGGGATGTGAATTGGAAAATAACTGTTGGGACTATTATCTCATGGTATTACTTTTACTTTGAACATATGAAAATCATTCAGTGGTTTATGTTCTCATTTTTTCTTGATTCTCAAATGTTGCAAATTCAATACTCATAGTCACTAAATTAGAAGCAAGTAGCCTCTATAATCAAGTTATTACTTTGTGCTTCACAAAATATCAATGTCAATCAAACTTTGAAAGTCAATACCTTTTGAATTCAATGAAAAGCAGAATGAGTTAACTGTTTTGTAGCTGAAGTATGGAGTGCAACTTATTTTCGTTGAAATTTTTTAAATAAAAATCTCTATTAGAGCCAGGTACCAATTGCTTACCAACTATAACCCTAGGTACTTAGGAGGCTGAAATCTGAAGATCATAGTTCAAAGCCATCATGCACAAGAAAGTCAGTGAGATTCTTATAATCAATTAACACAAAAAGACCAGAAGTGGAGATGTAGCTCAAGTGATACAGTATCAGCTTTGAGAAAAAACTTAAAGGACTTCACCTAGACCCTTAGCTCATGCCCCAGTACTGACTTGCATGCACAAGCACACACATACACACACACACACACACACACACACACACACACACACACACAATTCACTATTAGTGTTATTTTAATAAACCCTTTAAACATAATACATGCTAGAATTCTAAACCAAATGTATAATTTCTAATATATTTGGCCATATCATATTATTTTAGTAGTGGAGGGAATAACTTGGAGAGAAAAATGATTAAAGTAACTTAATGTCTGAAGTGTTTGGTTATGTCATATTTCTCCAGAACGTATATTCACTGTAGGGAATGTGACATAACATTAATTTGCTTTTTTATTTCCCAAACTCTGGACAGCACATACAAAGACTCTTTTGAGAGTTGGAAGGCCACAATCAAGTTATGAGATATATCTACTTATTTTTCAAATGCATTTCTTTGAGGAGACCTACATGTATAGAAACACATAGGATCACTGTTTTCTACCTATCTTTTAAATAATAAGAATACAATGCTCAATAAGAAATGTACTTGTTATTTTACTCATCTAACTGTAACCCCTCTGTACAATATCTTTACAATAAAATAATATTTTTTAAAAAAAGAATAGCCAAGCATCAATGGCTCACACCTGTAATCCTAACAACTCAGAAAGCTGAGATCTGTTACTTCGTCCATCTAATTGTAACCCCTCTGTACGGTATTTTCACACACAAAAAATATAGAACCAAAAAAAAAAAAAGACAATAACTTTGTAAAGAAAAAAAAAAAAGAAAGAAAGAAAGCTGAGATCTGAGGATTGTGGTTTGAAGCCAGTCCAGGCAAGAAAGTCTGTAAGACTCTTATCTTCAATTAACTACCAGCACCCAAGCTCTAAGTTTAAGCCCTAGAACACTGGAACATACATACACACACACATACATACACACACACACAAATAAAAATTTATACATATATATATATATATATTATTGTAAAGATACTGTACAGAAGGGTTACAATTACAAGAGTAAGGTAATGAGTACATTTCCTCTTGAGCATTGTTACCCCCTACTTTGTTTATCTCCTACCATCCCTTCCACATATCCTCAATTCCTCCCTTCCCCTCCTCCCGGAAGTTGTAAAGTTCATTTTTAACACAGTGCCTTGTTCGTCTCATTATTACAATGGGTCAACCTGTGTCCTTGTTTCAGCATTTTGCTATTTCCTTTCCCCTCTCCAAATTAGAAAAATGCATATACAAGATACAAGGTACCAGGATCAAATAATTTGAAAAACATAGAATGATAGCAATGTAATTAGTCTGCATTTAGAAAGCATTTAAAAATGTCCCTTATTAATGTATGTTTGCTAATCCTCTGTAAAGGTAAGATTTAAAAAAACATTTTTTACTTCTATTATGTAATTGGATAAACTAGTTGCTGATAAACAATTGGTTTCTATAACTGACCATCAGAAGAATTAGGACTAGAACACATGTTCTAGAAAACTAGAACATGTCCCAGAATATGGGGACATGTTTCATATTTCATGTCACATATTTACACTTACTCTAAAAATAAATTTAATTTTTCTCTCAAAAAAGACAATAGAGAATCACAGAATTTTAGGTTTATTTAGTTTTTAATCTTGAAGTATCACAGTATTTACATTGTTCAATATCTGAATCAGTAACATTAGTGATCATTTTGTCATAACTTTTCCATTTTTTTCCAAAGGAACTAATTCTATAGATGTTAAATGCTTTGGAGACTGGTATCTGACTTGTACTGATATTTTTTTTTACTGTTTTATTCTCTCTCTGCAATTTTTAAAATGTACTGGTAACTGTAAAACAAAAGCAAAGTGTAAAAGTATAGTACCTTCTTTTGTTATACTCAAGAATAATTGTAGCTTCCCTGCAGCTCAGTACTTAGGAAGTCTTTTACATCACAGGCTCTGGTGATATAAAAGTTCTCAAAAGGAAAATACTTTTCTTCTCAGAGGAGATATATTACAGTGCAAACAATCAATCAGTAATTGTCAACCTACCTCAATGAGGATATTTTCCTGTACTATTACCCTCAAATGCATTGACCAATATGCATTTGTAACTCATAAACTTTAAAATACTTGCCACACAATGTTAGATAAAGGTTTGATGCTCTAAAATAAGTTCTTAAGTAAATATAGAATGTGATGAAAAAAGATTGGCAAGACACAAACAGAAAAACTCAGTGTTGATTATAAGAGAAAGTTCATTTATTAAGTTATTTGATGATGTTTATTTTTGCTTTAGAGAATGTACTTACTTGTCTCTATGTACTCAACACTTAACAATGTCTATCTTACTTTATATATGCCAGTAGAGAAATCTTCTTCATCTACATAAATAGCCCCAGGGAACTACTGTTCTAAGATATTCTCTCTCATCTCTCAAGTTTTTTAAGTCTATAGTCTTGAGGGGTTTTTTTTTGCTTTATATTGTAGATCAGAATGACAGCTGATGAATGTCATAATTTGGCTTCCCAAGGCCAGAGAAACCAAGGTTTAAGGAAGGAGGAGATAGGTGAGCAGGACTCCTTAGGTCTCTGCTGAAATAATCCAGGGCTGTGAGGATGTATCATTCCTTCTGCTCAGCTCACTTCTCCCCATTACTACAGAGAAATTATCCCATTACTGAAACCTCTTACTGCAAGTTCCTTGAGGCTCTGTCTTCAACAGAGGCTTATTTCTAATATAAGGAAGAGTAAAATCATCCTAAGTTTTCTTTTCAGATTCACAGGGAACATTTAATCTTAATTAAATCTAAAAATCATAATCTTAATCAAAGTAATTTATCAAAATACTGAACTGGGAATAGATGGATCAGACAGGACTCAAACAAGAGAGGTGAGGTTTAATTTCAGGACTCAGAATTCTTTTGTGTGCTTGTGTGTGACAGTCCTAGGGCTTGAACTCAGGGGCTGGATACTCTCCTTGACCTTTTGTGCTTAGGCTAGCAATCTATCACATGAGCCACAGTTCTAGTTCTGACTTTTTGCTGGTTAATTGGAGATAAGAATCTCATAGACTTCCCTTCCTGGGCTCACTTTGAACTGCAATATCATATTTTAGCCTCCGGAATAGCTAAGATTACAGGAGTTGAGTCACCAGTGCACAACTCTAGATGCAGATTTTTTTCTTCTGGATTCTTCTATTATTTTAGAAAAATTCAGGGTATACCCTTTCTTGGAGGCTATTAGCTCTGATTCTTCTAAAAAGGAAATCTGTAAAAGGGTCTTCGTTAACTTCATTGACACGATGTTTAAAAGTGTGGTTATGGTTACAGGGGACCAAAGAACAAAAAGAAAATAAAATGCATTGTGTGGCAAGATATAAATGAAAAGAAATGACAGGGCATCCTCCCTAGCATCTAGCAATGTAATGCTCAAACAAAAATCAGGGACTTAACTCAGGATCATTGAATGAAGCCTTCCTTTTCAATATATCAGCTTTTCAGCAACTTGTCCATGAAGCTCACTTCTACCATGAAAACTCTGGAAAATCAAGAGTGCTCAGAGCGTTGCACTTTGCAGAGAGAGCTGGCTCTTACAGCTTTCCTTTCTCCTTCTCTTCTGAAGTCTTTCCCCTTCCCACCCCTATCCCTCCTGCATCTTGTCCTCTAATTTAAGACCTGCTTGTGATGGTTAATCTAGATTGTCAATTTGGTTGGATTGAGCAGCACCTAAGAGTTTAGTAAAGCATGCTTCTGGGTGTGTCCATGAGGATTTTTCCAGAAGGGATTTGCTAAGGGAAGAAGATTCGCCCTGTATGTGGGCAACAACCATTCCATAAATAAGGAGGTCAGATACTATAAATGGGGAGAAAAGGAGAGAGGTCAGTAGTGGAGGATTTTTCTCTCTGCTTCCTATCCAGCATTAGGTAAGCTCCTCTTCATTACCATGCTGAACTAAAATCTCTGAAATCTTGAGGCCAAATAAATCTTTCCTCCCCTGAGTTGTCTTTTCAGATATTTTGTCATAGCAACAGAAGTCTGAGTAACACATCCCTTAATCTCCTACCTCTGGAAAAGACTAGTAGACATTTTCATTTGAATGAATCCTGTTCTCAGATCCTGTTATGTGAAGGAGCAGTAGAAGAGCCCAGATTATATATCTATTTTAAAACACAGCAGCTTATCATATTTGTTCAGAGACAAGTCCTTTCTTGTAATGAAGAAGATTTATAATGTAGCATAAAAATGCATTAAGAATCAGCCAGAGACTGTACAATCTTTAAGTATTTAAGTGTTAAGTACTTTAAGTATTAGGTAAAGTAAGCCAAGTGAGCCACTTTTCAAATCAAAGATCTCTGAAACACTGATAAAGTATGAATCTCCCTTTAACAGTAATACCCTAGTAACTTAACACCATCAAGGAATGGGATACTTCAGGAAGAAATACAATGTTCTGCTTATTAAATATCACACTCTGTAATGATCACAAAGTTTTTCTCTCAAACCATTAAAAGTAGATAAACAAGAGAATCGATACATAGAACATTCAGAAAGTGATTCTTTCATACAGCCCATTGTTGTGCTTTTACGTACTTCAGACTGACACACACACAAAAAAATCTACACCATGCATTATTATTTGGTCAGATGGGAAGATAGTTCTGAAAGCTATTGAAGTAGACAGTCAATTTATCCAAAATGCGGCTCTCGTGTATTCATCTGAGCAGTGATTACCTAGGCAGATAGTAATATGTAATGACTGAAGTATAACCTCTGAAGTCAGTTACATGGGATCAAGTTTATCTCTACTGGTCACTAACTACAGCCATGAAGAAGCCACTTTACCCACCTGCACTTCAGTTCTCGTCAGCTGATTAGTCGGAAGTCATTCCTTGCTATTACTAGCAAGGATTTTCTGCTAATGTATTTTTGTCTGATCCTAATCTGCCCACTCACACACTTGGCTAGAACCTAAGAAATAGATTTGGTTGGCAAGCAGAGTAGAGATAAATGTGGGGTTATTGTTCCTGTGGAGGTAAAATTAATTTAGACACATGAGAATACTCCAACAAACCATTATGTTGGGTTGGTTTCCAACCCTAATATCCACATTCTTTATTCAAATTGTCCTAACTGGTGGTTTATGGTGCTTCCAGATCTCGTCAACTCTTTGTTCTGCTTCTGTCCAATGTGACTTCTATGGTTTGGGCCATCTAATTTCTACACCATCTTATATACAATTTGTTGTTACCAAATGAGCCCACCAAAAATGCAAGGGAGGAAAGATAAAAGCCTAACCTCAGACCCTCTATTAGAAATAGGGTAAGTGAAAGTATCATTTAGAAATTTAGATTTATTATACCTTTTACAAGTCTTCTATACTCTTTGGAAGTTTGGAAATTATGCATCCTCAAAGGGAAGAAAGAATGAACAAAAATCCCTCGTGTCACTGCGGCATAAGATCCTTACCTTCAACTATTCCCTGAGCCTGTGGAGACAGACGATATACCACCATGCTCTTAGCCACAGTCAGGCAATAGTTACAGAGTCAGGCAACAAGTATCATCATCCAGAGCCTGGAAATGACTGAAACAGATTCTCAAGAGGCATTCATAGTCTCAAAGTGTTCCTTCTGAGGAGGAAACACTCATTGACCCATTCTTGCAAATAAGTCCTGCTCCCCTTTTCCTGAGCTTACTCCATATAAAGTATTCCCTTACAGCCATCTTGAGAACAATTCATTGGCAAAGACCCTGCAAAGTTCCAGAGGTACAAAGAACCTCACTGATTCCCCTAGGAACAGCAAGGGAAAACTGTGCAGGCCTTTTGCTGAAAAGACTTTTGTGTGTCTTATAAGCGGACAGCTCAATGTCAGATCTGTCCTCTTAGCTGTGGCAAATAACTAGAAATATCCTTTTGATCAACAGCCTTACAAGATTTATAATGTGTCCCAATGAGTTATGTTTGTTAGGGGAACATTCCTCCAGGTAGGTTTTGAAGATAAAATAAATTTACAAAATAGAGAGAATTCCTGGTTTTTAAAAATCACTTTACTGACAGCAACAGCAAAAATGAAAAAAGTACACAGGGTATATATTTTTTAGAGTTCATCAAAGCATATTTGCAACATTTTATCATGTCACATGAGTTTATTTGTTCTATTGTAAACATAGAATAAAATTAACATCACATGAGGATGTTCTATGTTGGTGAAAAACATTGGTAAATAAACTAATGCTTTTGAGATGACACTGACATGATAAGGCTTAGCAACCCATTTACTGCAGAGGTTTCTTAATTATCTTGTCTAGAAAATATTGTCCACCACCCACTTCCTCCCTGTGATTCTGACCCAAAAAGCCTGGTCTATATTGAATAGGTTTGGACCTAGGTCCTCAGTCTCTAAGTTTAAACACATGAAAGAACTAGGCTAAGCCCCAATCAGGAACAGTAGTTTCACCATGCACACAAATCTCTTATCATCATTCCATGTCCATGTGTTCCATGCTAACTGAGCACCTACTCTATGTCTGGTACCACACGTGTCCTTTCTTTTAGTAAAGAGTAGCTGCTTTATCAGGGACAAATGACAGAAAACACACACGACATTTGGACCACTGTGCAACAATGACTTAATCTAATCTTCTCATTCCCAGGCTGATGATGTCATTGTTTGTATTTTATAAAACATTCACCTGGCTTAGACAAGTAGTAAAGGCAAGACTGCCAAATCAAGATTTTCCGTAAGTATATGTAAACAAAAGTTCCTGTCTGTTTGGTTCAGATGCCCTTCCTTCCAGACCAGAGTCCCGAGATCAGCAATGCAGTGGCTGAAATCCCTGGTTTAGCTGCTACCTCTTTATTTCACATATTACTTTCTATTGAAAATCCAAATCAGAATCAAGCTAGAATTATTTTGGGATTTTAAGAGTGAATGAAAATGAGGCTGTAATGGTTATGGCGGTGATGCATTTGAAAGTTAGAGCGGTACAGGTGACTGCTTCAGGAAAGCAAGGCTTTCTTCTTATTCAGCAAAACATCACTGGGCTGATGACATCAGCTTCTAACATACCTGCACTTCAACTTCAAATTTTCTTGCCTTTAAAGAATTCCGAATCAGGAGAAATTGTATACCACCTGCTTTAGATTTTCTAACAGAAAGTGAGTCTTTGAGATTTGCAGCTAAAACAGACATTAAAGCTATGGCATCGCTAACTTCCTCTGGAGGGGGAAGGAGATCTGAAATTAGAAACATAAAGTTAAGAAGGAACATAGCAATTATTTCATTCTCAACAAAACAATTTCTCACTCATTATCTATAGACAAAACAGCAACATGCATCCAAGAATAGAAACTAGAAGGCTCTGTGTGATGTGGTCAATCTGCCCTACAAAATATTTCATCTCAAGAACAAAAGATTCCTATAGGTTAGCTATTAGTTAGGTAAGCTACATTTCCTTACCAATTTCTTTGTGAGATAAAAACTAAAATGCCTTACATTGTGACAGTAATTTGGAAATAGCTCCAATTGCTGTTGCTTTCATTTACTGTTTTTTTCCCCTAAAATATGATAATATAGTAAGTAAAATAAGAGACATACACCTCAATCTTGAACTTCCTCAAGCTCTCCAACAATATTGCCATTCCTCTAATTAATACAGACAGCCTGTGAAATTTGTAATTTGGAGTTTTGCATCTACCTATTTCATTCTACTCTTGGATAAAAGTACTACTAATATATACTATAATTTGTGTAAATTTTCAAAATTGCAAAATAAATCTCGATTTCCGGCAGTGCTTAGAACTGTGTTACTGAGTTTATTCATAAAAGCTTCAGCATTTTTCTCCACGGATTATGGACTGTACTTGCACGATGTACATCAGATACCTGATTGTCCTAGAGGACCATAGGTGGCATGTCTACTTTGAGTCCCTGTGAAATAGATATGACAGTCCATGGTCCTCTGAGCAAACCCAGCCATTGCTCCATGTGACTCTACCCTCTCATGGTGGCTTGGGACAGGTATGGCCCATTACATGGCTGATTATGACTCATATTTTTCACTTTTTTTTCAGCATGGAAACAATATCTTCAATTAGCATAAAACAACAACATACATTTTCTCAGTTCGTGAGATATCACCATCACCTTGAATATTTTATAAGTAGAAAGTATGTGTAAGAATGACAGCAATTATTACCGGGATAATAGCAGAATATCCTTCCTCTGAGAGACAGACTATGATTCCAGGAACATCCTGCAACCATTTTAGCATCACCGATCTGACTTGCAACTACTAAATTATGAAAGTCTTTTAATGCTAAGAGGTATTTGATGGACTCTGACAAATAAACCAACTACGACCATGTGACATAAAAATCTTTAAAACTATTTCAGACAGTTGAAGTATTATGGTCAGAACAGAAATAAATAATATGTTTTGAGCAGAATTGGGCAGTTCTATGATACCATGAACTACTTTTAGGAGAATTAACTATAAAATAAACATATGCCAGGCACTGTTACAGACAATAGCTGAGGTTGTAGAAGTGGATGAAATAGAACAAAACATCCCAACCCCCACAGGACTCACACGCTAATGGAGGAGACAAAAGATAAATGAATTCTAAGTAGAGGCGAATGCTACAGATAAAAAGGATTGTGGGAAATGGGCTCTAGTTTTAGCTCACTCACTCGGGGAGAAGGAAGTGAAAGAATGTGCCATGTGGAATCAGGGCAGAAAAAAGAGCATCTACATAATGCGCTTGCCTGAAGAGTCTGGTCTATGCCACAAATAGTGGCCAGAAAAAGGAGAAAGCATGGAAAAAGAGGCTGTTAACTGAGGAGTCTGGTTCAAAGTCATTCCAGGCAGGAAAATCTGTGAGTTTCTGTATAATCCAATTACCCACCAAAAAACTGAAAACAGAGCTGCAGCTCAAGTGGTACAACACTAGCTTTGACCACAAATACTTAGGAAAAGCATTCACTCTCAGGACACACGTACACACACACACACATACACACACACACAAAAAAACACACAGAGAAAGAGACAGCCAGCCAGTCAGCCAGCCAGCCAGCCAGACAGACAGAGAAAGGAAAGACTCTGAGAGCAAAGGCAGAAAGATAGTGATGATTATTGCAGTAATCTAGGCGAGAATTGTGGCTTAAAAAATTTGTATTGCTATTATAAATTTGATGTACAGAGGGGTTATATAAGTTACATAGTTACATAAGTCAGGTAATGAGTTATATTTCTTTTTGGACAATGTCACTCCTTGAGATCAAGAGTTTTATTTGTTTGATTTGTCAGATGGCTTAGCTCTCAAAAACATGAGAGAGGAAAAAAGTCATTTCAGAGACAAGAGAATCTCTCAGAGGATGACTTGAGGACAAAGGGAAGGTAACTTAGCATGTTGGAAATTGCAGGAACCTGTCAAGTCTACTGATAAGTCAATGTGACTATTGGAAACAGTCAAAAGTTTCAAGAGTGACAGCCCAGAGGGTTAGATAACAGGACAGCTGAGAGTTTTATATACCTGAGCTAATGATATAAAGCCCACGACAAAATGGGGATATAAACTATTAGTTCAGACGGCATGTTTTTCTATCAATAGCAACAGCAAGCACCAACACAATTTTATTTTACTATCTGTGTATTATTGTAAATCCTTTATAACTTATCATCATTTAATTCTCACAAGTAAACCATGTTGAGCTATAAAATACTTACACAAGTGTCACTTCTGCCTCCTTTTAGACACCTACCAGTTGCTGTATTTTTACTTTTATTTAGAGTTTCCAATGGTGAAGAATTGTGTCAATGAATATTTATAATAAATGAAAGACTGACATACAATATATTGTGAATGTAGGCAGAAATATGTGTGATGATAGACAATGTTTAAGAGTGGTAATGGATCAGCTTTGGCTTAACTGGAAACTAATCTTTGCTCTTCCCAGTAGATACTTGTGTAGTGTGGAGGTGAGAAGGCAAGCTGTATTTCCAAAGATTAGTGTGCTTTTTCCCTGGATAAGAGATTTGGACTTCTTAAAAGCCTTCACCTCTGCTAGCATCAATAAGCTGACATGAGTAATCAGCAGGATGACTCTAAGGGAGTGACATCAGAGTATTCACCATGATGCACACAGGGCCTCTTCCTCCATCCCTGTAATTCCCTGGAAAGAGTCAGATGGTGGCTGAAGCTACTCTCTCTCTACCTTCCACAGGCTCCAAAGTCCATTGTGACATTTGTCCAATTCTCCAGACCTTTTCTGTATGAATATCTACCCACTTCTTCATTTTATTTCTCAAAGTTCTCTTTCAGTTCCCAAGGTGCTTAACCCAACTACAGAGAAATCTCGCTTCACATTTCCTGAATGTTTAATATTTTCTAGCCTTCTATTTTCTAGTAAGAATAATGATAACGAAGAAGTGGTATCTTCCTTTGTGTTTATTGTCAAATTTAGATACCGAAACTTTAATTCCATAATAAGAAGTCAACAAATACTGTTAATTTTTTTTAAGATCTCATTTTATCTCATTAAATGATAACCTATGCAGTTATCATTTTCTTATAGGAGAATGGAATAAAAATATATTACTTTACATTGCTCATTTACTGACTTTTTGGCCACTGAGTTACTGAAATACTTTAAGTAAATAAAAAACTAAGAGAAAATGGGCCAGGCGCCAGTGTCTCACACCTGTAATCCTAGCTACTCAGGAGGCTGAGATCTGAGGATTATGGTTCAAAGCCAGCCCGGGCAGGAAAGTCCGTGAAACTCTTATCTCCAATAAACCACCAGAAAATGGGAAGTGGTGCTGAAGCTCAAGTGGTAGAGAGCTAGCCTTGAGCTGAAGAGCGCAGGGACAGCAGTTAGGCCCAGAGTTCAAACCTCACGACTGACAAAAATTTAAAAAATAAAAAAAATTAAAAAATTAAAAACTAAGAGAAAATGGTAATTGATTCTAGCATCTTGTACTCATTGTCAGACCTTCTTTTTCAAACGATCTTAATGTGGTTTCGATTAATAGGCTTTATGTGCAGAAAATTATCTACAATGAAATACGGTGATATGCAAAGGATCTTGGACTCATATTGAATGCTGTGCTTTGTGTTACTGGGTTACATGCTATTGATTTGATGCTAAAATTATCTCAAAGTTATTGGCTTAAAATAATCATCAACATTTTTGTCATAGCTTCTATGAGTTGCACGTTTGGCAGCAGCTTAGTGTACTACTCTGTCTTGGAATTTATTAGGATGTCTTCTGGGGCTGTAGCCCTCCTGAAGGACCTACTTCCAAGGTGCTCACTTGCAATGTTGGTAGTTGTTAGGTGGTTGACCCAGTTCTTTCCCATAGAGCCTCTCCACATGTGTCCTCATGACATAGTGACCCATGCGTCAACTCAAAGGAAGCCATCCCACAGAATAACACAGGCCACAATACCTTTAAAATCCAGCCTGAGAAATCATACACTCATTAGTTCCACATCATTCCAATGACCCCATGGATAGCTATGGTTCACAGGGAGAGATTACATAAGCACATCATGTCGAGTGCAGTCCACTGTAGCCGTTTTGGCAGCATAAATTCACAACAGTGCAGCCTCTGGCCTTGTGATACATATGGACACATGGGAGGGAGGGGCTGGTAGGGGAAAAACAAAGGAGGAGGCAACAATGCTTGATAAGAAATGTACTCGTTACCTTGCTCATATGATTGTAACCCCTCTGTACAGTATTTTCACAATAAATAAAAAGGAAAACAAACTCCCTTCCTCAAAGCTTCTCACTCTGTAACATAGCTGTCCATAGTCTTGTTATAAACTCCTTGAATATGATCCCTTAGCTCAAACTCTCTGAGTTCCTTTCCATAAGAAGCAGTAAGAATTCAAGTGGCAACTTATCCCTCTCCCCCCTACTCTGTTCTCATCCCATACACACACTCTCTGGTCTGTAGAAATTGCAATCCAGTAGCAAACAGGTTTGTTGTTCATTCACTGGTGGTAAGACCTGGAAATAACTTTCTGTGGTCTCTTAGATCTGACTCTGTATTTTTTTCCTTCCTTCTCAGTCATTCTTCCTTTACCAGGAAAGGTTACACATGTCTCTAGTCTCTAGCCTGCCTCCTACTTAAAGCGATATTCCTATCGCCTGTGCATTGTGTCCTCCCTCTGCCCTTTTTTGTCTGCATTGATGATGTTTGGATCATCCTCTTAGAAACTGTGTTTATGATGAATCTTATCCTCGTTCATTCCATACAACAAAAGCCACACTCATAACTCACTCTGAGGTAACCTCTCTGCCCAGCTGTGCTTTTGTGCAGACTGTGGAAGAAGAATACACACAAGGCTTTTCTGGAACTCTGTAGTCTGACCAGATAGTTCTCCAAGACACTGTGTGAAATTATTCCTGATTTTATAACAAAAGATTAGCTAGCTAAAATTGTAGTTGTATATTTATATCATTATTTTGTAATGGTGCCCTGAAGTTTTGTCTGGAAGCCACTTAATGTTACCATCATTTTCCCTATAGGTAGGCTATGGATGAGTAAACCAGAAGTCTTGGCTTATTTATACTATACTTATATCTCTTTTTCATATTTACTGTAAGTGGAAGAAATGAAGCATTAGAAATCAAGTTTATCCTACAACACTTTGTCTAGAAAAATGTCTTTTGAGTTAAATGGCTCAAGGCACTGGACATTGTAGTATTTCCTGTTATCTTAAATGACAGTGTTACTATTTTTTAGATATTAAATAACAAGGGCTCTCTTTCCCCCAATTTCCAGTAACACTTAATCTCACCTATCCTAAGTTCTCACTGACAGCCTCCACAAAAGCCATTGGTTCTTTCCATATTTCTTCAAAAAAGTTTCAGAGCCCTGCCAGTGTTTCCCATGCTCCTACTTGAACATTTTCCTCACATTTTAGGCTTGGTTATACACCCAAGGAACCAAAATATGTATTAGCTGCACAATTATGTCTAACAAACTGCTCTTACCCTTAGTGGCTGAATTCCAGACATTGAAATGGTTATTATCTCCAAGTCTGTATTTCTAGTGTTAAAAAAAAAAGGAGTAGTGGAGCTAGACAGTTGTGTCTTGGGGTTGCTTATTGAATTCAGTTAGGATGTTGATTGGAGCCATTGTTGTCTGAAGTACTAGCTGGGGCAAGATGAGCTCAGTTCAAGGTAGCACACTTTTGTGGCTAGTTATTAGCCAGGGGCCCCATTTCCTTCCTACGTGGGCACATGAAACTAGAATGTTCCCATATTGCAGAGCGAGCAACCCCACACAGTATACTTTGTAAATCATAGTGTCCAGACATCAAATGTCACACAGGCACTTCCATAGTATTTTGTTGATCATAGGCCATCCAATGGGGATCTAGTAGATGAGCAGTGGCCAAATGTATAAAAGATTGTGAATAGTAGAAGGCAAGAAACTTTGAAGGCCATCTTCAAAACCTACTTAGTACAATGTGTATATGGTGGGATGTTTTCTGAATATTGATAATATTCCAACCCATAACGTTAGAATGTGACCATATTCAGAAACAGGGTCTCCAGTAAGGTGAGGAAATAGATTTAAGTGTGGTAAGCCATCAGGTATTCCAGTCATTTGTTATATCAATCCTAGGAAGCAGTGCTCGGAATATACATACATACATACATACATACACACATGTATATATATTAACATCTCATTAATCCTTTAATTTTCCACTGCAAAGTTCATCTAGTCACAAAAATTTTAACAATTCAGAGAGTTCCAGGAGGCTAAACAAGCTCTGGAATAGAAAGCAGTTTTAGTGTTCCAGTGAACAGTCCTAGGCCAGAGAATTACACCAAGTGTGCCATCACAGTACAGAGAGTTTGGCCAGAGAGGAAAAATCCAGGCAAGTAGACAGATCTGAGCATTTGCTGGCAGCTGCGGTTGCAGCGGTGGTAGTGGTGGTGGCGGCATCAGCCATAGCTGCCATACCTGCAACACAGAAAGTCCGGGACAAAGGCACCAGATGCAGTGGGTGAGCAGATTCTACTCAACACCAACAAGAACTGACAAGGAGTAGATATCTTCATCCTGCAGATCGCAGACCACAGACAACCCAGGAACCATCACTCCTGCAGCGTGAGTAGAACCCTGAAATCCTCACTCCTTCTCAGGGAGCAGAGGAGGGAAGGCCACCCCTCCCCCGGAGATCTCCATCTTTGATACTGACAAAGGGCGGGCTGAGCTGCTAGCTCCAACTCAGGCCTTGGGAGAAAACAAAAGAGTCATTTAGCAGGTGACAGGAACCTGCCCAGACCTGCCCGGCTCAACTCCACCTGGGAAAAAGTCACCCAGGCCAGGCAGAGAAAACTCCGCCCCCCCTCCCCCAAGAGTGACTTTCTTCACTGGGTAAACAGAGCCAGAGGCTGCCCCTCCCTACAGCAGCCTAGACAATCAAATGAAATTCAGTAAACATAAACCCTGAGAAAGACTCCAGGCTGGGCTCTGTGAGTGTCCCAGAAGCTAGCCCCTCAGGGAAAAGCTACTGTTTGCTGAAAGGCCTCAACTCTACCCAGAACCTAGCCTCATCACAGCATCTCCAAACTAGAGGAAACAGCCATCTCCCTCTTTTGTGATACTCAAAGCAGATCTCCCTCCCACTGAACTAGCCTGGAAGAAGGATCACAAAATCCTCGGTAAAGCAGAGCATTTTTCTGCCTGCTCAAACAAAGTGAGTTAAGTAACCAATCAAGCCACAGGAAAACCAAACACCACAAGCAGGCCAGAAACTCCACCAAGAGACTGGTTATGGACACAAGGGAGAAACAGGATCTTCCCATCCCCCCCAAAAAGAAAAATTTTTGTACCTTATTTTTAAATTTTTTTAATTTTAATTTTTATTTTTTTTAATTTGTTTTTTTCTTTTCTTTCTAGATTAATTTTTATTTTAGGTGTATATGTGTGTGTGCTTTTTTAAAAATCTCTACTGACCTTTTGATCCTTTTTTCTTTCTTTCTTTCTCATTCTTTTCACTTTTTCTTCTCTTTCGTTCTTTTTTGTGTGACTTAATTGCTCTTCTGCTCATCCTCAGATATACCCGTTGTCAATTATTAGATCTTATCCCCCATTGTGTACACATTTAATTCAGAAATTTATTACTCAATTCAAAACCTCTTAGACTTAAATTCCTTAATAGTTGTACTACCTCTTTATACCCATTTAATATTTTAACCATCTTTATTTTTTAGTTTTTCATATCTCCTTTCTATCCCTCTCCTCCTCTCATCCCATCCCCATTCTTCTGAATACTACTTTTTCAAACTTGCAGTTCTTAAGTGTTTCACTTTTTAATTTTAAATTTTTGTTTTTCCATTTTTTCTTGTCTCTTTTTTTCCTTTTCTTCTTTTTTTTCTTTCTCTGCTATCATTCTGTCCAATCCATTTCCCTCTTTGAGATTAGGACTTGGTTAATTTCACTCTCCCCTTCACCTTTCCACATCCCTCTAATCCTACTTTTCCCCCACATTCTCCCTAAACCTAATAATTTCTGGTTGCCAAAGTCACCTTTGCTGTTCTTAGGCCATTAAGACATTATTGTTTGATGTTGAATAGATTGTATCTCTTGAATTAGATTGTATCTGCTGACTTCAGACTGTGCAACTATAGACTTTGATAGATGCTTGCCTTAAAAAAGTGTTCTAGCACAAAACTGGTGTTACTCTCATCCCAAATGGGCAGAACAAGCTGGAAAAACAGAAGAAAAATGGCAAGTCCTGGGATATCAACTCCTACTCATGACAATCAGGGGACAGAACAGATAATGAATAATCTAGAGGAGAGTTCCCAAAAAGCTCTACAAACACTACAGATAAACATGGTAAATGTAAAGAGTGAAAACCTGCAAAGGTCTCAGTGTGAATGTGATAGCAAGAGAGAAGAGGCAAACCAAAGATCAATACAGGAATCTCATGAGCTTGAGAAAGCTACTCAAAGATTGATACAGGAATTGCATGAGCAGATTGAGAATACTCAAAGAGAAATAAAGGAATTGCGTGAGCAGGTTGGGATCAGTCAAAGAGATAAACAGGAATTGTGTGAGCAGGCTGAGCTCAGTCTAAGAAATAGACAGGAATTGCTTTTGAGCTGGCTGAAAACAGACAAAGAGAAAGTCAGGAATGGCATGAGCAGACTGAGAACACTAAAAGAGAACTACAGGAATTGCATGAACGTGAGGAAGCTAATCAAAGAGTAATATCGGAATTGAGAGAGTGGGATGAGAATAGATAAAGATCAATAGAGGCATTCATGGAATCCATAAACAGAGAGCTGAAAGAAGTAAGGGAGACCACAAAGGGGATGCTGATGGAGCACAACAGAAGGAATGGCAATCCAAGGAAACTATAACCAATCAACTAAGTGATTTCAGAATAAACACTAAACAGCAAATTAAGAAAGTAAAGAAGTTCATACAAGATCTAAAACAAAGCTCCAACAAAGAATTTGAAGCCATCAAAGCCAACCAATTAGAAGGAAAGAAATAAAAAACAAAGTAGAAAGTCTTGACAATAGGTTAGACCATGCAGAAGATTGAATCTCGGGGATTGAAGACAGCCTAGATATTATAGAGAAAGAACATACAACCATCCAAGACAAATCCAAGAAATATGATAGATCTATTCAACATTTGGAAGACACCATCAGAAGGCCTAATCTGAGGATAATGGGTGTAGAAGAGCACCTAGAGACAGAAGTTAATGGTCTAGGAAAATTGTTAAACAGGATCCAGGCAGAGAACTTCCCAAACATGCAAAAAGATAGGCCTATTCATATACAAGAAGCTTTTAGAACACCAAATAGACCAGACCAGAACAGGACATCCCACCGTCACATTATAATCCACACAGGATCAACTCAGACCAAGGAAAAGATCCTTAAAGCTGTCAAGAAGAAAAGATCAATCACCTATAAAGGGAAACCAATTAGAATGACCTCAGATTTCTCAGCAGAGACAATTAAAGCAAGAAGAGCCTGGAATGATGTATGCCATGCCCTAAAGACAAACAACTATCAACCAAGAATACTGTACCCAGCTAAACTCTCCTTCATAACTGAAGGCCAAATAAAAACCTTTCATAGCAAAGAAAAATTGAAGCAATATATCTCCACCAAACCAGCCCCACAAAAGATACTTAAAGATGTCCTACACATAGAAAACCATGAAGACCACAATAAAGGCCAAGAAACCGCACCCAAACTGAGAATCCAAAAACCATAGGAAGAACCCAGTTGCCACAGCCCCCAAGAAGGTGGATAAAATGGCAGGAACTCCCAAACCTCTCAGTCCTATCTCTTAACACTAACGGGCTTAACTCTCCAATTAAGTGACATAGACTGTCCAGTAGGATTAAAAAGCAAGATCCTTCTATCTGCTGCCTTTAGGAGTCACACCTTGCCCATAAAAACAAACACATTTTGAATGTGAAAGGCTGGAACAAAATCTACCAAGCAAATGGCCCCAATAAACAGGCAGGAGCTGCAATCCTAATATAGACTTCAAATTAAAATTAGTTAGAAGAGATAAATAAGGTTGCTACATAATAATTAAGGGATCTCTCCTTCAGGAGGATATTACAATTCTAAATATCTATTCACTAAACAACGGAGCACCCAAATTTATCCAAGAAACACTACTTTCTCTCAAATCTCACATAGATCCAAAGACAATAATTGTTGGGGACTTTAACACACCACTATCCCCACTAGATATATCAACTCGGCAAAAACTCAACAGAGAAACCGCAGACCTAAACAACTGCATAGATCAACTAGATTTAACAGACATCTACTGAATATTTCTTTTTTTTTTTTTTTCCAGTCATGGGGCCTGAACTCTGGGCCTGGGCGCTGTCCCTCAGCTCTTCAACTCAAGGCTAGCGCTCTACCACTTGAGCCACAGCACCACTTCCGGCTTTTTTTTTCTTTTTGTTTATGTGGTGCTGAGGAATCGAACCCAGGGCTTTGAGCATGCAAGGCGAGCGCTCTACCACTGAGCCACCTTCCCAGCCCTCCACTGAATATTTCACCCAGCAGTATCAGAATACACATTCTTCTCAACAGCACATGGAACATTTTCCAAAATAGACCACATTTTAGGTCACAAAGCAAACTTGTCCAAATTCAGAAACATTGAAGTGATACCTTGCATTCTCTCAGACCACAAGGGAATAAAATTAGAACTCAACACCAAAAGCCACCAAAAAGAAGTCCTGAATAACACACTGTTGAACCACCAGTGGGTCATGGAAGAGATTAGAAACGAAATTCAAGTGTTCATAATATTCAACAAAAATGAGCACGCAAACTACCAGCTCCTCTGGGACACAGCAAAAGCATTAGTGAGAGGCAAGTTTATAGCTCTGAGTTCCTACATCAAGAAACTGGAGAGATCTGAAACCAACAATTTAATGACACAACTAAACCTCCTTGAAAAAGAGCAGCAAGATAAACCCCAATCCAGTAGACGGAAAGAAATAATCAAAATTAAATCAGAATTAAGTGAATTAGAATCCAAAAAAACCATAGAAAGAATCAACAAAACAAAGAGTTGGTTCTTCGAAAAAATTAACAAAATTGACAGACCCTTAGCAAATCTTATCAGAAAAAGAAGAGAACACACCCAAATAAATAAACTCAGAGATGAGAATGTTTCAAACATCACCACAGAAACAACCAAGATTCAGAACATTATAAAGGAATACTTCTCAAACCTCTATGCTAATAAGTTTGAGAACTTGGCAGAAATGGACCTTTTCCTAGCAAATATCGAAGTGCTGAAACTAAACCAAGATGAGTTAAACCATCTTACAGGTCCATATTGAGCACTGAAATAGAAACAGCAATAAGAGACCTCCCATCTAAGAAAAGCCCAGGACCAGATGGTTTTACAGCGGAATTCTACAAGGCCTTCAAAGAAGAGCTCACACCAATACTCCTTCAACTCTTCAATGAAATTGAAAGAGAAAGTTCACTACCAAACTCATTCTATGAAGCCATAATAACCCTTATCCCAAAACCAGGCAGGGACTCATCAAAGAAAGAGAACTATAGACCGATTTCTTTGATGAATATTGGTGCAAAATTTCTCAACAAAATTTTGGTCAATCAACTTTAACAATTCATCCAAAAAATCATACACCACGATCAAACAGGATTCATTTCAGGGATGCAAAGCTGGTTCAATATATGCAAATCAATTAATATAATTCATCACATCAACAAGAGCAAGGTAAGAACCACATGGTTATCTCAATGGATGCAGAAAAAGCATTTGACAAGCTCCAACACCCCTTTATGATGAACGTTCTGGAAAAATTAGGAATCCATAGAACCTACCTCAATACAACAAAGGCTGTATATGACAAACCTACAGCCAGCATTATAATCAATGGTGAAAAAATAAAGCCATTTCCTCTAAACTCAGGAACCAGACAAGGATGCTCACTTTCTCCACTACTCTTCAATCTAGTATTAGAATGCTTAGCTACAGCAATAAGACAAGATGCAAACATAAAGGTGATTGAAATAGGGGAAGAAGTAAAACTCTCCCTCTTTGCAGATGACATGAGATCTTGTATTTAAAGAATCCCATGTACCAATGGAATAGAATTGAAAACCCAGAAATGAACCTAAAGACCTATAGCCATCTAATCTTCGATAAGAGAGCTAAAAAAATAGAACGGAAGAAAGACAGCCTCTTCAGTAAATGGTGATGGCAAAATTGGTTAACTTCTTGTAGAAAACTAAGCCTAGATCCTTATATATCACCCTGCACCAGAATCAACTCAAAATGGATCAAAGACCTCGAAGTGAAACAGACACTCTGAAAACATTACAGGATGGAATAGGAGAAACCCTAGGTCTCCTTAGCTCCGGCCGAAATTTTCTGAATAGAGACCCAGAAACACAACAAATCAAAGAAAGTTTGGACAAATGGGATTGCATGAAGCTGCAGAGCTTCTGCATGGCAAAGGACATAGCTAGCAAGATCAATAGAAAGCCCACGGATTGGGAGAAGATCTTCACTAGCCATACAAAAGACAAGGGTCTCATATCTAAAATATACTTGGAACTCAAAAAATTAAATCCCCCATCAACAAATCCTCAAAGAAACAACTGCACAATACATAAGTGGGCTAAAGATTTAAAGAGAAACTTCTCTGAAGAAGAAAGAAGGATGGCCAATAGACACATGAAGAAATGCTCAACATCCGTAGCCATAAAAGAAATGCAAATCAAAACAACATTGAGATACCACCTCACTCCAATTAGAATGGCAATAATCAAGAACTCTAACAACAACGGATGTTGGAGGGGATGTGGACAGAAGGGAATCTTACTTCATTGTTGGTGGGAATGTAAACTTGTTCAACCACTTTGGAAAGCAGTATGGAGGTTCCTCAAAAGACTTCACATAATGGTCCCCTATGACCCAGCAATCCCACTTCTGGGCATTTACCCAAATGTTTACAAACAAGACCACACTAAAGCTACCAGCACAACTATGTTTATTGCAGCATTATTTACCATAGCTAAGATATGGAACCAGCCCAGATGCCCCTCAGTAGATGAATGGATCAAGAAAATGTGGTATATATACAAAATGGAATTCTATGCCTCCATCAGAAAGAATGACATTGTCCCATTTGTTAGTAAATGGAAAGACTTGGAAAAAAATATATTAAGTGAAGTAAGCCAGGCCCAAGGAAACATAGGTCCTATGGTTTCCCTTATTGGCAATATCTAGTATATGTCTGAGTCAAGCAGAAAAGGTCAGATAAGATGAAGTTAGGGAAAGGAATCCTAAGATATGTATTCAAATGTTTTTTTTTTCTTTCATGTAATTGTTTCTAACATATTTATAAGATGATTTCTTTGTTGCTTTGTATGTCCCTCCCCCACGGTATAACCCTTGCTTTCACTCTATTTGATATTGGTATAATTTATGGAGGGGAAGGGCAAAAACTAATCGTTTAACTAGGGATACAGCTGGACCCATTGCAGCAATGTGATGTACAAGTCATTATGTGGAAAAATGAACTTTACAACCTTGGGTGGGGGATCGGTGGGGGGAGTTGGGGGGAGTATGAGAAGGGATGGAAAGGGAAACAAAGAAGAGGCAACCATGCTTGATCAGAAATGTAGTCGTTATCTTGCCCATGAAATTGTAACTACTCTGTACGGTATTCTCACAATAAAAAAATTTAACAATTTATAGAGTGCTCATCTAAGTAAACTTAGCAACACAAAGGAAACATGAGTAAGGGTCTCACACTCAGGGACCATTACTGTGGGCCAACATTTGATTTCCTACAATTGGAAAAGAATGGACAAGATGCTACCAGAAAGAAATTATCCAGTAAGAACAGGATAGGGTTCCATTCTTGACGGACATTGGTTGGAATGGATTCCAATACGATAGAATCACAGTAAAGCTAAATAAAATAATAACATGCAAGAAACATGTGCTGCAAGGTTTGCAACAGCTTGTGAACATAGCCCATAGAAATTGTTAACACTGGAATCTCAGGATACGGTAGGCTAAGGATGGAGCTGGATGGCTCTGAGACCATGCCCTAGAAAACCACAACACTGGATGTACTCCACTTGGCCCTTCCACTACAGGAAATAGTCATCACTTTCTGTAAAAATCAATTACTAGAAAGAATTCCAGAAAAGAAAAATGGATTTCATATTGCTTAGTTCTTTACCAAACATGTGATTTGGGCAATAAGACCTAACAATGAATTTTCAACTTTTAGTCTTTCTTCCTCTCTAAGCAAACATATTAATTTACTTTAGAAAAAAATGTGTGTGGGGGTGAGGGCTGGGAAGGTGGCTCAGTGGTAGAGCGCTTGCCATGATGCATGAGGCCCTGAGTTCGATTCCTCAGCACCACATAAGCAAAAAGAAAAAAGCTGGAAGTGGTGCTGTGACTCAAGTGGTTAGAGTGCTAGCCTTGAGCTGAAGAGCTGAGGGACAGCGCCCAGGCCCAGAGTTCAGGCCCTACGACCGGACCCAAACAAAAAAAACATGTGGGGAAATACATATTCATCTTGTTTATCTTTTTTTAGAATTTCAGTTATTTTCACTGGTAATAGCTTAACTCAGTTGGCATAGTTAGCTTTAGCAGAACAACCCTATATATATCCGGTATATCAAAGAAAAGAGGAAAAAATGTAGCTGTTTCTTTTGGCATCATATTTGTATATACATTCACTTGAGTGATCAACAGGAAAAAATAATGTAAATGTTTGCTTCCCATGGCTCAAGTCTATAATTCAATCTAGTCAGGTGGCTGAGATCTGAGGGTTACAGTTTAAACCCCATCCAGGCAGGCAAATCCACAAGACTTTTATCTCTAATTAACTAGAGAAAACCAAAATGAAGGAGTGGTTCAAGTGGTAGAGCACCAGCCTTGAGCAAGGAAAGAAATACACAGAATCATTGAATCAAAATACAGTTTGTGTCAAAAATTTTATTTTCCTTAACTGCAATAAAAGACAGGGCTGGGCTGGGAAGGTGGCTCAGTGGTAGAGCGCTTGCCTTGCATGCTTGAGGCCCTGGGTTCGATTCCTCAGCACTACATAAGCAAAAAAAGAAAAAAGCCGGAAGTGGCACTGTGACTCAAGTGGTAGAGCACTAGCCTTGAGCTGAAGAGCTGAGGGACAGTGCCCAGGCCCAGAGTTCACGACCGGACACACACAAAAAATAAATAAATAAAAATAAAATAAAAGACAGGGCTACTATTACTCTTCCCTGTGACCAACTGAAATAAAGATTCAACACGACTTAGAGGGCTACATTTAAAAGGCTAGCGATATGACATCCATTTAAAAATGAAATGAAGGAGGAGGGAGAAGGAAGAACCATTGGCCCACAGGAGGTCTTTGAGTGGACAGAGAGCATCACTTCCAGGAATTCTTCACTTTTCTGCTTGCACCAGAGGATATCAGACACTTACACACTGGTTGGATTGTATTTGTGCTTAAGCACAAGATCCTCAGTTCAAACCCCAGCGCGCGCGCGCGCGCACACACACACACACACACACACACACACACACACACAATCAACATGAGTGCTTCCAGCTAATTTGTGGTTAGTCAATGCTTCTTTAGCTCAAGTGAATTATTTAGACTCCTTTCAGAAACAACTCTTTTTAACAAATCAGTTAAAGCATGTTACTGTTTACTGGGAAATGGTAGAGAGAAAACAAGTAAGCTGAGATATTTGCTGGTCAATCTGGGGGAAAACGTATCAGGGCAGTTACCAATTGAATTTGGATAGAAAGATGATGGGCTACCTTATTGCTCATATTTATCTCCTTTCAAATTCTGCTTGATCCTATTCTGTATTACCAGTGAAGGCAGGTCAGACACAAAGCATTATTGCACACTTATGCCAGCTACTTAAAATCAGAAGATAAACATAATTCTATTTTCCAATTGGTCAAAGCATTGACTAACTTCTCTATTTTATCTTTCCATGACTTTTCTAAGTCTCATGTGCTTGTAAATGGGTTGCATACGGCTAGCCATGGCCTCTAAGCTCAAAAATGCTCCATCCTGGTGTGTAAGTGTCTGATATCCTCTAGTGCAAACAAAAAAGCGAAGAATTCCTGGGAGTGATACTTGCTGTGAATTCAAAGACGTCCCATGGGATAATGCTTCTTTCCTCACTCTCCTCCCCTTGTTTGATTCTTAAATGGCTTTCAATCACTTAAATGTAGCCCTCTAGGTTCTGTTGAATCTTTATTTCACAGGGAAAAGGAATAGTAGCTCTCTCTTTTATTGTACTTAAGGAAAACAAAACTTTTGACATTAACTATATTTTGATTAAATGAGTCTATGTGAATATCAGCATAGGTAGGCATTTTATGAGAGCACCTGAAACAGTGGTAATAATCTTCTTCCTACTTCCTACTTGAGAGGTATCAAATTTACCTTTAAAAAGTATCCTAATCACAATATTTTTTCATTAAAAATTCAGTACAGCCAAGAACCAGTGGTTCTTGCCTATAATTCTAGCTACTCAGAAGGCTGAGAGCTGGAGGATTACAATTTGAGGCCAGCCAGGGAAAAAAGTCTATGATACTCTACCTCCAAAACTAATGAGTAAGAATCTAGGCCAGAGGCTCAAATAGCAGAACCCCAGGTGACCAAATATTTGGGCCTGAGTTCAAATCCTAGTTCTGACAAAAAAAATGTTAAGAATAATCACATATTTTTGCAACAAATATGTTTTCAAGAGAGATAATTGTAGAATCATATCATAAAATTATATATATATACATATATATATATATAAACTAGCTCTTAAGACTTCTATTTAGATGAAGGGAGTATGTAATCAGGATCTGTGGCTTTGAATTTTGTGTTGCAAGTCTTCTTATAACTGGGTTCCTCTGTGTTCAGTCAGAGGGAATCAGATCAGACTTGATAAGAGGTTGGAAAAATAAAAGGGAAAAGAAACAAACAAAAATCTAACTGAAGCCTACAAGCATTTTAGAACTCTTGTCTACACTCTTTTGTCTTCTTGCCTCTTTTAATGAGAATCTCCCGCACTTGGCATTTCTGTGTGATACTGCATCTGTGATCCACATGTACACAAAACAGGCACCCAGATAGGGACTCAATGCTGAGAACTCAGAGTTCACCCTGTTCTAGGAAAACTACTACCACCTATGTTTCAGAGCCCGAATTCCATTTGAGAAGCCATCTGGAGTGATCCAAAATAGTGATTTCATTATTTTATTTTTAATTGTCTTCCCCCCAACCCCATTTTTTTTTTTTAGTGATACTGGTGTTTGAACTCTGGGCCTCATACTTGGTAGGCAGGCAGGTGCCCTAAAAATGTCAGCAGTGCCCCTACCGCAGCTCTTTTTGCTTTACTACCTAGAAGTTGTCAGATAGTTTCTTATTTTTGCCTAGGGTTAGCTACAAACATATTCTTTCTACGTATGTCTCCTCAGTTGCGAGGGCTGCAGACATGAACCACTACCCTTGTTTTGCCTCTTTAAGATGGGAGTGTCTTTAAACATTGCTGGACTTGATCCAAAATCCTCCTGATTCCTGCCTCTCAAGTAGCTGGTATGTACAGGATGAATCACCTTGTCAGGCTTCACCTCCATTTTTCATACACATGACAACTGCAGATTCAAGGAGGAAGGAAAAGAAGGGTTACCAATGAAGTCCTTGCTAAAACCACCAATGGGAAGGTATCCAAACTATTGCCAGGGCAATCTACACAGAGTGTTTGTATCAGTGTCTCATTCAAACCACCAACTGGCAGCTGTAGAACAGGGCACATATCTGTCATTCCTGTGCATACCCTTTAATCCTTGGTATTCAAGTAAACTTTAAACACAGGGACTTGCTTGTTGTTGGTATTATAGTATATTGAATAATTAAATCTAACTCTCTGTGTATACCAGTGGGAGGGAGGGTAGAATTAAAGTATATTAGTATATAAAACTTAAAGTGGATTTCCACAGTTCCTATCTGATATTAATCTCCAAATTAAGAGAAGTTAGTATATATTAGTATATATATATGTAATTATGCATATTGTGACATCTGGGATATAACCTAGGGCAGCTATTTAATTTATACATTTGGGATTTTATTATACTGGTTTTATGCAGTTGATTTTTTCAGAGAATGCTAGCTCTCCCAGGATATGTACCCCTTTCCTGTCTGATTAAAAATAAATACAGACAGAGGAAATAGGATCAGCTCACTCCTCAGCTGGCTTACACCCGACTCGGAGGTGAAAGGAGGCGAGGTCAGAGGAGCCAGGGCTGCTATTTTGGAAGGAAGGGAAACACAGGCTCCATAGCCAGCCTTCCATGACCTGTGGTTTGAGAAACACAGCTCGGCATGGTTCCCACACCACAGCTGTTTTTCTGCATCACCGTCATTGGGGGCCGGAAGCAGAATGGCATATAGGATGCAGTTTATAGGATATGCTCTGTCTAAAACTGAAACAGTATCTCCAGCCTCAGACATGCTCTCCCAGAGGACATCAGAACCCCCCCACTGCCACCCCATTCCCCCCCATCTCATTGAAACAGATTTAAGGTGGTACAGTATTCAATTAAAAGAACTTTGAAAATCTTAGAGACATCTCAATTCATTTACTTCTTAGAATGGGACTAAAATATGACCTGAAAAACAAATGAACAAACAAACAAAACCAAATAACCCTATGACTAGATGAAGACAGGGTTCTTATTTCCCTTTCCAAGCCATGGAAGAAATATCTAACACCAACCACCTGTGAACTAGAAAGACAAATCTATGTGAAGGACACTGCTAAACTAGCTCTACTAAAACTCTCGAGATTAATACTGTAAGGTTAAGCTGAGAAAATGGGCAGCCTGAGTTTCAGTATTCTCATTTGCATGCTTTTTCTAACTAGGATTTTTCAATTGAAAAATTACTCTGCTGGTGTAAATTTGGAAGATCTTGGAGAATTCAGGTGAAATTATTTCTCTGGTGTTTTGGAAACTAGGTATTGCTTTCCATAAAAAAAAAATCCCACGCCTGGGAGCTAGTTGAATGAAAATGCCCCCAAATGTCTCATCATTTGTCTGGGTGAATGATTGGTTCAAATGAGGCAGAAAGTGGAAGTTCCATTCTGTGCTTGGTAAAAATCTCCTGCCTGAGAGGGCTATGCATATATAATCAGGAACTACCAGCCAAATGGTTTACATTCCAAATCCTTTACTATCTTGAAATATGTCTGGAGGCA
This sequence comes from Dipodomys spectabilis, assembly GCF_019054845.1. Lineage (NCBI taxonomy): Eukaryota > Metazoa > Chordata > Mammalia > Rodentia > Heteromyidae > Dipodomys > Dipodomys spectabilis. The sequence continues at coordinate 24,666,317 of NW_024870802.1, read as the reverse complement.
TCTTCTTTCTTTAGTTAGAGAAAGGAAGAGAAGGAAGAATTTAGGGTCTCTCTCTGGTGATACACTTTGCTTGTTTCCTGGCCTATCTATTAGTTTATAGCTGGTTTCATGACTTTGTGATAATGGGTCAATTCATGAAATGGCCAGTAGAGGACAGTCGAGTACAATGTTTGCCTCAAAATTGAACCTCATGAGTTTTGTTTTTTTGTTTTTAACTTTTCTAGACAATCCATCTTTAAGATTTTAACCAAGCATTATGATACATTTGCACTCTTATATTTACACCCTTTCAACATATACTTTGTCATCTATGTTCTGTGCTTCCCTGATCGGAGGATGCCACCATGCCCTGGGCATTGGGCTTCCTGTGTAGCTGGGAATAGCTATGTATTACACAATGCCCGGCCAATAAGTAAGATGGTGTCCCACCTTTTTATGTGAGATTAGAATGGCCTCAACCTATGACCCTCATCTTTACCTATCTACCTAGGGTTACAGGTCTGAAAAACATAGCCTGGTTTACTATCACTTCATTTTAAGGTAAGCCAACAACATTTGTGGTTTCAAATTTTTATAAATACATAATTTTCTTCTGAAAAACTCATGAATTTATGATTATTCCAATATTTATCCAGCTCTCTTCCTTTTGGTGAGGAAGAACAGTGCCTGAAGAAAGATTCACAAAAGAAAGCAACTTCATCTTCTTGCTACTCTAACCACAGAAATGCACACGTTCCCTGTGATGCATCTAGAAAATCAACTCCAATATAAATTTTGCATTCAGAGTGACACATTTCTCAACAGTAGCATCATCATGCTGAAGGTTTCTGAGTAAAATTTATGTAACATCGGCACATAAAATCATAGGTATTGATGAAGAAACTCTAAAAGTGCATACTAAATGAAATAGACAATACGCATAACACCCCAAAGTGCTTGCATCTCACCTAAGTGCAGGGCCTCCTGGTTTGTCACCTGCTCTCTGTCATTCTGCTTTATCCCTTAGAGGGAACAAGGAAGACAGTGGGTATATCAGCTGACTGTCACCAGGGATGTTTCTCCCCTCTGACTCTGAATCCAGTAAGGAACTCGTTGGAGGGTACTGAGGGACACTGTGTGGGGGCCTCTTTCTTCATAACATTCATAGCCCTAGTGTTTGCGGTTGCCCATCCCCCAAGCTCACCTCCTTCCCCACTGGCACAGTTTGATGGTGCTGCAGATTCTGTTCTGCAGGAGATGTTGAGTGTTCTGACCTTGCAGGAGCATCCTGTGTCATATGGTTTGCTCATGTCTCTGTTATTTCTTCCTGTTCCTGAGGAACCTGGGGGTGGGAGGTGGGGATATGGGGTGTTTATGTGCTCATGGGCCTCACAAGGTGGAAAGTCCTGGAGGTGGAAAAAGGTCTGTTGTTCATTGTCACATCTTAATCACCAGCAGACTGCCTGACACATCAGAAGAAATATGTAAATCAAGATCTTCCTAAAAAGATCATCCAAAAAAATTTACAGGTTTATTCCACGTCTTAAGGATGTACCCTAGGATGGAGCAGGTAAATTCTACCTTGCACAAAGACAGGTTTTTCTAAATATGCTTAAAAATGCATGTTTGGGTTTTTTTCCTTTTAAAATTTCTAGACTGTTATTTATAAATAAATAGAAAGCACTGTTAGCCAGAGGTGAGTGGTTCATACCTGTAATACTAGGTACTGAGAAAACTGAAAGCTGGAGGATTATGATACAAAGCCAGACTAGTTCAGAAGGTCTGCAAGATTTCATCTTCAATTAATCAGTAAAAGACCAGGCAGGAGGCATGGCTTAAGTGGTAGAGTACCAGCAGTGAGAATAAAAACAAGTGATAGTGTGAGGCTCTCAGTTTAAGCCATGGTACCAGCATGCACACCACACACACACACACACACACACACACACACACACACAAAGGTGTTTCATGTGATATATAATTTTATATTATGTACAATGAGCTATTTAATGTTTACACAGAGGTAGGACATGCAAAGTTCAAAAGAAAAACAGTTAAAGGTAAGCATATTTTAAAAAGTACTTAGAGGAGACATCCTTGGCTCTGTGGATGGATGACCTTCCACTGTGGCTTTTGCTCCTCCTCTAGTCTTTGAATGCTAAGTTGGTGTCTGAGAATGGGGTCCATTCTGGAAGCAAGATGGCACTGCTCACCTACCAACATCAGTCCTGGGCTCCACCTTCCATCCCAACCACGCCCTGACTCCATCCTAATCATGTTCAAGAAGAAAACTGGCTCTGCAGAGAGGCCACAAGCATAGCTCAGGATCATCTGTGAACTGACATCAGGAAGAATTTTGTAAGTGCATTACTGCCTTGTTACAGTGGCCACTTCCTTCGGAGGTCACAAAGACTTTTACCTGGAGCTTATACTGAGTGACAAGCTTTCTAATTGATTGCATAGAGACAATGTGCTCCTTTTTTTTTCTTTTTTTATAGGTAATTTACTTTGGGTATATTACAAAAAAAAAGAGTTCCTATCTCATTTTCTTTTAGTGATTTAACTAAAAGCCAACTTGATTTTTTTGTTAACAAGAAAAGGCTATAATCCCTCGGAAGAAAGAAAAATTTCTATGAAAAGCCAAATTAAAATTTGGTTTTATTCCAAATTTTAGTTAAAGTATGATTTTAAATATGAAGCCAATACTTGAAATAAGCTTCCTGAAAAGTCTTCTGCTAGAAAAAAAATAAATCGTTGAGTTTTCATGCAAATTGGAAGGAAAATTATGCTTGTATATTTTCCCTCCTCCCTACCTCCTCTCCTTTTTCCTTCAACATCTGCCTTATGGATAGAGGAGCAGAAAACCTATGATGTATGACAAAAAAAACATATATTGTCTTTTCAAGTCACCTTTTGATCAAGGATCAGGAAAAACAACCTGTCTGTGGGGGTACTAACATTTGGTGGTAGTAGCTACACTATTCAGCATAAATTACCAGTAATGAGACAAAGAAAATATCCACTTCAGTTCAAATTCATTGGCCATGTTTAGACAAATGGTAAGCACTTCTTGTGAATTGAGTGTCATTTTCTCTTTCCTACCCTGCTAACAAATTATGGGGGGGGGGGGAGGGAGAGAGAGAAAGAAGGAAAGAGGGAAAGAGAATATGGTACTGGGATCTCACCTGAAGGCCTGAAGGTGCTTGCTGAGCAAGCACCCCCAACCATACTTTGCCTTTGTTATTTTTCAGATAGAGTCATATACTTTGTCCCTAGCCTAGCCTGGAACTATGACCCTATACCTCCTGTTTAGTTGGGGTTCCAGGTATGAGCTACAATACCCAAATTCTTTTTTTTTAAACAAGATAGGCACGTGCATGCATGTGCTTAAACTATTTCGCTTGAGAAGTTCTATCTAATATACTCCTCATTGGTAATAAATATAGTTCATAGAAGGCTGTCCATCTCTGTGAATTAAACACTTATGATGTAAGTCTAGTATCCTGGCCCAGCAAAGCAATCCTCACTACTTTAACTTTGAGGGTAGTAAATTGAAAACCAGTACAATTCTTCAGTGGGAGTCAATAACCAAGTGAGGGGTGAATTTGCAAATCCAGTTTGTGGAACTGGACAGCTGTGGATCATCCATATGAAAACCAATTATTCTGCTGTGCACAGGATCCAGTGACCGGCGATGGCTAGTCTTTAGATTATGGGATTTAAAGTCCTTTCAGAGACTATTTTTGAAATATCTTATTGTATTAAATTATATAATTATATATTATATACTATGTTATAATATATGCAATATATTATTATATTAGATATAATATAGTATATATTATATACATATTATATCATATTATAATTATATTATATATCATAATTATATTAACTATTATATATTAAATATATAATAAATAATTGGAAACTCTTCCTGAATGGGTGTTGATGCACTGGCTGCTTACTTAGTAAGCTTTTTGGGTAAACTAGAATTGCTGCTGGACTCAGGCTGTCCAGTGTGCTGAGGTCAACCTGTGGGACATAGGGACAATGGACCAGGCAGAAAGTGAGCCAGTGTGTGACACATGGATACACAACCCAGGATAGAACCTGGAAATTTAAAAGAAAATGAAACCTATGATAACTGGTTTGGGTGACATTCATATCTTTCCCCCCCCCCCCTTAAAAATGAAGCATAAAAGGAAAAGGAAATCAGGTCTTAGCACAGTAGACAGCAAATGTCAGGGAATGTTTTTTGAGTTATGGATGGAACCAGTTAGATATGATTTTTCTCTCTAATGCATATTTTGCTGAAAAAGAAATCATGACTTAAATCTGAAGGAATGAAATATATTGACTTGTTGGCACATGTTTTGACACATCCTCCTGAGACACAACTTAGGAAATTATGTTATAAATGACTTAAAGACAATTAGAAGGGTTTAGATTCTCTATCTTTTGCACAGGCCACCTCAGAAGCTAATTATTCAACTACATTTGCTGAATAAATGTACAGAAGAATGATTTAAGCTGACAGGTTGATCATCTGGTTTGCTAAATTTAAATGGATCAGAATTCAGATAAAATTAGCAGGTAGTACAGAGGTTTCAGGAATTTTTGGTTCATTTGTTTAAGCCATAATTTCAGTTTTTATGTTTAGGCTACAGTTTACAGAGAAGTGTGACAGGCACATGTCTTGCGCAGAGTTTAAATTCTAGCAAGAATATAAAAATAAATAACATCATGGGAAATATTATAAAGGAAACAAGCAGATGTCTTTGATGAAAAGAGTGTGAGGTTGTGGGCAGTCTGGGAATTACAAAAAAATGAGAGGGCTGGGAAGGTGGCTCAGTGGTAGAGCGCTTGCCTTGCATGCCTGAGGCCCTGGGTGGGATTCCTCAACACCACATAAGCAGAAAAAGCTGGAAGTGGTGCTGTGGCTCAAGTGGTAGAGCGCTTGCCTTGAGCTGAAGAGCTGAGGGACAGCGCCCAGGCCCAGAGTTCAGGCCCGACAACCCTGGGGGGGGGGGGGGGGGGGCGGTGAGGAGTGGCTGGTGAAAGCTCTTCTGAGAATGTGACATCTAATTTGAGAATCTAGCAATGGTAAGAGCATCCAGGACCATCCTGACAAGGGTGGAGAGGATCTAAAAGATTAGTGTGAGGGCTGGGGTTGGAAGAGATTGGAGAGAATGATAAGAAGGATGCCATTGATCAAGATGCATTTTACTCATCAACCAATGTGTTCAATTGAAACTCCCTTGTACAACATGGGAAAGATAATTTTAAAAGTTAAGAGGAATAAAAGTTCAGTGTGGCTCACACAGAATAAGCTTCAAACAAAGGGTCAGTGGTCATTTAGCTGTTACATCAAACCACCAGAGCAAGGATAATTACTCTTTCCACTTACAGATGAGGAAATGGAATCTTAAAAGTGTTTGATTAACTTATCCAAGATCACAGCTAGGCTGTATGATGTCATCAAATAACTAACTTGTAAAATGCAATCCTCCATCCTTTTATGAAAATAGATTGCTCTGTTGAAGAGAGGATTAGGGATGGGTGGTCAACTGGGAGCTGATATATTTTGTGAGTGCACTCTAAACAGAAGGTAGCACTTCAATAAGAAAGAGAAACAGATATGTACTGATGGATTGGATGTAAAGATGAGGGAGAGGAAAATGGATGGTAACTGAGTGAAACAGGGTTAGGAGAGAAGCATGTTTAAGGGAAACCAAATTTCAGTTTTAAACTAAGCCAGGGCTGAGGAAGATTACTAGGCAAGAACAAAATCTTAGCTAGATATGGTGGTGTATTTTTATAATCCCAGCTACTAAAAATGGGCCAGGGTATAACTCAAACATGACTCCCTGTGTTCAGTCTCCAGTATCACAAAAATGTTAAATGAAGTAAGAAAGAAAGAAAGAAAGAAAGAAAGGAAGGAAGGAAGGAAGGAAGGAAGGAAGGAAGGAAGGAAGGAAGGAAGGAAGGAAGGAAGGAAGGGAGGGGAAGGGAGGGAGGGAGGGAGGGAAGAAAATCAGGAATAGTTTTTGAAAAAGTTCAACTCTTTATATTATTCAAAGCCCTTTCTCCCCCTACTTGCTTAGCAACTTCCTTGAAAAATTAATTTCAATAGTAATTAGCATTCCTATATGTTAGAGCAAACATATGGAAATGATAGGCTTTCGACCAAAGCCTGGCTGGGCTTGAGGTTTGTGTGGCCAGTGGGCAAAGGATCATTATTATATCTATATGTAAAGTTTATGAACATTAACTGCATAGAAGGGTATTATCGTGCTCTGTCCATACAGTCATACAGTGTGCTTTTATCAAATCCATCCCTACGATTACTCTTTGCTATGTCTCCCCACATTAAAAAATGCAATGGGTTCATTATGTTATACTATGTGTACATACTCTACTGTTCTCAAACACTTCCCCTTTTATATATACATGCCATTTTAAGTCTAGATTTTGGATATGAAAACACATGTGATATTTGTCTTTCTCACATTTTGATATGGCTGAAAATTTCTGAAGGAGAGGAAGAAAAGTAAAAGAGAAAAATGAGGAAGAGGAGGAGTAGGAAGAAGAAGGAGAAAGAGGAGGAGGTAAAAGGAAAGGAGAAGGAGAAGAAGAAAAGAAAGGAAAGAAGAAGAGAGCCAGAGATAATAGTGTATGCTATAATTCCAGCACCCAGGAGGCTAAGTCAGAGGGGATCATATTTCAAGATCAGCTAGGACTACACAGAGCAAGTGGCATGTTAGGCTGAACACATAACAGTAATATTTTTGGCAATAATTGAGACATTCTAGGTTTATAAATAAGGGTTTTTGTTTGTTTGTTTTGTGTAAGACAGCTACTCTCCATTGTTTGTACATTGTCCCTGGCTATAGCAGAGGCAAGCAGCTCAGAGCCTCAATATTATTATTATTATTATTATTAACATTACAGAGAATGATGTGATCCTCTCTTCCGCTATGATACTCTACTTGTCCCCAAAAAAGACATCTAGTTCAGTAAACTTTCTTTTGTCTTTTTTCTTTTTTATTAGTGTTTTCCCCAAATGTAACATAGCTGATAATTTTTTGATTTATCCTCTTCATCTAAAGTATACTTTCTCCATGATTAAAAGTGTGTAAGTCAAAATAAACCAAAAAATAAAAAAATCAAATGAGCAACCAACTTCTTAAAAACCTCTAAACAATAAAGGTACATGGCAGACCCTACTGTGATTTGGTGTACAGCTGGGGATTTATGGGAGAAGTGGGTGACTTAGCTGTCCCCAAGTTTCACTGGGACAGATTTACTCATAAACATATGCAATGTAAATTATTTAAGGACATAACCTCTCCAATAATAATTAAAATAAAGTCATCAAAAGAACAAAAACAGCCAATATTTCTTGACCAAATGGAAAATATTCTTGCTGTGAGGGTGTTTGCCATTTGGTATTTTATTATCTCTCTTGTCTTTGTCTTAAAGATCGTCTTTCCTCAATTTCCTTTCCCTTAATGGACAACAGTTACCTGATATTCCCAGCAGAATACTCAAGTTCCTAAGTGTCTGAACATTAGTTCCCGGTGGCCATGAATTTGTTTCAGTTGCTCAGAGGTGGATTTAGTAATACTGATGTAAAGACAAACTCAGCAGCTTAGATATGCAGCTCTAACATGATGTGGTTTATGGTAAACCATTTTAACATTATATACTTCTGTGATGTATTAAGTATGGTAGAGAAAAGTGCCTATGTTGTATAGAATGTAATTGTTTCCAGAACAGCTCCCTGCCCCTCAGTTAGTTATCTCAAGAGCAAAGACATCACAACACACACACACACACACACACACACACACACACACACACACACACACACACACACATTAACCCATAGTTATACTATCAACAAAGAGAGGGTTACAGAAGTCATTTTAACAAATAATGTTGTCTTATGCTGAATGCTTTCCATTTGGAACAAAAAAAAAGGATATTTGCATACTGAAAGCTAGTCACACATTATTTCCAGATTAAAATAAAAGCCATAATTGTGACTATGCTCAAGAAAGACTATGGGGTTTGAAGAGATATTCAGATTCAAATCCTGACTGTTGCTGATTTATACTATAACTTCAACTTCAAGCTATCTATGAGGTCATCTGATGCTTCATACTCCTCTTATGAAAAATGAAGAAAGTAGTAGTAGTAATAATAATAATGCACCTTAGCTCAAAGGCTTAAGATATAATATAGTTCAAAACCAGTTAGGGCTTCATACAGCAAGTTGCATGTTAACCAGAACATAAAACAGTGACAATTAGTGCTTTTTAATTAGTGCTTTTCCCCGAATACAATGTAGTTCGAAAAATTTTTTAATTCTTCTTTGTCTAAAGCATACTTTCTCAATAACTAAAAATTTGTAAATCAAAATAAACCAAAAGGTTAAAAAAAGCAAATTAACAGTGAACTTCTTAAAAACCTCTAAGCAATAAAGACTGCTTGGCAGACCCTACTTAATGATTTGGTGTGAAGCTGGGGATTTATGAGGTAAGTGGGCAACTTAGCTATTCCCAAGTTTCATGGGGACAGATTTCTCATAAACATATCCAGTGTGTGTGTGTGTGTGTGTGTGTGTGTGTGTGTGTGTGTGTGTGTGTGTGTGTATGTGTGTGATATGTCAGGGATTCTTGCTTATAATCCTAGCTATTCAGGAGACTTGGATCTGAGGGCTGTTAGTCAAAGCCATTGAGCAGGAAAGTATATGAGACTCTTAGCTCCAATTAACCAGCAAAAAGCATGAAGTGGTAACTATGGTTTAAATGGTAGGGCACCAGACTGGAGTGAAAATGCTAAGGGACACTGCCTAGGCCCTAAATTCAAGACCCACTACTGACACAAACAAATAAACAATGACAAAAATGAGCTTAAAGGCTTGGCTGAGAGTTGGTCTTATTACCTTTCAATTCCAACTGTTGTGGTAAGAAATACTTGTGAATCCCATGTTCTCCTTTATAATCATAGGCATTCTAAACCTTCTTTGAAAATATAAGAAAGGGCCTGTAACATTCCCTGTGCTAAAGTTCATCTGTTCCTATCCACAAAATGGACAACCCACAGGACTACTTAGGCGAAGGTCAAAGTATGAATGGGACACCAGGGGACAGTGGCACTCTCCAGGGTTTCTGTCCTCAAAAAGACTTAAAAAATGTCCCCTGTTGCATGCAAGGTATGTTTATTTGGAGGGAGAGGATGGTGCTGGGGACATGGAGTGATGCCAGGGAGAAGACTGGGGCAGGACTGAGAAATCCCAGAACAGGTGATGTATCATAATCACCCTCCGGAGCACTCAGGCAATGCCGTGCTAGCTGAGTGCCGCACAGGCAGTTCTCCATCTAGATTCCTGGGGTATGACTGAGAGAACATGCTCAGTATAGTCCTTGGAAATATTCCCTAAAGCCAAAGCAAACAGAAAAAAAATCTATGGGTCATGTAGCTAAGCTTTTGGGATTTTCTTTGTGTTTTTCTTTTTGATAATGTGGGAGTTGGAACTCAGGGCAAGGTGGTTGGCAAGCAAGCATCTCATCAGTTGAATCACACCTCCAGCGCTTTTTGCTTTTATTTATTTTCCATGTAGAGTCTCACCTTTTGTCCTGATGGTCTCAGACTTCATTTCTCTCATAACTGCTTCCCTCACAGCTGAGATTGGAGATATGACTCACCACCATGTCTGATTTGCTTTTGAGAGGAAGATATTGCTAACTTTTTGTCTAGAATGGCCTTGCCCATGATCCATTTCTGTCTCCCAAGTATCTGGAATTACAGGCATAAGCCAACACTCCCAAACACTCTTTCAGATTTTATGTAAAGGCATCAAATAGAGAAGTGTGTTTAGTAATTAACAGCACATATAATATTCTTTGAAGGAATAGTTAAGTTTGATTTTGGAGACACAGATTTCAAGATTTTATTTTCTACTTTCTTAAAATGATATTTTTCATTTACCTGTGAATGTAATGTAGAGGATAATATGGTAAATACTATGAAACCTACAAAAGGAATGCCATAGTCAAAATGGCAGCTCTGGGAGTATGTATACCTGGGAACTTTATGGAATAAGGTTGTTGTTCTCTGCACTGAACCATAGGGAGAAGAATTAGAATAGAGTTGGAGTGTTAAAAAGAGAATAAAGGACAAGGGCAAGATAACTGGAATCCAATCTCATCTCTCCTCAAATCTCACATTACGATGTTCTGATGAGCATCATCTATATGTAGGATGAAAAGGAATCAAGGTCATGACACACAGGATGAGCTCAGCCAGTCAGCTTCTTCTGGTAGGTGAAGCACAGTCCTTGGGGAAACATCAGCCTAATCCTTGTACATGTTTCCATAATTGGAAAAAGTATCTTGGCAGTTATAGTCTAAATGAATTATGAGGAAGGCACTACCCTGGATTATCCTGGTGGACCCTAAATATTATACCAACACAAACACACACACACACACACACACACACACACACACACACACACACATGAAAAGATAAGGAAAAATGATACAGCCAAAACCCAGGGAATGCTAGAATCAACCAGAAGGTGGAAGAGGCATATAATGGATTATTTTCTAGAAACTGGAGAAGAGTATGTCTTGCTGGTACTTCAGGGAACCCAATGATATCAATCTAGGATTTCTGGACTCTAGAACTGGTAGTCTGTAGTAATTATCACAGCAATAGGAAACTAATATAATATTATAACTTACTTTATTATAATGATTATAGATGATCTTGGCTTTGTTTGCTCATACTTCTGTCCTAAACTCATTTTCACACATTGCAAAATTACTATATTTCCTAAAAGTGCATGTAGATTACACCATGAGAACCATTGTTATCACAATTTCTCTGGCTCAGTCATGAAATGTTAAGTCATGAAAGCTATGTATATCAGTCACCAGTAAAATTCCCAAGCAAACAATTTCCTTCCATGGAACAAATATTTATCAAGTTGTATGCCAATTAAGTCAAGTAATTATACCCTTAAGGGATGTAATTTTCAAATTTATTCTCTCAAAATTGTATACTACAGATGTTCAAATTTTAATGTGTATCTATCTAGAAAAACAATAAATTAGCTGAGCCATGCAAAGGCATTAGACAGAATGTAATAAACTATATGAATATTGAAAACATGGTGTTTGTCTTCTTCCACCAGAGTTATGTGAGTAAACTCAAACTCAAGACATTAACTGACTTAAGAGATAAAATAATGCAAGCTATATTCTTCTCTGGGAAGAAGTAAGAAAAGAGCTTGGAGACTTTAATCTGTATGATATATTGTAGATCATCCTTTTCTCTGGTCCAGACAGCACTATGGTGACCAGGAAAGGTATAGTAAACATCCCAGAGTACCTGTGATGAGCAGAAGCTTTTATGTGGCTTCTATAGCTCGATATAGTAATATGCAAAGCCAGATCATTTTAAGGATCTGCAAAGTTTGGTTTAACATGATTGAACCCACTTGTCTAGACTCAGTGAGGGGTGTTTCTTCTTTTAAGTAAAGAAACTTGATTGGGGATTTTCTCTTCTACCTTGAAAACTGTGAGAATGATATTGTTCCAATATGACCACCCAGGTAATTTGGGACAGTTTTCAAATGGACTAACCAGTTGTACTCTAACTTAGTGAGGAAAGCAAGCAGAATGAATGTGTTGCTGTCTCTGTGATATTGACTTTTCAAGAACAGGGTTATACTTGAAAGCTTTTATCTTGCCAGATAAATCTTTTTGCAAAGTCCTCTTAGGGACCCAACATTTGCCGTGCTTTAGTGTTCCTTTTCTGTTAACTTTGCTCAGATTATATAAAAGCACACTTTCAAACAATGAACAGTAGAGTCACTTGCTGTAATTTTGTCCTCAGTTGACATGTTTATTATTTTTATCCAGCCAGCAACTGAAGTCCAACATGAGTTAATTTACTTGCTAGGGTGGAAAGAATGCCTTGCAAATGCAAAGGGAAGGAGCAAACCCTTCCTCCTCCTTGGGGATTGCCTCATAAACCAAGGTTCGATTTACAAAGCTGAGAGCTGCCCAACACTGATTATTCCCCTGCACTAAGAAATCCACATACTCGCCACACATCCTGACAATCCTGGGACATTTAAAACATCAGCCGGGCGCTGGTGGCTCATGCACGTAATCCTAGCTACTCAGGAGGTTGAGATCTGAGGATCGCTGTTGGAAACCAACCCGGGCAGGAAAGACCATGAGATGCTTATCTCCAATAAACCACCAGAAAACCGGAAGTGGCATTGTGACTCAAGTGCTAGCCATGAGCCGAAGAGCTGGGGGACAGCACCTAGGCCCAGAGTTCAAGCCCCACAACCGACAAAAAAAAGGGAGCTTCAAAAGCTAAAGGCAATTTGACATTTGGGAACTTTAGGGATGTTTTAAAGACAAGTATAATATTTAAGAAAACACTGTACATTTTGAAATTTTGGAGATGAACAACTAAAGTGTTCAATGCAACACATTTATGTTATTAACGCTCCTGAAATGATTTATGAAAACATTTCCACTAAATGCACTGTAACCATGATCAGATGGTTTTTCATGTCTTCATACCAGAGGCAAGTAGCATGCTTCCATTCTTAACATTCAAAACAACAGCATACTTCTGCTCCCTGGAGGCCTGACTTCATAAGAGAAACAAGGATTGTGGCCTTCCTTACTCTCAAGCCTCCACCTGCTACCCTTGTATTCATGCATCATCTAGCTGCCTGCTTGTTCATGCAATGATTGAGAATACACACCAGGATCAATGATAGTATGCTTCTCCCACATGCAAGCATTCATCATGCATCTCAGAACATTATGCTCACATCTCTACCAAATAAAACATTTAATTTTTCAACTCATCATAGTATCACACTACTTTATTAGTACAACAAAATTGTTTAAATATCAGTGTGTAACTGGTAACTTTATAATTTCTTTATAATAAGAACATTCTGAAGATTTTTAGTATACCAAAATTCATTTTTACACGTCAGATTTACATTCATACATTCTCACACATATGAAACTAAAAAACTGAAAAGGAATTAATTTAAATTCTAGTATATAGATCATTCCTTCCTCTTCACGTTGTTTAAAAATAAACAGAACAAATGATAGCCCAAAAAAAACTTTTCCAAAATGTTCCTCAAAATTTAAATATACAACTCTAACAGAGGATCCAAAGATAATTAATGGAACATACAGAAACTGTTTGCCTGTGCTTATTGATTAAATATGAGTAATTCCTCACTTGCTGACATATGAATCAAAGAGTTAATGTTTCACAATGAATTACCTCTGACTCACAGATATCTTTATAGCTTCATTTGCTAGCTGTGCAACTGGAGGAAACTACTTAACTATTTGTCTGTGTGCTCACTTATAAAACAGAATATTTGAAAATATTTTCCTAATAAAATGATGTTAAGCCTGTATAAATGAAGCAGCTCCCTAGCAATCACTTAGAAAAGTGATTTTATGAGTGCCATAGAAAACACTCTGTAGATAGATAGATAGATATACAGAGAGATAGATAGATAGATATACAGATATAGATGGATAGATGTTCTTCTTTAATTAATGTGTATAAAATAATCACATAAAATCACAGCGCATCTGATCAATGTAATGTTATCGTATTTCAGAGATTTTTGGAAATATTGAATCAATTGGGTAGTATATTTTAGAAACCTTGCATGCGAGGAAATTTTATTCCTATTACTGTTTATTTCTAATAGAAGCTACCTGCCCACAAATCCATAGTACAGCAGCCTTGTGTCTGCTGCAGCACAATGCCACATTGGCAAGTCAACATCAGATTTTGCAGCTAACACACACCCTGGAGTCTCTTTAGACAAATCCCCAACCTCCCACTTTCATCAAAGCAAAATGAATCTCTCTCCTTGTTGGTAAGAACATGAGTTTCAGATGACAACTGTGTATGCTGTGAACCTTGTTTTTCCAATTTATGTTTTAATTAATTTCCTCTCCAACTTGTTTCATTTTGTGCTTTTTTTTCTTCCTCTCCTGTGTATGTGATCCTTCCTAGGGAATAACACCTACATTTTGAATTGCAGAACTGTTGAAAACATCTTTTAGGTAATTGAGATGTTAACAAAGGTAAGACTCATTTGTTATATGCTATGCAGAGCATATTTCATGCATCAAGTCAGCAAGTGCACTTATAATTGACAGCAATTTTCATTTTCTCCTCAATTTTCACTTGAACCATCCAAGTCCTGGGGGGGGTAGGATTAATTTTTCCCAGGCTAAACCTATTGCACATATGTTAAAAGACAATGTTGTCAACAAATATCCAAGTGATCATGAGTTTCTAATTTAGACAATTAATGGATTAATGATAACCCATAAATTAATTCCCACACATGTAATTAATTAATCCAAAGCTAATCCAACATATATTAAATTAAAATTTCACAGTGATTATCACTCAGACTCGACGATTAAAAGCCAATATGAATTAACTTGAAGCTAGGATCCAGTGGCTCATACCTGTAATTTTAGCTACTTAGGGAGGTGAAGAATAGAGTTGTGAGTTGAGGAGAGTCTGGGTGAAATGTTGACAAGATCCCCCTTCTCAACTTGACGCCAGGCACAGTAGTAGCATGCGCCTATCATCCCTAAATCCAGGAGAGACTGAGAACTGGAAGACTGCCGTTCCAGGCCTGTCTAGGTAGAAAAGTTCAAGGGACTACTTCTTTTTTTTTTTGGTATATTTTTTTTTTTTGTAAAAATGCTATGCAGAGGGGTTACAGTTACACGAGCAAGGTAATGAGTACATTTCCTATGGAGCATTGTTGCCTCCTCCTTTGTTTTCCCCCTACCATCCCTTCCCTCCCACCTCCACAACTCTTTCCCCCCCACCAAAGTTGTAAAGTTCGTTTTCAACACAGTGTTTTGCACATCTCATTGTTACAATGGGTCAATCTGTATCCTTATTTAAGCATTTTTGTTTTTTTCCTTCCCCTCCCCGAATTAGAGGAGTATATATACAAGATGCAGGGCACAGACATAAAATACAGGGGGAAGAACATACAAAGAAACAAAAATATCACATGGTCAATGATAAAAGTGTTAGAAACAATAGCAAGAAAGAAAAAAGATATTTGTGTCCCTATCTTGGGGTTCATTTAGCTTAACATCATCTTATCTGGTCATATATACATAGCTTTTGACCTTTTCTGCTTGTCCTACACATGTACTAGTTATTGCAAATAATCAAAACCATGGGATCTATGTTTCTTTGGGCCTGGCTTACTTCAGTATAATTTTTTCCAAGTCTTTTTTTCTTTTTCTTTTCTCATACAGATATGCAAAAAAGCCTAGCTTGATCCTAACCCCACAACTTACTGAATGCTGAGATTACAGGTGTATGCTACAACAGTTGGATTTAAATCTCTCTTTGAAGCTATTGATAGCAATTGTTAGGTCACAAATATCAATATCCCAAATAGTCTGATGTGTTTTTTAATCACCATAAAATTATTTAAACACTCATTTTGGTAAAATATCTTTAACTCATTTTACTGATCAATAAATTGGCATTCCCTTTAAGCTTAATTTGAAGTGGGTGAGATCCACAAAAATTCACTGTAGTGTCATTGCACAGAAGCTCTTCTACTTATTTCCTCTACTTATATGAATAACCTCAGCAAAACGTTCTGTTTTTGCCTTGAAAGGTGTGGCTGATGCTTCAAGGTAGGTTCGTCATAGTGCATTTAAAACATCATTCACACAAATCCAGTTTGTTATTGGGTAGTAATACCATCAATAGCTCCAATATGAGAGGACAAAAGACTTCTTTTTTATGGATTTTGAAATAATTCTTTTTTTTAATTGTGAGAATACCATACAAAGGAGTTACAATTACATGGGCAAGATAACGAGTACATTTCTTATCAAGCAATGTTGCCTCCTCTTTGTTTCCCCTTCCCATCCCTTCCCATACTCCTGCCCGCCCCCATCCTCCCCCCATCCTCCCACCAAAGTTGTTAAGTTCATTTTTCAACATAACAACTTGACTTGTACATCTCATTGTTGCAATAGGTCCATCTGTATCCTTAGTTAAACCATTTGTTTTTCCCCCTTCCCCTCCACAAATTATACCTACATCAAAAACAGTGAAAGTATGGGTTATACTGTGGGGGAGGGACATACAAAGCAACATAGAAATCATCTTATAAATATGATAGAAACAATTGCATGAAAGGAAAAAAAACAAAAAAAAACATTTGAATACTTATCTTGGGGTTCATTCCCCTAACATCAACTTATCTGACCTTTTCTGCTTGACTCAGACATATACTAGTTATTGCAAATAAGGGAAACCATGGGACCTATGTTTCTTTGGGCCTGGCTTACTTCACTTAATATAATTTTTTCCAAGTCTTTCCATTTCCTAACAAATGGGGCAATGTCATTCTTTCTGATGGAGGCATAGAATTCCATTGTGTATATATACCACATTTTATTTTCTTTAAAAAAATTTTTTTATTGTGAAAATACTGTACAGAGGGGTTACAATTACATGGGCAAGATAGTGATTACATTTCTTAACAAGAATTATAGCCTCCTCCTTTGTTTACCCTTCCCATTCTCCCTCCCCCCCACCCAAATCTCCTCCCCCCCCCAAGTTGTAAAGTTCGTTTTCGACATGACAACTTGTACTTCTCATTGTTGCAACAGGTCCACCTGTATCCTTATTTAAACGACTTGTTTTTTCCCTTCCCCTCCACAAATTATGCCGACATCAAATACAGTGAAAGCAGGGGTTATACTGTGGGGAAGGGACATACAAAGCAACAAAGAAATAATCTTATAATTGTGTTAGAAACAAATGCATGAAAGAAAAAAACATTTGAAATACATATCTTAGGGTTCATTTTCCTAACATCCCCTTATCTGACCTTTTCTGCTTGACTCATACATATACTAGATATTGCAAATAAGGGAAATCATGGGACCTATGTTTCTTTGGGCTTGGCTTACTTCACTTAATATAATTTTTTCCAAGTCTTTCCATTTCCTAACAAATGGGGCAATGTCATTCTTTCTGATGGAGGCATAGAATTCCATTGTGTACATATACCACATTTTCTTGATCCATTCATCTACTGAGGTGCATCTGGGTTGGTTCCAGGTCTTAGCTATGGTAAATAATGCTGCAATAAACATAGTTGTGCTGGTAGCTTTAGTGTGGTCTTGTTTGTAAACATTTGGGTAAATGCCCAAACGTGGAACTGCTGGGTCATAGGGGAGCTCTATGTGGAGTCTTTTGAGTAACCTCCATACTACTTTCCAAAGTGGTTGAACAAGTTTACACTCCCACCAACAATGCAGTAAGGTTCCCTTTTGTCCGCATCCCCTCCAGCATCTGGAATAGACTTGAAAACCCAGAAATGAACCTAAAGACCTATAGCCATCTAATTTTCGATAAGGGAGCTAAAAAAATAGAATGGAAGAAAGACAGCCTCTTCAGTAAAGGGTGCTGGCAAAATTGGTTAACTACTTGTAGAAAACTAAAGCTAGATCCTTAAATATCACCCTGCACCAGAATCAACTCCAAATGGATCAAAGACCTCAGAGTCAAAGCAGACACTCTGAAAACATTACAGGATGGAATAAGAGAAACCCTAGGTCTCCTTGGCAGAGGCTGAAATGTTCTTAATAGAGACCCAGAAACACAACAAATCAAAGAAAGGTTGGACAAATGGGATTGCATGAAATTGCAGAGCTTCTCCATGGCAAAGGACATAGCTAGCAAGATCAATAGAAAGCCCACGGATTGGGAGAAGATCTTCACTAGCCATACAAAAGACAAGGGTCTCATATCTAAAATATACCTGGAATTTAAAAAATTAAATCCCCCAACAACAAATCTTCAAAGAAACAACTGCCCAATAAATAAGTGGGCTAAAGACTTAAAGAGAAACTTCTCTGAAGAGGAAAGAAGCATGTCCAATAGACACATGAAGAAATGCTCATCCTCTCAACAACGTTGAGATAGCACCTCTCTCCAGTTAGAATGGCCATAATCAAGAACTCAAATGGCAAAAAGCTTCTTAAATCTTTAGAACTGAAATTTAGATTATAATTTGTTTTCTATTTTCCCATCTTGCTTCATCAATTAAATGTAATTTTATGATTAGTCTTTACATTACTAGGGCAGAGACAAATAAAACAGAAACAGAAACTTGAAGAGACATCAGCCTGATTACTATTATTAATATTGCAGGGTAAATGTGGCTGCAGTAGTCTATTTACAACTTGATGAGCTCAAACACTAATTCAATTAATGTAAGTGCTTTTAATCCTAAGTATTAAGTGCTGTGATCACTTTTATCTTTGAGTAACAGTATTCAGTCTGTCTCTACTTCCATAACCATCATTTCTATGGAAACTGTTGGCATGGAATAAAATGGCAAAGTTGATGGGATTGATTTTCCTTAGCAGTCTCAATAATTTAGCCAGAGGAACAAATATGTATCATGGCCTCATAAACTTTACAGAACAATGATTGATCTTTTGAAAACAGGAAATTTTTAGGTAGAAATATAATTTCTACCTAAAAGAACTTAACTCTTTATGTCTTTACTATTTTTAGTTATTTGATAATGAAACCTGGGGACATTTTGTTTTCTTCTGTTTTTATTTTTGTGTTTCTTGCTCTGTTTCCATTCAATATAAAATAATAAGCTTTTCAGAAAAGTTATTCACAATACTCTTGAAAATAACATTTTCAATATTTACTAAATACCTCCAGTTAAATATCAGATTAACATCTAGAATAGAAAAACTATTCTTTGATGAACACATGGAACTACTCCCAAAGTACTAATTATACATTTTGGTTCTCCAATACAACATAAACTAAGATCTTTTGACAGTACTGGGGTAGGAACTCAAGGCCTGCAGTCCCTTAGGTGGTACTGTACCACTTGAGCCATGTCTCATCTTTTTGGATGGTTATTTTTAAGATAGAATATTGTGAACATTTTTGCCTACACTGGTTTTGAATCTCAATCATCTGGATCTCAACCATATGAATAGTTAGGGTTTGGGTTAAAATTTGAAAAAAAAAAAAACAACAGTGACCAGCCATAAAATAAACAACCTTTTTTTTTTTTTACATACCAAGGTTTGAACTCAGGGCCTCACGCAGGCTCAGATGGCTCTCTATAACTTGATCCACACCTCTAGCTCAAGAAGCAATCTTTTTTTTTTCCTTTAACACAGGACCTGGTCATTGTCCCTGACTTTCTTTTGCTCAAGTCTAGCACTCTATCACCTGAGCCACAGGCCACTTATAGCTTTTTTTGTTTATGTTCTACTGGGAAATCGAACCAGGGCTTCATGCACGCTAGGCAAGCTCTCTATACTAACCCACATTCTCTTCCTTGAAGCAAGCATTTTTAACTTAATATAAGTTAATAATATTTGAAAGGATCCAGAGGAAGCTGTTTATAATGCATCCAGCACTGACGATTTATTCTCACTTTGTATATATTTAAGGTAGTTGTTGTGGCTTTTAAAAGGGGATAGATCCTATGTGCTTTAGGAGAAATTTATACAGTCCTCTGAAGTACAGATACTAGTTAGTGACATGCCAGGGGATTAAATAAGTCTTCAAATCCTTAAGTGTGGGATTTCACAGAGAAAACAGAGGCAGATCCTTTTGCTTTTCTCACAGTAGAAATAATGGAGTGCTTCTAGAGTACCATATTTTTCCTTTACTGTTTCCTCTACAGAGATGGAGAGTTTTGTAAATGGCTGGGAAAATGGAAGCAGTTTGTCATTCTTAGAGAACTGGGTAGCAATTGCTCTGAACTGTTGGAACTTCCTGTCCACTAAAGAAGTGCAGACCAAGGAAAGAGACCATGAGGTTCACTACTAAAACAACAAAAAGATTGAAGATCACAGCAAAGATAAAAATAAATGGGAGTACAAGTGATGTGGATATTAAAAAGCCTTTAATTTAACAGCCTCTGAACAGGGAAGTGTCTGGCAAAGAAGTACTGCACATGCACAGATCTCACACACACACAGAGGTGCGGCACATATTCATCAATCATGCACATGTACATGCACACACATACACACCAATACCTGTGCACATACCCAGTGCACACATATCAAGCACGTGCACACACACCAGATGCATATGTGCATAGATGCGTTCATACACCACACACATCACCCAAATGTTCACACACCATATATACACACAAACATACATATATCACATACATTCACACACATATAAGATTTCCATTTTCTAAAACTCACAGATAAAGATTCAGTTAATAAGAAAGGAATTTCTAGTATTGTGAATGCAAGCTATAGCCAACATTACAGCAGAGTTCTTTCCATTTATGTAAATGACTAACATCTTTAAAAAAATACTGAGTCTATGGAGGAAGTTAATGGTTTCTGGAAGAACATTCAGTTTAATTGGTATCATTAGCCAAGTCCTTGACTGCCTCCTAAAATAATAAGTCCCTTTGTGTTATAAACTTCGATGGGAAGAAAGAGGGTCAACCCAAAATGCATGTTGTTAAGGGCATCATTCATTGAGGTACTAACTTACAACACTGTTGTCTTGAAATAAGGTGGGAATGCTGGTAGATTAAACAGCATAGTGTGAGTTAGACTACATATGCCTGCATTAAGAGGAAAAAGCTTACATGATTATAGAAAGGGTACTGATTAGGGAGGGAAGCAGTTGGTAGGAGGAAAGAAAGCAGAAGGTGATGGGCTGGAGTGAGCATTGAAGAAGCATATTCTATACATATGAAAACAGCAGAGTGACACTCATGATGCTGTTGGAAAGAGGGAGAGGATAGTTCAGAAAGAGCAAAATGAGCTGGGCACTGGTGGCTCACGCCTGTAATTCTAACTACTTAGGAGGCTGAGATCTCAGGATCACAGTTCAAAGCCAGACCAGGCAGGACAGTCTATGAGACTCTTAACTTCAATTAACTACCAGAATATCAGAAGCAGCACTGTGGCTCAATGTGGTAGAGTGCTAACCTACAGCAAAAGAACTCAGGAACAAAAGTGCCCAGGCCCTGAGTTCAAGCCTAATAACAACAACAAAAAAAGAGCAGAATGAATTTGAGCATAGTATGCATGTTGTAAATATCAGAATGAAATTCCTATGTGTAATTCTCTTACACTAATAAAAATAAACAAGAAGAAAAGCACCAATTATTTTTTTCTGGAAATTGATAATAAATAATTAATAGAGAAAGATAAAAACCACTCATCCTGCCTATTATGATGGAATAGTTTGGGTGTGAACAGTTCATTAAATTTCTAGCTGAGGGGTTTTGTTCTTTTTCTATACTTGGTTTGAACATGGGTCCTTGCACTGGTTAACCAGGTACCCTATCACTTGCGTCATGATTCCAGCTCTGAATAAGAGAAGAATAGCACTAATAGATATTGAAAGAATCATGAAAATGAATAATGATCATATTAAAAACCTAATGAGATAGCTAATACAGGAAATGATCACTATTATAAATTAAAGCATTTAATAGAAAGTCAATGGGAAGTTCATAACAAACATGTTAGGTCGTTACCTCTTAATACACTGGTACAACTTCCTGTGGCTGAAAGTAAAACATTCAGGCACTCGTCTCCATTATGAGGAAATAATTTTGTATGCACCAGAATATTTTAATGTATACTGAAATATTGTAGATCACTATGATATTTTCTCATCAAAATTTGAAACATGAATGAAGTCAGTCTCTCTTTTTTTAAAATTTTTATTTTTTTGTTGGTTGTGGGCTTGAACTCTGGGACTGGGCACTGTCCTTCAGCTCTTTAGCTCGAGGCCTCCTGAGTAGTTAGGATTACAGGCGTGAGCCACCGGTGCCCAGCTGAAGTCAGTCTCTTATATTTACAAAAATACAGAGAACAGAAAGAGTAAAAATCAATGACCACATTTAGAAGCAACAAGATAAAGTACACTGGCACAATGGCCTCAGATTCTTCAGCAACCTAACAGGGCAAGAAAGGAACTCCTCTTCCTTGACAGAGACCTAAACAAGCATAATCAATATGCAAAGTATGGGATTCTTTTGATCCTGAGTCTAACAGATCAAAGAGGTATTTGAAGATGTTGGGGAAAAAAATGAACAATGATTATTAGGTATTCATTTTTCTATCTGTGACGATGGCATGATGGTCATGCAGGACAGTGAATTTTTAGAAGCTAGGTAGAGAAGGATGTTTATGTAAGTCATGGTATAATGTGAGTGATTAAACACAGGTCACTAAAATTGAAAAATATTAGACAAAGCAGTTGTGGCAAAAAGTTGATAAGTGTTGACACTGGATGGCACACATGAAGGGAGAGATTCGTATAGTACTATTTATACTGTTCGGGAATAAACATAACATATTTAAAATTTTATCTGTTAAAAATACATATGCACAAGGGCTGGGGATCTGAAAGGGCACAGATGGGCTTTGCTAAAAGATATCTGGTGGCCAGGCGGAATGTAGCTTCTTCTATGAATAATTATGTTATGTT
The DNA here is from genome assembly GCF_019054845.1 of Dipodomys spectabilis. Classification (NCBI taxonomy): domain Eukaryota; kingdom Metazoa; phylum Chordata; class Mammalia; order Rodentia; family Heteromyidae; genus Dipodomys; species Dipodomys spectabilis. The sequence goes on along the minus strand of NW_024870802.1, from coordinate 24,643,724 downwards.
GGACTTCATTTCCACAGGTTTCAGCTTCCTAATATGTAAAATCAGGGGAAATATATGCATTTTCCTGATTATAGTTGTCATGATAAAGGATGGAATTCATGCTTGACACATCTGACTTAATAACAAACGTTCAGCCTAAGCCCCACAAATGATCACCATATTTATAAATTACTCATAATTATTTAAAAACTATTAGAAGAGAATTATGTCTTACATAGAATTTTATAACTTCAATATATATTTGTACTTTCAGATATTTTTGTCTCTTTCAATAATTTAACTGGCTTTAATAGAATATAGTTGATTTCTGCAGATTCTCTGACATTTGGGTAGTTTCCATTGCTTGAGCATTTAAATTTCTGCTATTTATTAATTTAAAAAAACCCGCACACAAAACGATGCCTGGATCAATGTTCAGTTTTCAAAGAATTAATGAGTTACTGAGAAATAAGGCTTCCTTTTCAGATGAGGGCCAGTGGCAAGCCTGTAACCTGTTGGAGACTCAGATCTGAGAATCAACGTTCAATTCTAGCCCAGGCAGGAAAGTCTGTGACACTCTTATCTTAAATTAACCACCAAAAAGCTGCAAATGGAACTGTGGCTTAAGTGGTTGAATACTAGTCTTGAGCATAAAGAGACAGCACCTAGGCCCTGAGTTACGGCCCAAGGATTGGCACCAAAGACAAAATAACAACCTTTCATTTCATAGTTTTGAAATGTTAAAAAAATCAGACTAACTATAGTAAGCTAGACCCAAGGAAACAGGCTCCATGGTTTCCCTCATTTGTAATAATTAGTATATACCTTCACAGTCCTAGCTGAGGTTCACAATAGGTTAAGAGCTACGAACAAATGGACAATATAAAATGCTGCCAATTGAAATGATAAAAAAAATGTATTAAGTGAAGTAAGCCAGGTGCAAAGAAACATAGGTCCCATGGTTTTCCTTATTTACAATAACTAGTATATATCTGGGACAAGCAGAAAAGGTCAAATAAGATGATGTTAAGCGATGATAAGGACACAAGTAGTTTTTTCTTTCTGGCTATTTTTTCTAACGTATTTATAAGGTACCATGTGATATTTTTGTTGCTTTGTATGTCCCTCCACCATGGTATAATCTCTGTTTTCACTGTATTTGATGTTGGTATAATTTGGGGAGAGGAAGGGAAAAAAAATGTTTAAATAGGGATACAGGTGGACCCATCGTAACAAAAAAACAAACTTTATAATTTAGGAGATGGGAGGGAAGAGATGGTAGGGGAAAAACAAAGGAGGAGGCAACAATGCTTGATAAGAAATGTACTCATTACCTTGCTCATGTGATTGTAACCCCTCTGTACAGTATTTTCACAATAAAAAATTTATTTTTAAAAAAGAAAATAAATGTATGGTCTCTTGATGATTTTCTTGGGCCTCACAAGTACCAATTTTACTCTAGAAAACTTCACTTAGATTATCTGAACTTTCTGGCTGTTAGAATTTTCCTAAACTAGGGATTATGCCAGGTCTTATGCTATGTCTCCAAACAAACACACAGATTAACTCAAATTATAAACCTCTATGGTGGCTGTAGGATTATTAAAGATTTAAAATTCTGAAGAGATAGACTAAGGATATAAATGAGAATGCTCATTATTAAAGAGGCAGCTCTAAAAAGCTAGCTCTAGTGCCTACTGGATAGTGTAGCTTTCTTTCTTTTTTCTCTTTCTTTCTTTTTCTCTTTCTTTTTCTCTTCCTTCCTTCCTTCCTTCCTTCCTTCCTTCCTTCCTTCCTTCCTTCCTTCCTTCCTTCCTTCCTTCCTTCCTTTCCACTATTGTTGCATCAGCCAACAACCAACAAGTATTGTAAACTATTCTTTTGAAATGCAGTAAAAGCTCAGGATCACCAAATTCAATAACTGGCCAGAAAAAAAAGACCCCTAGAAGCTGAAGCATCTAAGGAAAAATGAATGAAACTCTTGACCTTGTGTATCCTCCTCTGAAACAAAAATACCTGCAAGGGGGGATTGCTGAGTATAAAGAAAGCTTTAGAATGCATTTGTGCAGAGTTCTCTCAGCAACACCATGAAGCACTAGTGACAAAAACATTAGATACTTGCAAACAAATCTACATGAACAAAAGTCCTCTCTTGGAGCAAAACATTCCTATATTTTTCCTTTATGTAGAAGATATTTTGGCAAGGTCTATAAAATCCTTAGATTGTTATTGATGCCCTAGCTAAGCACTCTATAACATCCCAATGTCCATATCCTACAAAATGTCTTCATCAACAGGATAAACTACTGCACTTGGTGGGGAGAACATAGCTTCTGTGTTGTATAATCTTTGTCATTTCTATCTGTCTGTCTATTATATCTATCTAGAATGAATTTTACAAGTATTTTTAAAAAGCATTTTTAGGAATAGTTTTGTCCACTCATCTACTGAGGGGCATCTGAGTTGGTTCATATCATAGTTATGGTGAATAATGCTACAATAAACATAGTTGTGCTGGTAGATTTAGTATCGTCTTGTTGGTGATCATTTGGGTAAATGCCCAGAAGTGGGATTGCCGGGTCATATGGGAGTCTATGTGGAGTCTTTGGAGGAACCTCCATACTGCTTTCCAAAGTGGTTGAACAAGTTTACACTCCCACCAACAATGCAGTAGGGTTCCCTTCTGTCCACATCCCCGCCAGCATCTGTTGTTATTAGAGTTCTTGATTATAAGCCATTTTAACTGGGGTGCAGTAGAATCTCAATGTTGTCTTGATTTGCATTTCTTTTATGGCTAGAGAAGTTGAGCCATTCCCTCATGTGTCTATTGGATAAACAGATCAAGAAAATGTGGTATATTTACGCAATGGAATTCTATGCCTCCATCAGAGTGAATGACATCACTGCATTTGTTAAGAAATGGAAAGACCTGGAAAAAATTATATTAAGTGAAGTAAGCCAGGCCCAAAGAAACATAGGTCCCATGGTTTCCCTTATTTGCAATAACTATTTTAAGTCAAGGACAAGCAGAAAATGTCAAAAGCTTTGTACATATAACCATATAAGATAACGTTAAGCCAAATGAACCCCAAAATAGGGACACAAGTGGTTTTTTCTTTCTTGCTATTGTTTTTAATATATTTAAAATGTACTATGTGGTTTTTTTTTGTTTCTTTTGTATGTTCTTTCCCCACAGTATAACTCCTGTTTTCACTGTATTTGATGTCAGTGCCCTGCATCTTGTATATACGTTTTTCTAATTTGGGGAGGGGAAGGGAAATAACAAAATGCTGAAATAAGGATACAGGTTGACCCATTGTAACAATGAGATGTACAAGACACTATGTTGAAAACAAACTTTACAACTTGGCGGGGGTGGGGGGATGGGAGGGTGGGGGGATGAGGAGGAGTTGGGGAGGTGGGGAAGAAAGGGATGGTAGGGGAAAAGCAAAGGAGGAGGTAAAGATGCTCAATAAGAAAAGCACTCATTACCTTACTCATGTAACTGTAACCCCTCTGTACAGTATTTCTACAACAAAAAATAAATAAAAAAGAAAAAAACAATATTTTCTGTAAAATTCCTAACAATAGTGATCTGTTCTTCTTTGATAATGGAGATGATACTACAAGCAAGTCTATTGCTAGGTTGGATGTGCTTAGCACACAGGAAGATGAGCATCTTTTCCCTCCCATTTAGTAACTTATTTACTTGTTTTATTTATTTATGTAAGCAATACTTCAGTTTGAACTCAGTCTTCAACTTGATAGGAAGGTGCTCTACCATTTGAGCCATGCCCTGTAGCCCCTTTGCTTTAGTCATTTTTCACATAGTATCTTGTGTTGGGGGCTGGGTTTGTCCTTGGACCATGATTCTTGTACTTATACCTCTCCCAGAGTTGGGACATATAGTAGAGAGTATGATATAAAATCAATCATAGAAATATACACACATGTGTGAAAAAAATCACAAAGCAATACTATTTACCATACAGCATGTATTCTGCAATACTGAAAATACTGGTTGATCATAATCCACAGAAGGGATTTCGTTGACTCCTCCTCATGACTCACAGTTTGAACACTACTCCAAAGGTCAGCTGTTTTAGAATAATCTCAGCAAACAATTGTCATTTTAATTTATTCTTCTGTTTGATATATTTTTCAAGCAATTAGAGATCTTAAATTGTCCTAATCTTTCATTTCTTCTCTTGCTCAAAAATTCCCCACACTTCTCTGCACTGTCTATTTCCCTTTTCTGCCTGTGAAGATGTACAGATGACAGGAGTTCATGGACTCACAAGGCTGTGTCTCTCATTGTTTAAGGAGCTTCCCTCCATCAGCAGGAAGTCATGCTGACTACTCTTGAAAGCACACCGGGAATTGGAGTCCTGTCAACAGGCAGTAGGCTGACACTATAGCACTGTGTTAGCAGAAATCTATTGTTGGTGATTACCTCGGAGGAAGAATTTAAAGAATGCCATGCCCTTTATTTCTAAAAGTTAATGAAACCCTGTCGACAGAATGTGTAATGTGAAAATGCTGCTATTTGGTGAGGCTTGTCAAACTGGTGACTTCCAGTCCTCAGAAGCACCTCTTTGTTTTGCTTCAACCCTGTTCATTCTCCTTTGTGATACAGTCAGTTCAGCAATGCACACTTGTATTATGTTACCAATTGAATGTCAGTCATCTATTATGGTGGTTCATTTTACCTGAAATCTGTTTGTATGTTTTCTGTCTTAATACAATGCCATGTTTTGCTACTATAACCCAAGAGCTTAGATGAATAGAAAGTGATTTCACTGTATTGTCCTCAGAGGAATTAGATTTGAGGCTAAGACAGTCACAAAACATATAGTTTAAAAAATGCCAGCCAATAACATTGTGTAGTATTAGACTGCGACAGTGTTTGCTAGCTTCAACAAGTCTACTCACTCCAATTATCTCAAAACCAAAGTTGAGCCAACTTCTCCCAGTGGCTTGGTCACCCCACCATGGTTAATTTTGCTTCTTTGAAGGATTAACTGCTATTTAACTAAATCTTGAGTATTAAGGAGAAACCTGTTAATTTCCATTGACTGGATTAGTTACCTTGTATAGTTGGGTTTTATTGTAACATTTGAACACATCAGGTTTAGGCAAACCCTCTCCTGAATTTAAAGACTTCTCAGATGCCAATTATGATGCTTTTATTATAGCTATACTTTTCCTTCAGAAATGAAATTATAGAAAATTAAATCTCATTTTCAACTTTTAATAAAATGTTGTGCCTAATAATATAGTGTTTTTACCACTAGGCCTTTTCTTTTTGTTTTTCTATTGATGTCATTATTTCTCAACTATGGATGATTTTTTTTTCTTTCACTTCTCCCTGCACATGTTTGGCAAAGTGTAGGATCATTTTCAGATACCTTGATTCAGTTCTTAGGGGTTATAATATAATATTGGCTAGGATCTAGTGATTTTCTTAAACTTATAAGAGGGGTTATAATATAATATTGGCTAGGATTCAGTGATTTTCTTAAACTTATAAGACAGCCCACTGTATGTAAGTGTTATCAGCCCCAAATGTCAATAGAGCTAAGGCTGAAACATTCTTTCTCATGAGAATAGCTTTAATAATGCTAATATTACCAAAAATAGCAAAAGGCTTATAAGACAAGCATATTAAAACATACTGAGATATAGTATTTATGAAACTACTGAGATTATATGATGGTAATTGATAATTTGGCATCTGCACCTGTAGCAAGAAACTCAGTTTATGTAAATTAAATAATGTAATATAATATCTGATTCTAAACTGTACTGATCACAGTGTCTGAAACTAATGAAATACCAGGTTCTCACACATGTGATCCTAGCCACTCAGGAGGCTGATATCTAAGGATCATGGTTTGAAGCTTACTTAGACAGGAAAGTCTGTCAGACTCTTATCCCCAATTAAGCAGAAAAAAAAAATTCCAGAAGTAGGGCTGTGGTTCAAGACTAGCCTTGAACAAAAAGGCTAAAGAGACAGTGCCCAGGCCCTGATTTCAAGCCCCAGTACTGGAAAAAATAGTTTGGACTATATAAAGCAACCATTTTAATCATTTAATAGTGTTATGTTGGCAGGTTGTCTGTGCCACTCCACTGGAAATAAATTTCTTAACTATTTCATTTGAAGTTACTTGAATAGTTATATCACTAAAAACTAAAATATTATGAAAATATCATTATAACACATTTAAGTAACTGTAGATGAGAAATTATGTAAATCATACTGTACCTATTTTTGGTCAAACTAAGGGAAATGGTGCTAAGATTTATTTGTTTTTAACTACTATATTTCTATTTGGGGAGAATATGTGTGTTTTGAGAGAAAGAAAACATTTTCTTTGAAGTTTGTGATTTCTCATGGATGTCACATACAGATAAAAATGTGACCTGGAGAAACATAGCCTGTATAATGCAATTATTTTAGCAATGTGGTTTCATAGAATTTCTCTGCTTTTCAAAATGCGATGTAATCACACTTCAATAATTGCAATCATGTGCTTCTTAACAGAGATACATTTTGGAAAATGCATTTTTTTCATTATATGAACATTACAGAGAATATTTTCACACATTCAAATGGCTAGGACATCACTAAATGGAATGATCTTATGGGACCACTGTTCTATGTGTGTGTGATTGACTGCTGGTCACCATGCACAACTGTAATTAATTCTTCTCTACAGCCCTGTTGTTTTGAACACCATCCATGAATCTTTGTGTACAATGGCACTCAAAGTTATTGGTCTGATTCCACTAGTCAGTACAGAAAGGAATATCAATATTTGTCAATGTTTACTCAAAAAGTACCCTCTATCATTTAGTCCCTGTTTATAAAGGTATTGTATTTTCAATGGCCCTTTGGTTATTTGTCTCAGAAACTTTTGGAATTCACCTGACATGCAGAATTCTTATACAAACTAAAATATATCTTTATCATTAATATAATTATTCCATAATATAATAATTCAGAAGCTTGAGAGACAAAACCATAAGCTCCATCAGAAAGTGTCTACAAGAATAGTTGTGTCAACTGGTGTGACAAGCATAGAATCTAATCTGGGAAAACAGATTTTTTAAAGCAAATTTGTCACATTGTATAAGCTAATTTTATTAGCACAATAGGAATATTGTGCTGAAAAAATTTGGGGGGGTCACTAAACAAAAATATTTAACAACTGATAGAGAACTGCTTATAAACACATACTGTGTACTTTTTCCAATTCCTTAAATGGAAAGTGGTCTGACATTTTGAGAAGATATCTAATCCCTTTTCAAGAATATTAGTATTATAATTCTTGGATATGTTCAATCAGTAACTTAGAGAGGTGTCTGCATTGTTCAGGTTTTGAACACTAGGCCAATTGCCTTGGTTTTAATTCTTTACATACTTAATATAGTAGAAAACAGGCTAGTTGCCTAAGTAATTAATACAGTTTGTGAAATCAACAAACACTTGAAATTTATGCATTGCCAGAAATTGGTGTGACACATGCAAATGCCTCTCAGAAAGTCATGCCTCACTTTTGTATCTTGTTATCCTCAAATACCAATTTAAAGATGTAAATGAATAGAGTATATTGTGCTTATTGTATCAAAATGATTTATGCTGCCATTTTAATTCATTACTTAAAAAATCATTTCTCTCTGAAAGGATGCGTGTGGGAAATATTAGTATAACATTTTCTAGTTTCAAATGTACTTTATAATTTTCTAATGACATTTTATTGAAAGATAGTCTGGCTCATTATCATATCTAAATGTCATATTGGAAAGAGAAAATTTTATGTATAATGATGAAAATGAAAAATGCTGTATCTAAAAGGCTAATTTATTTAAGTACTATGAATTGTCAAAATGAACTTCAAGCAAAACTGTATGAATTTTGATGTAAATATTTTGAATGATGTGAGCACTCTCAGCAATGCTTGCAGATTCAAAAAGAAATACATGTTTTATGTGTAGGGTAGTGAAGAGGGGCACATGAATTGAAGGAGGAAAAAAGAAGAAATAAATATAACTTAGTGACCTCTGTTAAAAGAGAGACCCACAAAGTAACATAAACAGATCTGTTATCTGTTGAGAATCAGAAAGATGTCCTCATTTAAAAGAATATAACAATACTGTTTATATAAAAGAATCTTTTACTAGGCACATTCTAAACATTTTAGAATCCCAAACCTAAAAACTAGATAAGGTTTCAATTTTGTTATTTGTACACATTAGGAAATAGGTTCACTGGTTCCTTGTTCAAGGTCATTGGGCCACTGTAAAGAAAGGCTTCCCAGCCCTGTGCCAGTGCATATATGAAAACAGCAGAGTGACACCCATGAAGCTGTTGGAAAGAGGAAGAAGAGAAGGATAGTTAAGAAAGAACAAAATGACCTGGGCACTAGTGGCTCACACCTGTAATCCTAGCTACATAGGAGGCTGAGATTTGAGGATCACCGTTCAAAGCCAGCCCTGGCAGGAAAGTTTGTGAGACTCTTATCTTCCATTAACCACCAGAAAACTGGAAGTGGTGCTGTGGCTCAAGTGGTAGAGCACGAGCCTTAAACTGAAGAGCTGAGGGACAGCACCTAGACCCAAAGTTCAAGCCCCATGACTAACAAAAAAAAAAAAAGAGAGAGTCAGATAACCAATGATTTGTCTGTTTTGCCCAAGCAAGTCAGCAGCAGAAGTGTTTTCAATTGTCTTTAGCCCTCTGCTCTGCCAATTAGAAAAGGTTGCATGCAAGGACATAGTGGGATTCACATTTAGAAAGTCTTGCTACCTAGGGAGTCTTAAAGATAATCGCTACAGAAAAGAAATTAGCAAATTTCCTTAGAGAGTTTTCAATTTTTTAATGAAATAGGAAAAAAGAAAAAGAAAAAAAATCCTATCCAAGCCACATCTTGAACCATCAGTTCATAAAAAAGCAACAACTCAGGAAAGATAAATTCATTTTGATTCTTTGTGAAGTCACGAATCACACTGACAGTATTAATCTATTAGTATTACTGGTCCTTGAAACTATTCTATATATCTTCCTCGCCGGATTGTATGTACTAGAGTTTAAAAACAGACAGCTCTTGTAAGATTGAAAGCCAGCTTATTAGTGCAGGGCCAAATGCTGCAATTCTTTCTTGTTTCCTATCCTTTACTCTGTACTAAAATGGAAAATAATTTTTATTGCTCAGATATCTGGGCTATCTTGCTTTTCCACCTTCTAGTGGTCAGCAAGTTCTAATTCTGGTTTCAAAGCTATTTCATGTCAGTTTCAGTGTTCTTTCCATTTTGTTGACATATGCTCCCGATTTTGGAACAGGATATTGGTCACTTGAATTCTTTACATGGTAAGAGAAGGGCATGTGTGATTTTCTCAGCTCAATTCCCTGAGCATTGCTTAGATCAAGACCAAGTTGTTTTAAATAAATTGGTGATAAGATTGTGAGAATACTAAAATCTGAAATGTCTGGTAATAAAACACTAATAAGAAAAGACTAAATGTCAAAGCTTGTGTTCAAAAACTCAGTTCCCAATGAACCAGTTGGTGCTTTCAAAAGCTCATAAGCATTAGATGCTAGTTGACCTGAGGCCATTTCAGACTTTACCAGACAATGTAGGCCTCAGCTCTAATTTGCATAGCCTCTAGTGCTAGAGAAGCATTTGATGAGTGAATAGTCAAAGGCCTAAGCAAGATCTGGTGCCAAAGAGCAGGGAGCCAATTCCCTGTGACAGCACAGGAAGTGTCTAAAGGGTGCTCAGGGCTGGTGAAGTGTAAAGAACATCTTTTACTGCTCTCACATTGTGTCAGACTGCAAGGCTCATCATCAAAAGTAATGCTGAAAATATCAAGCAAACAACAGTGTTTGTCTTAAACAAGCTCCTCATTTGAATATTTTTTGTGCCTAAGTCTTGCCTTGTGCATCCATGATAGGGCTGACTTCAAACTATAATCCTCAGATTTCAGCCTTCTGAGCATTACAGAGGTGTGTGAGCCAATCATGTTTAGCTAAGATATAAATTTGTAAATGTGCTAAAAGTACAATTATAAAACAGATCAAGCCCAGTACTGGTGTCTCACACCTGTAGTCCTCACTACTCAGGAGGCCAAGATCTGAGGATTGTGGTTCAAAACCAACCAGGGGCAGGACTCTGATCTCCAATTAATCACCAGAAAACTGGAAGTGGCATTGTGGCTCAAGTGATAGAGTGCTTGCCTTGAGCTGAAGAGCACAGGGACAGCATCCAGGCCCAGCATTCAAGCCCCACAACCAATTAAAAAAATAGGGGAAAAACAAAAGAGGGGGTAACAGTGCTCTATAAGAAATGTACTCATTACCTTCCTCCTGTAACTGCAGCCCCTGTGTACAGTATCTTTACAATAAAAAATATTTTTAAAAAACACACAGATCATTAATAGCAGTTGTGTTGCATTGTTTTTCTTTTTGTTCCTTTTATCCTGCCATATTATCTCTATTAATAATGAAAGTAAAAATAATCATCATAAATAAATAATTATTTTTTTCATGCGTTGAATGACTTTAATCTTGGAATATAGTTAGGCAGAGGGCAAACTTTATATTGGAGATGTTCATGACAAAGCATCAAAATTAACAAGTAAGTTGAGCTATACATATTTATATATTTGTAAAGTATATATTAATCCTATATATATTAAACATTTTTATTTGGAAAAAGATGTATTGTTATCACTGATGAATGTAGTATTTAGCAGCAAACCCACTGATGGTCTAACTTTAATAGCTAATGAGTTTTCCATGTCTAAGTTTTTTTTTTTTGGTTTGATTGATTTTTTTTTTTTGTGAGACAAAGTCTTGCTATATAGTTCAGGTTTGCATGGGACTAACTATATGACAGACTGGCTAAGATTATGCTACCTCAACTCCCAGGTGCTGAGATTACAGGCATGCCCTATCACTCCTACTGTGGTTGAGTTTTTAAATGTCTCAATAAAATCAGTCTTTATGTTCCAAAATACAAATACATCATCCTACTTTTTTTTTCTTTTCTCACCCAAGTAGTAACAGTCTATTGTTTAGTACTAATAGTGGTTTCAAATGGAGAAATAACATGATCATTTTAATGGAGATTTTAGAAATACTAGTTTTATCTTCCATAATTGTTGCAAACTTAAGGAGACCTTGAAAAGCTAAAGCTGGCTCAATGGAGCCAAATCACTTCTGTACTAATGGTACAGAATTTGTGATCTACATGATTTAGAGGCATTACAGAATTACCCAGTTTTAGCATGAACTAAACAAACTTTGGAACAAATTTTATCTGAATGAAATTTGCTATAACAATATATATTTATCACTGGTTGGACTAATCAGGGGTGATGTCAAATCCATTCATTAGGTAATCTGATAAGTATTTGATCTGTTCAGTATTTGATCCAGTCTGAGACTATACTATTTGAAATTTGACCTAATAACTTGCAGACATAATAAACAACAAATCTGCTTAACTGATAACCATATCAGTGGTGGATCTGGTCACGGAGTCTACTGATCATTGGCCAATCTAACTTGGGGTTCCATCTAATGAGCCATTAATCTAACCAATTAGAAGAGTGTGTTCCTAAGTTCTACATTTAGGAAAGTTTTCTAAATTCTTTACACAAAGTCAAGTGGCAATGTAGTTAATGAGAAGAAATTCAATAGTGACCAACAGCAATATTAATACAAAGAGATGTTTAAAATTATTAATGCATCTAAAACAGTCTCCCTGGGGAATAACTGGTACTTTGCCTTTTTCTGAGTGACAAGATGTGTTATTAAAAGATGATTCCATTTAGGAAATCTTTTGACCTTATTTATTGAGTTTATAAAGTACCAACACTATAAGAGATATAACAATAATGCCTCCAATATTTATTTTTAAGAGGCTATTTTTAGGAATACAGTTCTTTTTACCAATTTCTCTAGAATTGGATCCAAGAATTTAGATAGTTTCATCATGTGATTTCCATTTTCCAAATGCCCATCAACATTGAGTTTTAACATGAACTGAATAAAAAGTTTGGAACAAGTTTTTTCTGAATGAAATTTTCTAAAACAGTGTACATCTGTCACTGGTTGGTCTAATCAAGAGTGGTGTTGAATCCATTCATTAGGTAATCTGATCAGTATTTGATCTGATCCAGTATTTGATCCAGTCAGTGGCTAAACTATTTAAAATTTGACCTAACAACTTGCTGACATAATCAGCAACAGATCTGATCAACTGATAACCCTATCAGTGGTGGATCTGGTTCTGGAGATTGATTGTCGGCCAGTCTAACTTAGGGTTCCATCTAATGAGCCATTAATCTAACCAGCAATTGATTCAATCATTATGTAATCCATTCACACACACACACACACACACACACACACACACACACACACACACACACACACTTTCTCTTTCACACACACATATGCATACACACATACATATACCCTATACCTTTGTAAGAGATGAATGTGTTAATTACCTATAGTGCAGTGATCATTTGAATAGTTAGTGCATATATCAAATACTGTTGCACACTTTAATTCTGTACAGTACACAATTTCTTATTTATCACCTATCAAATCTATAAGTCGAATAAAAGCACTGAGAAGTACCTTAGTGTAGGTAATAATTTTATTACCCTGCTGTTGCTTAATCACTATATAATTCACTCTCAGTTAAAAGTTGCCATTTTGATAAGTATATATTTACAAATATTTTCTAGGTTAAGTGATATAAGAGAAATAGAATTTTGCTTACATAACATTAAAAACTTCTTTCATAGAAAAATCAGTTTTACATAATATGCATGGCATAATCAGTAGGTGTCATTCCTTCCATGTATCAAGTGTATTAAAGATTATCTCTAATGGTTAATTCTACCAAGAATATCATACAGTCCCATAAACCTGTATAATTTATAAAGTTTGTACAAACTACTATCTATTAAAACAATGAAAACATACCATTTCAAAGATGTGGTAACTGAGACTGAAAGACAGGTATTATCAGTGATGACTAAGATCTTTTGTCTAGGAATGACAGAGTACAGGAATACCATGCAAGACTTGTGGCTTCTGCCATTATGCTAATGATTCTCTCTCTGAAATGAATAACTAACGTAGCTTTCTTCTAATCATCTGAATCTATTGCAGTGTAGCAGGATTTCTTACTACCTCTCCTTGTATCATGTATCAATAAGCCCACTAGCGGCCAGAGTGTAGGAGACATGCACGCTGACATTGCATAGCATCAATAGATTCTGAGAAGGATAAGACTGATTCACAATCACTTTCTCAGAAAGTATTGATTTTAAGCTGTTCTGATATCAACTTTCCATCGAGTAAATGTAAGTTATGCAAACCTTATCAGAGAATCTTTTAAAGTTTAACAGGGAAACAAGTACACCAAAGCATCAGGATCACATCATTACAAAAAGATCTTTAGCAATTTTTAATTCCGCAAGTAGATTTAGATGAGTTTTTAAAACAATGCACCAGTTATTATGTGTATATCTATATCTGTACATCTATATACTATGTATGTGCATCTATATATACTTATGTATATGTCCAATAAAAAGAAAAATAAACAGATAAATTATGGTAATAAACAGAAAATCTTTTTTAATATGGCAAGCAAATAATCCTTTAGGGATAAAATCCAAAGATGTCTTTATAACTTTTAAAATAGACAAGATATCTTAAATGGGCCCTCTGTCAGCTCAGTGGAAATAGTACTAATGTATGAGACTCATGTCCAAGCTGAGCATTAACATGCATAATTAATGTGCTGCATAAAATTACTTCATCGTAACCCAAAGCCTTTGTAAAAGGGGCTATTAAAACTGGCAAGTTCAGTTTCCTACATTGCTGACATCCATCCTCAGAGTTGAAGACTATGTTGCTCCAAAGTTCAGAGAAAATTAAAACAATGTATGTGGAGAGGAAAACAAAAATACATGCATGTAATGGGTGAATGTGAGTAATAATATTAACCTGTGTTATAATATGTAATATTTTAGTTCTAGATCCACTGTTTCCACAGATTGAAACCTCATTCAAAACTGATTATTGTGATTTTTATGTTTCTACAAGGTCAACAAATCAAACACTGGCCCTACTCTATTTTTAACATGAAATTATATAAAACTAATCCCTCCAATTACCCATGTCACATGAAATACCAACAGGTACTTGGAACAAGAGGAGAAGGTTTAGGGATATTGATTTTATTCTAAACCTTTTCCAGAAATAGCGACTCTCAAATTCAAGTTTTTTTTGTTGTTGTTCAAGAAACTAGTCAAGTTCTAAGCTTAAAGCAAATTGCCTTTATAGAAGAGCTGTATTATAATGCAAAATTATAATGAATAGAATATGTAGTAGCAGATATTTTTCTCATATTACTAGCATCAAAGCTCAATATAGTGAATTTTTTTCTAGGTACACAGTTCTAGCCATATTATCTTTCATGCAATTCCATAAACCTCTGTTCAACCTACTGTCTATTTGTTCCAAAATTATTTTCAGTAGGACAAGCTTTCAGTTGTCTATATTTTTGTAGCTATTTTCCTTTTGGGGTTGGTTTTCTCATAAAAATTAAGATTTCATGTTTAAAGAGAGATATACTTACCAAGTAAACATTGGTCAATAATTTTATTTAAAAGTGTGTTTCTTTTTAAGAAAGTAGATTCTTCTTGTATTGGAGTATTTGACTAAGTTAAGTTGATGAAAGCCTTTGATCTTATCTCTATTCAGCATCTTTTTTTTTTTTTTTGGTCCTGTCATGGGGCCTGAACTCTGGGCCTGGGTGCTGTCCCTCAGCTCTTCAGCTCAAGGCTAGCGCTCTACCACTTGAGCCACAGCACCACTTCCGGCTTTTTCTCTTTGCTTATGTGGTGCTGAGGAATCGAACCCAGGGCCTCATGCATGCAAGGCATGCACTCTACCACTGAGCCACCTTCTCAGCCCTATTCAGCATCTTTATCAAAGTAAAGGCCTTAGAAAGTAGTATCACTTACTTTGCTTTAGCTTCTGCATCCTCATAAGCTTTATTAGAAACATCATCCAGCCCTCCAATCAGATGCTTGAAAGAGCTGCCAAAGAGAAACACAGAGTTTAGGATGATCCAGCTCAAAGTAGAAACAATGACAACCTAGTTAATAGATTAATAATTAGTAACAGATTGAAGCAATATAAAAACATCTAATTAAAAAGAATACACACTTAGTATAATACATTATTAAGAAACATCCTGCAGAGTGGTATATTTCCCGGACAAGTATATAAATTTTATATGATCAGTGACCTTTCTAATTCAGATTAATTCTGTAGTTCACAGCACATAATCATATTTGGCAACCACATCTGGCAAAAACACTCAAGGATCTAGTGATAGAACATTTATGATAGACTAACTCCTATACAGCATCAAGTCATTTCTTTATAATACTGAAATAACAAGACTAAAGATGGTGTAGGCATACTGCTTGTCAGATTCTACTAATTTAATTGTTAGTCATTTAACTTAGTGTTAGTTAATTTAATTGGTTTTATCATGCATTCCAATTCGCAAACAAACCATAACAGGCAAATATCATTATCTCCACTTTAAAAAGTTCATCTTCAAAGTAGAATAAACTTAGCATTGAGGAAAATATTTAACAAGAGCAAGATATAGAAAAATCAACTCATTTGGAGTATAAAGTAGGAAGATTCATATAACTGCTTAAACTTAATCCTATTCAATACCTAAGAAGGTGTTTAGACTTACTTTGGGCAGTGAAGTCATATATACTATGCATTTATATATAAAACATTGAGGCAAAACAACACAAACATACCCATATATGTACTAGAATTACCCTTGACAATTATAAAATACAATTAGGAATGGTAACTCGAACATATAGTATTTGGGGCAATAACAAACTGGACTGCATGAATGAACAAAAGCAAAGCTCATAGTTAGAAGCTTAGATTATCATGAGAATCATAATTTTGCTTGCACACTGGGTAACTTGCAGTGTGCTTTGTAATAACAAATATATCAATATAAACATATAAATGACCCTATGAATTAGTAATGTTTTCTAGGTGAGTGCATTGAAACAAGAGAGCTTAAAAACAAACATGTTATCTAGAGCTAGTGTGGGGACTGACTGGAAGTAGACAATCACTCATCTTTCAAGTCTAAAATCAAATCCAACTTCTTATCCAAATTATAGTGCCTTGAGGATGATTGTAAAATTTCTAGCACTATCTAGTACCTGGATGAGGGTTTTAAAAGACTGCATGAAATTACATTTTAATTTTATACCTCTGTAATTATTTATTTGTTTGGCAGTGCAAGGGATAAAATGGAGGGCTTCTTGCATGCTAGACAAGCACTCTGCCACTGAACTCTGCCAACTTTTCTATAATCTTAATCTGCAAATGGCTTTTTGTGTTTTGAGCACTAAACAATAAATTATGCATGACAAAATAGCAAAAATGCAGCATATCATTTGTGTGATTTAAATTTAATAATTGCTTTCACTTATTTTATTTATTTATTTAGTTTTGATAATCTACAAAGAACATTACATCTGCCTAAGGAGCTGTCTAGAAGGGGATGCAACAGCTGTTATCTCAGACCCTTGAGAAATGATCTCATCTGGGAGGAAGGATGACTAGTTGTGCACTAAACACAAGTATTTCCATATAAAAATTAACCATTGGAAAAGCATTAGGCAAGGGCCAGAGATATCAGACTCTTGGAAAATCTAAGGTTTTCTTTAGAGAATTGTATTAATTTATACAGATTGGCTGAATACTAGACAATAGACCTTATAAAATCTTCAGACTTATTATCAAATATAAATATAAATGGTGAATATAATCCCTGTGGTTGAGAAAATTACTTAAATATGATTCATGGAATTGTTCTTTAGTTATTTACAAAAATATTTGTGTTTATATTCAATGGCATAGACAGAAAATATAGAATTTCATTACAAAGTAAACATTACCCAAAGGCAAAATTTTGGCCTTTGGAATTGGAACCATATATCATTTGTAATGATTTTTATGTGGAAACCAATCTTAATCAATAGAAATATAACAATTTTGAAAGTCACAGCCTGATAATATTCTAAATCTCTTCAAACAGAAAATCAACTATTATCTTTTAAATCGCTTAAAGGAAGTGTGACTTTTCAATAGATACTATAAAGTTTGCAGTTACTACCACTATCTGTATAACAATAGTTGGTAAGTGAATAATTTCAATCATCTTGATTGATAATTGAATCAGAATTGAAGGAGTTACAAAATTGATCAGTCAACACTATCTTCAGTGGTGCAGTTTCCTTTCACAGACTTTCTGTGAAAGATGGTGGAAACACCTGCTATCAGTAGACTTTTATCAAACTGACATGTGGAAAAGTATTACTGTAGGTATCATCTGTCTTTTGAAATATTTACTTATGATATTTTTTCTTTTTACTAATAAAGAAGATGAATTTTGTTGTCACTGTATTCCTCAAATAGATTATAATAGAGTTGATAAAGATTTAAGAATGTCATCGACTGTATGAGTATAAATCCTAAGATACAACTTATTAAACATAACAGAAGATACTACGGATATTAACTGAATTATTTTTGTAAACTCACAATCATGTACAATTTCTATTTCAGTCTTGTAAAGTCATATATCTACTTTCACATAAACTCTAGAATTCATTTCAGAATAAATTAAGAAAACATTATTAAGTAAAAAAAATTAGCCCACCTCAACAGCATACATGAAGGATAAATGGAAGCAGGGAAGGGAGGCAGGAAAAATATGACTACTTTTACATGAAAAAATCACTACTCCACATGAAAATTGGTAACATTTATGGAAATTTTCCTTAATAAATATATCAG
Organism: Dipodomys spectabilis; assembly: GCF_019054845.1. NCBI lineage: Eukaryota > Metazoa > Chordata > Mammalia > Rodentia > Heteromyidae > Dipodomys > Dipodomys spectabilis. Next base: position 24,625,800 of record NW_024870802.1, on the reverse strand, counting down.
TTAAAACATTGTTTCTCATTCTAGGAAGTTTTGCCTGTTTTAGAACACAATAGTGACAGTAACTCAGCGGGTAATAATTTCAGTTATTAACATAATTTCATTATGAAACCAAAACATCCTTCCAAATGTAGCTGCTTAGTCAGTGGTAAGTCTAAAAAGTGTATAATTTTCTTCTTTCAGGATATGATGAGACATCATCAAGAGAGAAATTGGCTTTTAAATTACCAGAAGGGTAGTTTAAGTTATCAGAGACTTGCCTTATCATACTGCTAAAGGAGAACAGAATTTGTCTTATACCTTACAGCTATGCACATTTTTATTAACAACTCATGTGTGCACTCAGAAACAGAGATCCACAGAAACAGATATGAATTTATTCAGTCTTCATGCACACCTATCTGGCACCATTAGATTTAAAATATTACCTATTTTTAACTATACTAAAATCTATTTCATGATGATGGCTTCATATATATATGATATGTTTGATCATATTTATCTCAATGTTTATAAATTTTGTAATAGAATTTTAATAACAGTATCTTTTTAAACTCAAGATAGGGTGGGAGGAGAAAATCTCATATATGTTGTTAAAACAGGTTTGTTACCTTGATTATATCCAAACCATATGATACACTATAAAATCTATTCTGCTAACTTAACTAAGTTAAATATTGAAGACAAAAAGAAACAAAGAAATAATTTTATGCCATGAAGTATTTAAATACTTCCTAGGGCTAACAGAATGTCTGTCAACCCTGGGTATAGTTATCTTAATGTGACAAGTCAAATATATCATTAGACATATTAACTTAAAACTTGGCTAAATTATTTCCCAAACACACACACACACACACACACACACACACACAAACACAAACACACACACATACAATTAAATAGAAAGTTAGAGAAAAACATGTTTTCAGAATTCTGAATTTGTAAATATTTTAATTTAAATATTAACTTATAAGGCTTCAGTGTACACACCACCTTGACTAAACATAGTTGAATGAAGACATTTTTTATAAAGTTGAGCTACTTAAAGTATGATGTGTAAATCACTGTTGGTCTATGAAGAAACAAGTAGAAGTATGAAACTTTTGTTGCAATTGGACATTGTCATGATATCTAATAGCAACATGACTGAGCCTGCATTTTCTCTGTAAGACCAGGTTTCCTTATGTGGCCCACATTCTCCCTGAGTTCAACATGTAGCCAAGGTAAGCTACAAACTCATGATTCTCCTGCTTCAGCCTCCTGAGTTCTGGATTACAGGCAGCAGCACTCCATATCAAACTTAATAGAATTCAGTTTTTCAACCTGATATAGATCCGCTTACTTATTGTCAAACTTGTGAAATAAGAAATATCTGGTAATTTCATGCAATCCCATTTGTTCAATCTTTCTTTGTTTTGTTGTGTTTATGGGTCTCTATTAAGAAAATTTCAGTCTGTGCTAAGGAGACCTAGGGTTTCTCCTATTCCATCCTGTAAAGTTTTCAGAGTGTCTGCTTTGACTCCAAGGTCTCTGATCCATTTGGAGTTGATACTGGTGCAGGGTGATATATAAGGATCTAATTTTAGTTTTCTACAAGTGATTAACCAATTTTGCCAGCACCATTTACTGAAAAGGCTGTCTTTCTTCCATTCTATTTTTTAGCTCTCTTATCGAAGATTAGATGGCTATAGGTCTGTAGGTTCATTTCTGGGTTTTCAATTCTGTTCCATTGGTCCTGAGGTCTGTTCTTGTGCCAGTACCAAGCTGTTTTGATTACTATGGCTTTGTAGTAGAGTTTGAAATTTGGTATTGATATTCCTCCAGCACTCTTCTTTATGTTGAGGATTGTTTTTGCTATTCTGGGTCTTTTATTGTTCCATATGAATTTTTGGATTCTCTCCTCTATTTCCTTGAAGAATGAGGTTGGAATATTGAGAGGTATCGCATTGAATTTGTAGACAGCCTTGGGAAGTATTGCCATTTTCACGATGTTGATCTTTCCAATCCAAGAGCATGGGAGTTTTGCCACTTTCTAAGTTCTGTTTTGATTTCCTTTTTCAGGTTTTAAAGTTTCCATCATAGAGGTCCTTCACTTGTTTGGTTAAGTTAATTCCTAGGTAGTTTTTTTGTGGGGCTATTATAAATGGAGTTGCTTTCCTAATTTCAACCACACTTTTCTCATTGTTGACATATAGAAAAGCCATTGATTTTTGAGGGTTGATTTCATACCCTGCTACTTTGCCAAAGTTTTGAATCAGCTTGAGTAATTTGGGAATGGAATTGCTGAGCTTCTGCATGGCAAAGGACATAGCTAGCAAGATCAATAAAAAGCCCACGGATTGGGAGAAGATCTTCACTAGCCATACAACAGACAATGGTCTCATATCTAAAATATACCTCGAACTCAAAAACTTAAATCCCCCAACAACAAATCTTCAAAGAAACAACTGCCCTTTAAATAAATAAGTGGGCTAAAGACTTAAAGAGAAACTTCTCTGAAGAGGAAAGAAGGATGGCCAATAGACACATGAAGAAATGCTCAACTTCCCTAGCCATAAAAGAAATGCAAATCAAAACAATATTGAGATACCACCTCACCCCAGTTAGAATGGCTAGAATCAAGAACTCTAATAACAACAGATGCTGGAGGGGATGTGGACAGAAGGGAACCTTACTGCATTGTTGGTGAGAGTGTAAACTTGTTCAACCACTTTGGAAAGCAGTATGAATATTCCTCAAACGACTCCACATAGAGCTCCCCTATGACCCAGCAATCCCACTTTTGGGCATTTACCCAAATGATCACAAATAAGACCACACTAAGCTACTGGCACAACTATGTTTATTGCAGCATTATTTACCATAGCTAAGATATGGAACCAACCCAGATGCCCCTCAGTAGATGAATGGATCAAGAAAATGTGGTATATATACACAGTGGAATTCTATGCCTCCATCAGAAAGAATGACATTGCCTCATTTGTTAGGAAATGGAAATACTTGGCAAAAATTATATTAAGTGAAGTAAGCCAGGCCCAAAGAAACATAGGTCCCATGGTTTCCCTTATTTGCAACAACTAGTATATGTCTGAGTCAAGCAGAAAAGGTCAGATAAGTTGATGTTAGGGAAATGAACCCTAAGATATGTATTCAAATGGTTTTCTCTTTCATGTGATTGTTTCTAACTTATTTATAGGATTATTACTTTGTTGCTTTGTATGTCCCTCCCCCATGGTATAACCTCTGCTTTCACTGTATACGATGTTGGTATAATTTGTGGAGGGGAAGGGAAAAAGCAAATCATTAAAATAGGGATACAGGTGGACCAATTGCAACAATGAGATGTACAAGTTGTCATGTCAAAAAACGAACTTTACAACTTTGGTTGGGGGAGGAGAGGGGGAAGAGGATTCGGTGGGGGGCAGTGGGGGGGAGGATGGGAAGGGATGAGAAGGGGAAACAAAGGAGGAGGCTACAATGTTTGATAAAAAATGTACTCATTATCTTGCCCATGTAATTGTAACCCCTCTGTACAGTATTTTCACAATAAAAAAATAAATATCTGGTATAAATAGCTTATAAAACCAAGAATGGGGGAGATTGTGTTAAATATGAGATAACTTAAAATTAATTTGCTAATTGTAGCCTAAAGTATATAAGGTTCAGTATCTACTTAAGAGAAGGAGAGATGGAGAATAAAATTTAACCCTAACGACCAGAGAAATCAATAGAACTGGCTACTGATGAAGGGCTAATTAAAACAGGACATTACATTACTTGCTCTATTTTACATAAAAATAAAAATAAATATTCTCAGCATGCTAAAAGTATTTTAAAAACACTTCTTCCTTCTCATTAATGCATTACTTTGAGGCTGGTTGCTCTATTCTGTGTGTGTTAAAAGCTAAAGTAGTATAGACATTTCTCTCACCAAGTGACATTTCCAGTAATCTAACCTAAATCAGAAGCATTAATAATCAAGAAATAGGAACTTCTTTTCTATTAAATTGCTAATATCGACAAGCCAAGGATTCTTTCAAATTATACTCATTGCATTTGAATTGGAAATTGTTATTTCACTCACAATATTGTTTTTATTATGATTGCTAAGTCATTTTCTTTCTTTTTCCTTATACACATGCTCTCAATGGAAATGAGACTAGCTTTTGTACCTCTTTTCCTTTAATCTAATAGTAAAATTCGGTCATCTATTTTTATACCTTTTTAATTCCTTTAGTGGTTCATTTGTGTTTTATTTCACAAGAATGTCTGTCTATGATGGACTGGAAACTAAAAACAAAGTAATAGTTGTCCTTTAGAAAAAACATTTTCCTAGATAACTTGTATTTCCTTGTATTTCCTATCTGAATCTCTTGTATTTCCTATCTGAATCCCATCAGATACCTTGTGGCTACCTTTTCAGACCCCTCAGTGGTTTTTTGTTCTTTTTTTTTTTTTTTAATAGCGCTCTACCACTTGAGCCACAGTGACACTTCTGGCCTTTTTTTTCTTTTTGCTTATGTGGTGCTGAGGAATCGAACCCAGGGCCTTATGCATGCAAGGCAAGCGCTCTACCACTGAGCCACCTTCCCAGCCTTGTTTTTTTTGTTCCTGAGACATATTCTAGTTGTGTAGCCCAGGATGCCCTTGAACTCATGATGTTCATTCTCCAGTCTCCAGAGTGCTGAAACTATAGGTATATACCATAGCACCCAGCCACAGATTACCTAATGAGAATTACTGGAGTTGTTATTTTTTTAGTCTACTTTGACAAACATTGAACTCTTTAATGTCCAGTTTTGTAAACCCATATTTAATGATAAAAAATAGTACATACTCAGGAAATGTTTAATAAAGAAATATATGAAGTAGTCATTTTATTGGTTTCTGTTACAAGTCAAGATATCAGTAGTTCTGGAATTTCATCTTTCTTTTTTAATCTTGTTGTCCCAAAAGAGAAAAATGAATTAAAATATGGGCATATTTTAAAGGATTAAATCGAATAGATAGAAATAAATATTAAGATACTATCATTGTTATGCAAAATAAGTATAAAAATTATAGAGTTAAATAATGTGATACATTGCAGCATAACAGATACCAGTTATGAACATTCCAACCCTTTGCCCTACTGTTGACTAAGAATACCACCAGCATTTGTAATAAAACAAAGTGAAAGCAAATACAAAATCAGAAAGCTGAGCATGACCTATAATCCTAGTACTCCGGAAGCTGAGGCAGGAGGGTTCCAAATTCAAGCCTAGCCTGGCTACACATTAATTTTGAAGCAAACCTGAGATACAGTGGGATACTCTGTTTCAGAACCAAAACTAAAATAAAAACAAAATACCCAGAACCTAAGCATTCACTGGTTCATTCTAGCCTTTTTACTTTTATTTTTTGGGGCTTCAACTCTGGGGTTGGACGTTGTCCCTTCTCAGGCTAGCACTCTACCACTTGAGCCACAGCGCCACTTCCGGTTTTCTGGTGGTTAATTGAAGATTAGAGTCGCACGGACTTTCCTGCCCGGGCTGGCTTTGAACTGTGATCCTCAGATCTCAGCCTCTCCCGGCTTCATTCTAGCCTTTTTAGAAGAAGATCTGGCTAGTCAGGAAGTGAGGGGAAGGGCTTCCTCTCTTCACAGCCCTCGGGCCTCTTCTCTTAATCACCAGTTTTGGCAGGTGGCACTGATGTAGAAGACAGGGGTCTTACAGCATCTGCCAGTTTCTGAATAACAAAGCTTCTCGAGAACATTTCATCCTCCCTCAGGAGTGACACGGGATCAAAGAGTTGCCGAATTGTGATCTGAAAACTAAATCTGGCTCATGCCTCTTTTTATAAATAAAGTTTTATGGGAACACAACCACGCTTATTCTTAGATATTATCTGCAGTTGTGTCCCATGAAACGGCAGTTCAGTTGCTACAAAACAGGTCTCACAGTTCCCAAATAGTTGAAAACTTCTACTGATTGGTCCTTTACATCAAAATCTTATTGGCTCTTATTCTAGATTGTTTTCTTCTCACCCTTCTACTCTTCTATCTAATTTATCCTGCACATTCTACCTTCACTAATTTGAAATGAACCTTCTTTTCTTTATTGCTTTTCTTTATTGTCTTGCGGACTACTGTAGTCGCTTTTCCTTTTTTCCACTCTTGTTTTTGTAAACAAAACATAGTGTCTCTTAAACATAGTGTCCCTCTCTGGCCTCTATAAATTTTCTAGCTTCCTCTAGTATGCATGTGCATACATTATCTTAAATGAATATCTTACCTAAACTTTGGGACTGATGAAGATATTGATTGACACAAATATGGATTAAATTGAACACTTGGCAATTTGTCTCTGAATTATGTACAGGACTTCAAATAAACCAGTAGCTGATGACATAGGAGTTCGATAGTTCGTTAGGCTAAGAAAAATGGCTCAGTAGTTTAAAAAACTCCTGGCCCATTGATATTATCACAATGATTCACAGCATATAGCAAAGACTTCCAGACTCAAAGATAAGAACGATGCATAGCTCAGCCTCCAATAGTTAATGACGCATCCGCCAGCTTCTATGAATGATTGCCCCCAGGCCTGCAGGCCCCAGTAAAAGTGTTAGGTCTTGGGATTTGCAGGGCAGTTGTGGGTTGTGGAGGTCGTGCTCTCCTCTAGAGAAGGAATGTTCACTTTGCATTGCATTAGTAAACATGATACAGAGGAGATCTCCTCTGGGTCCATGTGTGTGCTTCCAGTCCTACACCCAAATTGGTGACTCAGATCTATTGCTCTTAATACATTCATGCATATTTATCCATTATATCAAATCTCAGTTATAACAATCCACTTTTTTTTTTATAAATGCTTGTTTAAAACTGTTCCTCAAAAGCACGGGCTAGGAAATATATAAAACATCTCACCTCAAAGTTGCTTATTTTTAATCTAAGTGGTAAGGCAAATTTATCCTAAGATATATGTTTTCACGCAACTTTATTATTTATGCAATTCAACACTTTCAGAGACATTAGTCCCTTGAATGATGTGGTTTAAAAAAATCCATCACTGAGCTTTTTTCTTCTCTAATTATATGATTGAAAATATTTTACCTACTATCACTAGAAATTAATATAAATTTGAATATTATAAATTTTAAATTTCTAAATCATCAATCAAAAACATGAAAAATACTACATGTGTTTATCAAACTATTTTGACTATTTCTCCATTTTTACATATAAGGTACTCAAATGTAGAAGAATAAAACAATTGCTTAATGTCACCTGAGTAGTATCTAGATAGGCATTTGAACTCAAGCAACCTGACTAATAACTGAAGCCCAGCTATTGCGAATCCATTTGTATCTCTCATTGTAGTCAGCTGAGGGCAGCTGATTGATAGTTAGACTAGAATTTGGAATCGAATACATAGTTTCTCACATCCTGCCTTAAGTTTTAATCCTTTTTTTTCTTTTTAAGGAAAGATATCTTGATAGATAATTTTACTTCTTTAAGTGCATTGTGCTTATAAATGTTCTAATAAAGAGAGATATTGATGAGTATTCTGATGAGGCTATACTAAAAGACCACAGATTGTGACGTTTACATAACATGTGCATGTTTTTGTTTGTTTTTCACAGTTATGGAGTCTAGAAGCTCAAACCAAGAAGTTATCATGAGTTTCTGGTGCCCCTTTTAACCCTTCTTTGCCTATTCCTAATGAACATGACCTTTCCTTTGTGTACCTTTCTGGTGTCTCTTCCCTTTTTCTCACAAGGACTTCAGTTTTAGGGCCCCATACCACATTCCTGTTTCCGGTGCTCATTTTCCATTTACTTTTCAACTTACTGGTATCCTATTATGATTTTCTCTTCACTTTTATTTAAACTTTTCCCTCAAAATTATCATTACTGATTATCCAGTTGCCTTTCCTATGTTCATTCTGTTGGAGCTTCTGGAAGTTTCTCTAGTGCCTAGCAGGTTGTCCAGGTGCAGCCAAGCAATAGATGCTTGTGCTCTGACAACCCCTCGTCTCTCCTTTGACATTCACTTTCCTGATTTTTCCCCTACTCTTCTATGATACTTCTTAACATGTGTATCATATACTTCTTCCTCTGCCATCTCTTCAATTTAAGTAATTCCCCACACTGGGGTTTTTTGCCCTCTTTTTCTATTCAACTGATGGAGCTATTTTTCTTAAAGATTTAATATTTAGGATAGGGTCAATGAGATAAAGATGTGTGTAATTGCCTTATGCAGGGCTTCTATCAGGGATTACAAAAGTTGGCACTACTTATATTTTTCAAGCAAATGATTCTTACATCCAGGGGTCTCTTCTGTGCATCATAAGATGTTTAGCAACATCCTTGGCTTCTACCCACTTTGCACCAACAGCAAACACTAGGTAATAAGCTGTCTTTAGGAGTTGCAGTATCTTCTGATTGTCATCAATAGACAACAGAGGAAGCCAAGAGTGTAGGTGAAGAGGTAAAGCATCTCTTTGCAAGTATGAAGCCCTCAGTTTAAACTGAAGTGCATAGAGAGGTTGTATAACTTCCTTATGACTATAAACATGCAAGTCGATAGTCTGATTTTTAACCATCTACCAGTTCTACAGTAAACCAGTCAAAATTTTTCAGTCTTCCAAAGAAGAACATTTTCTCTTAAGACAAATTTCAAAATCCCAGGCTGATGACTTTCAATTCTGTATCTATACATTTTTTTTGTCAAGTGTGGGATTTGAACCCAGGCCCGGTGTACTGACCCTGAGCCTCTCTGTGCTCAGGGCTAGTGTTCTACCACTTGAGCCAAAGTGCCACTTCTCGTTTTTGAGTGGTTAATTGGAGATAACAGTCTCATGGGGACTTTCCTGCCCAGGCTGGCTTTGAACTGAGCTCCTCAGATCTCAGCCTCCTGACTAGCTAGGATTAGAGGTATGAACCACTGGCACCTGGTTTATATCTCTATCCTTTAGCTCTCAAGGTCAATACTGTTATCATTTTTCTCAGTGTATAATGCATATCTCCATCATACTTCCAATTCAATTTACCCCTACCTACACATAGCAGTTTTCATCAGACTTTCTCCTACATTTCCCATTTTCTTAAAGGCTTATCCTTTTTAGAAATTCAAGGATGTAATCTGGTGACCTTCTCCTTTCACCTGAGTTCATCAAGGCCATTCATGCAATTTCTCCTGCATTTGTTCTGCATTTAACTTTCTGCTTCTGCTGCTTCTTGTGACTACTTACTCAGGACCATCCTGCTTGACCATGCTGCCTTTGAGCGTTTTCAGTCAACTTGTTTTGAAAAGATTTCAAAAGCAGAATCAATGGTCTTGGAGTTTTCATCTGGTTATTGACTCTGACCAAATAATTGGGCATTTCTGATTCTTACTTTTTCTTTGTGGAATTAAAGAAAATTGTTATCTGTTCTCATGGAGCTATTATGAAGAATAACAGACATGGGTGTTTTAAAAGCACAATGGCTAGATGCCCAGAAAATTCATGAGTTAGCTTCTCTGAGACCTTGCCTTCCTTTCTACCACTAACCTTACATTCGCCATGAATAAATTTGGCCTTCTCAACTCATAGGTGAGTCATTTGGACAATTTTCATTTCTTCTGTGGTCAATCTTTTCAGCTTCCTTGTAGGGCCTTCATTATTTACTTCTGACATTTCAGAACAAAGATCATCTGAACTCTTTTCTACTCATAATTTTCTGAGACCTTTCAAATTTCTTTATTCTTTTCTAGGACAAAGAAGCAAAGAATTAATAAATCTTCCCAGCTTTGTCAATAACTAAGTTCTTTGTATCTATTATAAGAGAACAAAAAAGTCAAACTAACTCTTCTAGACTGGTAATCTATTTTATGCCTTGGGCTGGCTTGCCTGATCTCTTAAGATTTTTTTCAAGCTCCACTTCAAGGAGGTCAGCATTATAGATGTTCCCATTTATTGTCACTGTACAAAGAACTGAATGATGGTTCTATAGAGCAAGTTAAAAAATATTTTGAATTGGTAATTCTACTACTGTGTATCTCTTCAAGGACATTACTGTAAAGATAGGCAAAGTTGTTCAAGGCTCAGAATTCTTTGAAGAAGGGAAATTAAAATTGGCTTAAATATCCAAACACAGTTAACAAACTAAGAAGACCTATGGAAAATGACCAATGCAATGTGGTAAAGGTAATAGGATATAATGTGTTTTGCAAAGCAACTTATGCTTAAATACTACTTCTTTAATTACAAGTGATATGTTTCAGGACATGACACTTTGGCTCTTCAAAACTTGGCTTGTCTTTGAAATGGAGAAAACAATCATTCATTGCATGGTTGCTGTAAGAGAAATGACCTGTTTAATCTTTATCTGATTATGTATGTGCTCGTGTGTGTATGAATATGTGAGTGTGTGTTAATGCTATTTCTCTGCACAGGAAAAGCAGAAAATATTATATAGAATTATTTCAACTATTTATTTAGATAAACTAAAATAGTAGTAACAGTAGCATTAGTTCAGTTTTGAAGGACAAAATTATATTTTTCTGAATGTTTCAATTTTTCTACAGTTCATACTTCTTGCATATATAATCACACAACATAGACAACATTATATACTTATCATTATTGTATTCCTTAAGTAGCAAGAGGGGGTTTCCCCATGATATTTCTATACATGCACACGGAGCACTTTGAAAAAGTCTCCTCCTGTCCCATGTTGCCATTCTTCCCTCTATCTCTCCCCACTTTTTCAAACAGCATATAATAGTTTTGATTATACTAATTGTGTATATACATGTTGTGTTTAGCATCTTCAGTCCTTACTACTCTGCTCCTCAGTATCTTCTCTTTTACCATCTCCACTTCTGATGAAAGAAAAAGTAAATCTTATGAGATTACCGAAACATAATTGAATAAAAGTTGTCATCTATTCTAAGTACATTTATGGCTATGTGATGATGAATTATTTCTAATGTAGTTAAAAGGGCCATATCTTCCCTTTCAATCACCAAATCATGATGTGCCTCTGAAAGTCCAGTATCCATTGAACATTAATTCAATTGCAAAATTGCAGCAGGATGTTAAATAATATGACCACTGTATTCCATCCAAAGGTAAATTCTAAAAGGTCTGGTAATGAGACTTCACTGATTATGTGGCTGACACTAATCCAATTCATGATTCTACACTATGAGTTTCAGAATGAGTACCAACTGCTCAACATATTGAAAAGAAAGAGTAATCCTTAGATCCTTGTGACCCAGCTGGGCCTGTAATAACTGTCTCACCAGGGAAGTGTACCTACTAAAATAAGCAAACAAAAAAAAGGAAAATGTTATCTAAAGCATAATCCAATGTTCAATGATTATATTGCTGATTTTATTGCTAAGCTTCTGTCAAAATGGGTCCTGATATCTTCTCATTCTTACTTTGTTTCTTGAAAACAGAAATTATTTTAATCTCCTCTCCAAATACACAGCCAAACAAAATATTCAAATTTTCAAATGTGAAATTTCAAGTATTAATATCTGAAGGCATTAACATTCGGAGATATACATAATTTTCCATATTCTATTATTATTTCTATAGCTATGAGTTTCAAACATACAAGATTTAAAACTTCTGAAAGATGAAAATACATGCCTCAGAAAAGTAACATCCTTTCAAGCATTTATTGGCAAAAGTGAATTATTTATTACTGGTGCAAAACAATGACTATAATTAAGAAGTCAAAGCTATGATTATCATCCTTTTAAATGATTCCTGGAACTCCTATAGCAACTTCCATTCATCATCTTATTGCCAGAAGAAAAAAAAACTACACATTTCTAGCTAGAAATAGATATTTCCAAATAAATATCTGAATAGTATTCAAGCAGTCTTTGCACATCCACAACCAAATCCACCAGTTAACGGTCACCTCAGCTGTCTATGCTTCTCATATTCTCGATCTATTGTAGAAACTCATAAAGTTCCATAAGCTAGAAATATTTCTTTTTTTACCTTCTATATTTAATTGTTCACCAAAATCTGCTTTACAAAGACTTTAGATATAATGAATATGGCTAAAAGCTGTCATATCAGTAACTTAACAGTCTCCTTGCTTGAGCTCCTCCCTATTATAGTCAATCTTCTTTCTCTTTCCTCTAAACACAGAACAAAACAAAACATGCAATGCAGTAGCAACAGCTCTCTGTTGGTTCCTTATTGACTGAGGATAAAAGTCAGATTTTTCAGTCGATTGCCCTCCCAACAGAGCTATCTCGATAAAGCATTGCAATACCTATCAAAATCCCAACATTCTTTAATGAGATAGAGAAAGCAAGCCAAATATTCATATAGAATAACAAAAAAACCCAAACAGCAAGAGCAATCCTTAGCAGGCAGAACAATGTTGAAAGAAAAACAATACCAAACTTCAAACTCAATTACAGAGTTACCAAACTTCAGACTCAATTACAGAGTTATAGTAATGAAATCAGCTTTGTACTAGCAGAAAAATAGGCCCTACGACCAACCAGATAGAGTAGAAGATCCAGAAAGGAATCCACAGACTTATATCCATCTAATATTCAGTAAGGGAGTGAAAAAAATTAGGCTAGAAGATAGACAATCCCTTCAACAAATGGTGCTGGCAAAACTTGGATATCAACATGCAGAAAACCGAAACTACATCCTTATTTATCACCTTTCACCTTGCCAATTCAAAATGGATCAAAGACCTCAATATAAGACTGGAAGCCCTGAAACCTTCACAGGAAAAGGTAGGGGAAATACTGGGGCTCCTGGGCACAGTTTTAAACTTTGTAAGTAAAAGTCCAGAAACAGAACAAATCAAAGAAATAATTGAAAATAGTTTCTGTAAGGGCATAGCTAAACAAGCTAAATAGACGGATCACAGAATGGGAACTATATATTAGAAAAGAGCCTAATATCCAAAATACCAAAATTTACTTAAAGTTCAAAAATTAAACCCTCAAAACATAAACCTCCAAAGAAACAACAACCCAGTTACTAAATTAGCTAATGATTTAAAGAGAGACTTCTCAGAAGAAGTAAATGTAGCCAATAGGTACATGAAGAAATGTTCAATGTCGCTGGCCATAAAGAAAATGCAAATCAAAACATCATGGAAGTCTACCTCATTCCAGTTAGAATGGCCATTTTTAGGAAAACTAACAACAGATGCTGGCAGGAATGTGGCCAAAAGGGAGCTCTACTACACTGTTGGTGAGAATGTAAGCTTGTTCATTCACTCTGAAAAGCAGTTTGGATGTTCCTCAAAAACTAAACTTAGAGCTTTCCTATGACCCAGAAATTCCATTCCTGCACATTTATCCAATGGAACACAAACAAAGGTACACTAAAGCCACCAGTACAAATGTGTTTCTTGCAGCATTATTTACCATAGCCAAGATACAGAGTCAACCCAGATGCCCCTCAATGGTCAAATGGATCAAGAACATGTATTCACAATGGAATTCTACTCATCCATCAGAAAGAATGATATTTCACTAGTCATAAGGAAATAGAAAGACTTGTAAAAAATTATATTAACTAAACCAGACCCAGAGAAACCTAGGTTGCATGGTTTTCCTCATTTAGGGAGCTAGAATGTGCCTATAAATCTGTAAATAATCAACACTGATTCTTTAGAGTGACTAAGCCAAACCTCAACAAAGTAAGTACCAGGAAATGGGTACTTGCAAATATGGGGGCAAGGGGAGAGGGTTAGAAGACTTAGGGGGGAAGGGAGTAGAAGTCAGGTAAAAATGAATTGCATATTTCACAGAATTGAGAAAAATAAAGGAAGGAGAGATGATGTTAAAGGGATGACACAGATCAAGATTCAGGGTACACATCAAATGCTTTGTTCAACTGAAGAAAAACTCAAAACATCATCTAAAAATTTAGAAATGTGAAGGAAGGGTTGAGTGGGAGGGGTGAGTGAGAATGTTGAAAGGGTTGACACTGATCAAAAGGCATTGTATACATAGACTGCTTTGTTGAATGACAACTCCTTTGAACAACTATTTAAAGATATAAAAGTGTGCTTGAAAGAAAAACCCTCAGATTCTGGATTTCTGGGAGATTTCTTCCAGGATCTCTTATTTCCAAACTTTTCTTCTAGCATTTCTCCTATGCAAATGATGGTCTAATTCCTTGTCCTATAATCCTCTGATCTTGCCACATTTGATCATTAGTGTACAAAACCCTATCTGATTCCTTGCTTTTGTACATATCTTTACCTCAGAATTACCTGTATTTACCTTTCTTTTTTCATCTACAAAAATCCTGTTCTTCCAGGAAATAAAATCATGTGTTTTTTGTCTGTTGTTATTGTTTGGGGCTTTTTTTCTTTTGGGGGGGGGGCAAAAGAGGAGGCACAGAAATGAAGAAAAGAACGATGAATTAATGCAACTATGGTATTCAATGTATACAATGCATGAGATGAACTATGCAACTATGGGCAGAGAGAGGAAGAGGAAACTGAGGAAAAGCGAAGGAAGGGATAGCTTTGGCTAAGAAAAAATATATTCTTTACCTGACTTTTGAAATTGTAACTCTTTTGTACAATTCTTCTATAATAATAAAATTATTCTTTTCATGGTTCTATTCAGGTATTTTGATCACACTCAAACTGAAGTTTCTCACATTAATGTTTACAACACAATTTAATACCAGGAAAGAGAGACCTTTGCTACTTATCTCTGTAGCCCTGGATTCCCTTAGTAGGAATAACTTAGAATCTGCACCTGTTCTTGATATCTGGGGGCCTCTAAGTCATTTTGACTATTCTCTGAAAATGGATCAGGCCATCGAATTTTCTTTTGCTTGCCAAGTGACACTGGAACTTTGTTAAAAGGGGGCAATAAAGAAACACTGCAACAACAAATTGGTTTTCCAACATTAGGCCACTATAGTATCTGCCGACCAATAGGTTTGCCCTCAGGGGGTTTTGCTCCTGCCAGTCAAAACTTTTCCCAAACCCCTATCTTGTGCAGATTTTCTGGCACAAATTCTGTGACGTGGCATCACAGTGATCTCATTATCATCCAACTACTTATTGCTGTGCTCCACTGGGGACAGTAAATATTCACAATGTCTGGGGACATATAGGGGAGAGAATTAGCATTTAATGGGTAATACATGTTAGGTTGCTGTTAAGCATGCTACAAAGCACAGGGCATAATCCTGTAACTCCTTCCTCAAAACACACATGAACCAACTATCTGGTCTTAAATGTCAGTAGTACTGAGCTTAGGGAAGAACTCAGCTCTATAACAAGGTCTAGATCTTAGTCTCCAGGGGGCTCAGGACAGTGTCAAAGGAAAAGGAAGATGGCAAGGGAAAAAGTCTTCTACAGATGTTTTCTCATATAAATGGAAAGTGATTACTCCTTCAAACTGCTATTTCTATGTTTTCTAGAGTTCTCTGCTTATTATTTCAGTCCCCTAATATATTGACTAATTTTTATGGTAGGACTTTCATGTTCAAATTGCTCTTTATTGTCTCTCTCCTGATTGGATCCAGACTGCCACAGGATTGTTCATTCATTCACGTCAAGGGATGCTTGTCAAGTACTTATCCTATATTTGCTGACTCTGCTCAAAACTAAGGAAGCTGTAGTGAACAAATAAATAGATTCTGTCCCCCTCAAGCTTTGCAGTCTGTAAGTCAACACAACAAATAATAAAGTATGGCAAGCAAAGCATGATTAGTAAAAATAAAAGTCAGGAGAGGGCAACTTCTTATGGGTCGTAAAACGAATTATTCAGTAAAAGCCTTTATAACTTTTGTAGTGAATTAAACTAACAGAATGAACACACATTATATGGTTAATTCCAACTATTTAACAAAAAAGTGGATGATTTAAGGTGGAGAGGTGGTTCTTCTCCATTCGGAGAGTCATGTGTAACTCAAATATCCCATTTAGTGGCCTTCTCTCTTTCTTAAGAAGCAGTACAATTTTCCCTGATTTGACTCAATAAAAATGTTAATTAATAATTTCCTCTTTAAGGACTTTTGAACATATTACATTATTTACTCCTCTTCATGATTGTCAGATAGGCACCAGCGATAAAGGGCTGTACCATCCAGCTTTTCCTATTGTTTTAAACCACAGTGATTGTTTCTGATCTACCCTTTTCCAATGGAAATATGCTTATTTGGTAGTTAGATCATGCTTGTTCAGGATGTGCTGTAATTCATCTTAAATCAATAAACTGAACAAATATAATATCTCTCTTCCTTTCAAACTTGTGTTTTATCTCTTCTAGTTCATAAATATTTTTGGAAAAGGCACACCAGTCAATAACAGTTCCATTAAAAAGGGGGGGAATGGATTTAATAAAAGAAAAAAAGACAAACCCAAAGGATCACAGCTGACAGCATTCTAGCATTTATTTCCTTATAACTCTCCTGCCAATATCATGTCATCACTCAGATTTTGTTCTGCAAAATGAATAAAAATAAAATCCCAAAAGCTGAGGCTGTCAAATATCTTCAGCAATGTGATCATAGGCAATGTGACATTTGGGGTCCCTATAGTCCTACCATGTAGCACAGAATAACAGGCTACACATAAAGAGAAGCACATGGATAACCTTGGAGGGTAAATTACCATTGGGTACATGTTTCATCAAGGGACTGACCTGATTGGTTGGGTTGGAGCAATACCTGAATGGTGTTGCTGTATCCAAATTCTCCCTCTACTATTCCCTGAAAGCAACTGAAATCAAAACATTCTTTTGGGTTTTCATCACTTTTTCAGTTTTCAGGAGACATGCCATCAACATGCAAGAAACTCTTGCAGAGAAAAAGCTTACTCTCTTGTTGCCTATCACCAACATTCATGTAAAGCCCGAAGCTAAGTCCTAGGAAATGAAAATGTAAAATTGAAAGGTACAGATACCCAAAACAAAGGAAGGTGTTTATGCATGCAGTGGGTAATGGCAAAAGGTAACTTTTTGACCTGCAAAAAAAGGAGAGGGAAGAGGATTTTACAACAGAAGGTAGGATGTAATTTGGGAAGATAAGCAAATCAGATGGACCAATACCATCAGGTACTATTGTCAGACTAATTACTAGGTACTTCAGATAAATAATCTGTATTGTGTGCTTTGTTGCAAAGATAGGCTGAGCACACCACACAGGATGGTCAGGGCAGGTTTTCTAAGGCGATATTCAGAAATCAGCAAAATATCTCCCATGGACTATTGACTGTTTCTAGTGTAGCCCTAAACTAAAATTAGTGAGAATGCAATGAAAGGATAAATAATACAACTTTACCAGTGAAAACAAGAAATTCAAATTTCAGTGTCCCCAAATAAAGCTTTATTGCAACCAGTTATGCTCCCTCATTTTTGTATTTGGTTGCTTTTCCTCTATAGCAGAATTAAATAATTGCAACAATGATTTTCGGTGCACAAAGCCTAAAATATTTGCTAATAGGTCCTTTTTTTAAAAAAAGTTTGTTAACACCTGGTTTGTCCTGCAGCTCTCCCATATAAATCCATAGCCAGATCAAAATAAATAAATAAATTCATTGCCATATTTGTTAGATAGTTTAATGGTCATATTTTCTTCTTTTAGTGAACCTTGATGAGATTCCTCTTGGCTCATCAAGTTGTTTATCATAGATAATGTACCCATTCTGGGGATGAAGAGGTAAGTACCATTTTCTCCTCTTGTTTCCATCACTATTGACATTCTGGGTTCTAATATATAAGGCTTCCCAGGCTCTTGCCGGGCTAGAGTCCTCTGTGATCTTCCTAGCCCAGTTTGTGGACTTGGTATTTCTGTTTGTTTTCTTCTAGAACTTGGAGTTAAATACCTGAAAACAAACCGTTTAAATAGAGATACAGGTGGACCCATTGCAACAGTAAGATGTACAAGTCATTATGTTGAAAAACGAATTTTACAGCTTTGGCCGGGCAGGGGGTAGGGGGTGAGGGTGGGGGAGTATGGGAAGGGATAGGAAGGGGAAACAAAGGAGGAGGCAACAATGCTTGCATTACCTTGCCCATGTAATTGTAACCCCTCTGTACAGTATTTTCACAATACAAAATTAAAAAAAAAATACCTGAATGGATAAAGCAAATGGGAATGGAGAAAGGCACCATCCCACCACAAATAAGACTGGGAGGAGAGTTAGGCAGGGATCAGTGTCAGGTGTAGCTGAGCATATTGAAGATCAAAACAGAAGTCACTGTGGGGCAGGCAGAATGACTATACTTGCACTGGTAAAGGAATAAGTATCATCCTAATACAGTCAGAGATTTGTATCCAATTGATTTGACCTATATATTCAATTTTCAGTTGTTTATCAAATTTACAACTTGCTCATTTCAGTGAGGGTAAACATCATCTATTATAGGGAGCATATATTTCTTATTATCTTTCCTTTATCTTTTTCTTTTCTTTTCTTTTTTTTTGCGGGAGAGGGTGATGGGTTGTGGACTTCCAGTTTTATAGTGGTTAATTGGAGATCAGAGTCTCACAAATGTTCCTGCCCAGGCTGGCTTTGAACTGTAATCCTCAGATCTTGGCTTCCTGACTAGCTAAGATTATAGGTATGAGCCACTGGTACCTGGCTCTTATTATCTTTCTTAATAAATACTTAAATTTTTTGAACTGGTTCTAATGCCAAAGTATTAAAAGTATATAGTATTAACACTTCAGCTCCAGTTTGAGTGCTAAGAAATTGTCTTCAGCTGGCCAGTTCCAGTGACTTATTTTTTCTTCCTCCATTTTTGATGGTGCCCGTTTACTACTATAATTATTATGATTATGATTGTGATTATTCTGCTATTCGTGTGTGTGTGTGTGTGTGTGTGTGTGAGAGAGAGAGAGAGAGAGAGAGAGAGAGAGAGTGTGTGTGATTGTATGTGTATATGTGTGCCAGTCGTGGGGCTTGAAATAAAAAACTCAGCACTCTTCCTAAATTTTTTGCTCAAGATTAGCAATCTATCACTAAGCTACAGCTTCTCTTCTGGTTTTTATGGTGAATAAATAAAATAAAAATTAAAAAAAGGTCTCATAGACTTTCCCACCTAGACTCCCGAATAGTTAGGTTTACAGGCCTAAGATGCTGGCATTCAGCTGTTATTCTATTATTTATAGACCTTGGGACTAACATTGGTCTTGTGAATTGCTCTCTATTCATTAGCTTAGTGTAATCATCTCGGTACTTTTGAATACCTTGCACAGATATGTCGTATGTTTGCTCTACAGCCTTATATTTAGCCTTTCCTCCAAATTTCACCATTATTATGTGTCAACACAATGCATTTCTTTCAAGTTAGTTTCTGATCTCCATTTACTAGCTGTTGTCTCATTAATACAAGGGGGCAAGATATAACAAAATACTACACAGTGTCACCAAAGGAAAAGTCTTTGCATCAGCCATATCAGCGGTGTGAATTAGTCTTGGTGAGGTCCCATATATGGATGCAGGAATCACCTGACATGACTTAAGTTTGGGGGAGATCTCAGGACTCTGGGAATGTTTATTTTAATCCTAAATTATTTTATGTAAGCAATGGTCTTAGTAGCACACAAAATAAGACATTATTTTATTTTGGCATTATCAGAAGCAATAGTTAACATGATTAGTGACCAATATCACACAAGAATTGACCAGTCCAAATGGGCATTGATCCTAGTGTTAGCTACCACTTCTTTATTTGCTGGAGTAATAAAGATCTAGAATGTCCTAGGAGTGTGTGTGTGTGTGTGTGTGTGTGTGTGTGTGTGTGTGTGTGTGTGTGTGTGTGTGTCTGTGTGTATGGTCAGGAGGATAAGATGATGAGTGTTGCCAAGGAAAGCGAGGTAGACATATAAAGAACTCAGATTTCTACTATTTACCATTATGAGAACATTTCAGTTTTTTTATCCAAAATGGCCCTGTTGCAGAGGTTTGTCTATATTGAGGGATGAAGTTAATATTATAACTTGGTTCTTCCTGGTAAACATTTTATTAAAAAATTCCTTAGTTGTTAATTAGAGTTACTTGTATTTTTCCTGGTGATAAATTTCATAAACAAATCGTTATTCCTACTTACTAGTAGTCAAGAAGTAATATCCTTGAAAACAATCAGAATGACCTTCAATGTGTCAAAGAACAGTCAGTTATGATACCAGGAGTTCTGGCTTCATCAACAGCCTCCCATGACCTGATAGAAGTAAACACTGTGTAACAGACGACAGAACACCAGGAACTTCCTTTGATATTTATTAGTTTTCCTGGATTCCAAACTAGGTGGCACCAAAGTTTCCAAGTTAGTGTATTTTGTATATATTTAAGGTATTTATCAGAAGAAATAGATTATTTCACCTTTTAGATAAATTTCAAAATTTTTGCTTATTGCTGGCCTCATGAGTATCCTGTAAGATGTCGATCCTCAGAGTATGTCTTATGAGAAAACCAAGTATCTGCTTATCATTTTGTGGTTTACCAGTAAGCATTTCTTAAAAAATTCTGACTTGCATCATTAGTAACAATAACAGCCCTTTGCTTTCCCTCTGGAATGATGAAGCTTAATCATTGGCTTCTGGAACATGCTACCTAGCTTGTAAATTTGTGGAGGAAGCTCTTTTTGTTGACAGATCTAATGTCTACCATCTGTTTGCCCAGGATGAAGCCCCAGTGCTCTTCTAATTGGACATCAATTACTCGTCAGGAGCTAGATTTTGAAAGCGAAGCTTCAGCCACAGCTTCTTCATCTTCTTCTCTCTTTTTTTTTTTACCTTTACAACTGTGTATTAAACATTGGTGGGAATCCTAACTTCTCTCCTAAGAGTATGCCTATGTACTTCTTGAGTTCTTAGACTCACTCTGTCATTCTGTGTATGCTTAACGTTAGAGCTATCCCTTGGTATCTTCTTAGTTATTAAATCAGGAGCTTCCCCGTGCTATCTTTTAAGAAGAAGGGCACTTTTTTTTCTGAAAGATACATTTATTAGGGATTCCTCAAAAGTAAAGACGAGGGATGGGAAAGTGGCTCAGTGGTAGAGCTCTTGCCTTGCATGCCTGAGGCCCTGGTTCGATTCCTCAGCACCACATAAGCAAAAAGAAAAAAAAAGCCGGAGGCGGCACTGTGGCTCAAGTGATAGAGTGCTAACCTTGAGCTGAAGAGCTGAGAGACAGCGCCTAGGCCCAGAGTTCAGGCCCCACGACCGGACCCCTCACCCACCCCAAAAAAAGTAAAGACGATACAGTAGTAGGCAACCTTAATAATGTAAATCTTTGATGTATTGGAATTATGGGGAATTTATAGACCACCTGTATATGACAGTAAGGGCACATGAATGCTTACTACATATCTCATGATGGACATGCACTGTCATCTATGCTAAAGTGAATGGTTTTCCAACAAGTTGTATAATTTAGGTAACATTATCCCATTTTACAGGAAGGGAAATTGATACTTAGAATTAAAGCACTCTCATATGCCCTTAAAATTGTATAATCAAGGTTCATCTCTTTAGCCTTGTGTAACAACCTATTTCACTTTCCACTGTACACGGTGTTTGCTGGGGTTTGAAAAAAGAGAAAATTAGGATGAGGGTAAAAATATATATGCAATGCTAACTGGGCCTCTTTATCACTGACAGCCTCATTGCCCATAACCTTGCTTTGCAGTTGTACACCAATACTTTTTATTGCTAACTGTAACTTAAAATCTGATTTTTCTAAGCAGCCAGTTTGTCATACAGTGTGATATGACCTTGTTCTGATGACCCAGTTTTCTAAAAAAATCTTGGTTGTGAATTGTTTTAATTTTTTTATTGTGAAAATGCTATACAGAGGGGTTACAATCACATGAGCAAACTAATGAGTACATTTCTTATCAAGCATTGTTGCTTCCTCCTTTGTTTTTCCCTTACCATCCCCACCCCCCACCCCCCGACCTAATTGCAAAGTTCGTTTTTCAACATAGTATCTGGTTGTGAATTTTTATTTCACATGTTTCCCATTTGTTTTACTTAGACATGTAAGCCTCTTTTCTCTTGTACTGTTCTCTTGGTTTCTGAATTCCAATGTTTTCACTGTTTAATAAAGTCTCAAATATTTCATGGTTCTTTTCTTTGCTTTTTTGTCTCCTAAGTGAATTTTACCAAATTCTAATCTTTTTCCATTTGTTTCTTCTATTATCCCAAGGGATTTAAACCTATCATATGGCTTTGCCTACCAACATTTCATAGGCAATTTCTAAGATATATATGATTTTGGTTGTAGTAGGGGGTTTTGAATTCACAACCTCGTGCTTGTATTTCGGTATAGACTGCTTCTTTTTTTGTATTTTTTAAGGTTGAGTCTTACTTTTTACCTGAGTCTAGCCTGGGGCTGATCCTCCTACTTCTGCCTCCTGTGTAGCTAGAATTTTAGGAATGTATTACCATATCCAGTCCATTTTAAGCCAACTCCAAGCAAGAGTTCCTGGCCCACATTTCCTATCTTCTGCTTCATTATATTACTGGAATATCATTGGTCCTCTCAAAGGGATTATCCTATATTCTTGATCATTTTCCCCATCTCAGCCATATCTCTAATTTTTCCCTGCCCTTTACATTCAGTTAGATGTTAAACCTTCCCATTTTACCTGTCCATTATTATACATTTGTCCTATTCATGGTTTCATGCTTACCTACTGGATGTATACATCTAATCAGAAATTCTGTCAACCATCATATACGGCATTCTCAGATGAATCTACCGGACATGTTGCTATAGTGACATTATTTTCCTGTATAAAATTATTGAAGCTACCGTTGGTATGCATATTTGTTACTATACCTCTTTTTACTACCTTTATACAATGTCATTCTAATGGCTCTTAGTTTCCTATGAATACTGTGTATACTAATAGCAATATGCATATTGACTTTCTTAAACCTTAAATTCATGCAATATCTTATTTTTAAAGAAAACTTCCCAATTGTTTTCAGAAATAGCACCTTCATTTTTCTGGGTTCCTTTGAAATTATATTCTGGACTCTTATGATTTCTGCCTCGTGGCCCTTTGTGTGCTTGTCACATCTCTGGTCAAAGCAGCTCACCCCCAAACATGCAGAGAGACTTCTGCTTTGATTCTGGGCCAAATGTTATGCTATGGTGGAGATTCACTTCAATATAAACTAAATAGAAGAAGATATGAATGGACAATTGTTGCTTCTGATAATCAGACAAGGAATAACTATTTCAGACTTGCTCATGGATGTTGCTGTCATGTTGCAGCAGTGTCATTGTCCAGGTTCTGAGGGGCCTCAGATGTAAGATTTGTAAATTAAATGAGAACTCTTTCATCCTTTGCTTGTTCTGTCTATTCCTCAGTTTTATGCACACTGATGTTCACCATGTATTAGAAATATAGTAGGTGTAGACCTACTCACGTGGCTATTTGATGATACCCTTCAGGTCAAGCTCTTGACATTTATGATAAAAAATTATTTACATACACTGTAATGAAGAAAAGTCAGTTCAACTTGTTCCAGATGGTATATATGCATGTTAATCATGTTTTCTGATTATCAATAAACTTATAAGTGTAATTTAACCTAAAAATCACTCAGGATATAAAAACAGTGGAGTCAGAATACAGAGAATAAACAAGACAAGGATAAAAGTCATGGAACAATCTTTTTTATGTCTCCAGATATATACATATACATATACATATACATACACACACACACACACACACACACACACACACACACATACACACAGGTTCTTCTTTCTCCAAACTCTCTTTCCCAAATCCTTCAATTATAGGAGTCTCAGGTGGAGGAATAGCAAAAACAAGTAAAATATACTCATAGCAACAACAATAACAATGATTCTAAAGTTACTCAAATAACCAATGTTACTTGAGCATCTCCTGAGTAACTAGATACTTTACAAAAGCTTTGACATGTTCCCATGAATCTGGAAAAATAAACCTATGGCATTTCATGATGCTCAATTTTCAAAGGAGCCTACTGAGCTGCAAATCACCATAGTTAAGAACCTTACTAAAATCAGAAAGCTGAAATGGCAAAAGCAAGGCACTTCCAAGAATAATGCATAATGAGAATCAAATATAGAACTAATTTTAAAACGAAAAGATAGAAAACAAGTATTAATTGCCCCATAAATTATGTCTAATTTCAGAAATGTATGTTGCTGATATGAGATGCTATGTGCATAGCAAAGCAATGTACTTACTCTCTGTCAATCACAAGGCAGGTGACAGCTTCTGCAGCAATTACATTAGCTGTTCTTACATCTTCCCTGTGTAAAAAACATAGAGGTGTTAGGACAAAACACTATTTAGTGTCAAAGACAAGTATCTATTGTGATAAATTCAGAAAATATATTAAATAATATCAATTCTGGTCATGTTGCAGATTTCATTGTCTTGAGCGACTGCAGTACCCTTGCTGATTGAGCTTGTTGCTCTAATTTTCAAATTTAAGGTTTTACTTACACAAGTGGAACAGAATTTTATATCTTTTTGCTCTTTAGGGAAGTTATGATTTAATTGGGTGATAGTACAGAGAATAATAGATGTGAATAGATGAAAGTTTTTAGAGGCTCGAAAGCTATATCTCAGGAAATTGAGCAATGATCCCACTTATATATGAATTTGTCATTATACCCTTGAGAATAATGGATCTCTTTTATTGTTTCCCTGTTTATAGACACTGCTTTCTTGTAGCAAACTGTCTAACAATTTATGGTCTGCTGTTACTTTTCTCTGAAAAACTTATGCTTCAAAAGTATTTGAAAAATATTAGTCACACTGATATATGTGAAGAGTATGTCTTTAGAAGCACATCACTTTCCACTGTAGTAGTCTACACCAATCTCTTAGCCCCTTCAAGATCTTGGCCAGCCAGTGTCTCTTATTTTCTCCTGTTATCAAAGATAGGTTTGGTAAATTAATATTGAAACATGTTAACTGCAGCACTAGTTACCATAGCCAAAGTATGGAATCAGCCCAGATGCCCTCAATGGACAAATGGATCAAGAAATTGTGATATATATGTGTATATATAGCTTTATATATTATAAAATGGATTTGTACTCATCCACATCTATTTGTACTCATCCATTAGAAAAGAAATACAAAGACCTGGAAATATTATGTAAGTGAGTTTCAGAGAGACAAAGGATACATGTACTCATTTATAAGTGGAAGCTATTTAGCTTGTAAACTGACAAGTACATACCTTGGGTGGTATGCAAGTGTATATAAATATATTAACTGAAATATGGTATACTCAGGGGTAATATCACATACTGTAATTCCTTAGAAAGGAAAAATCAAAGTTCAGCCAACTAAGCCACCAGGAAGTGGGTACTTGAAAGGATGGGATAGAGTCAAAGGGAAAGAGGTAGATGAACGGAGGGGAGACGAGGGGTAGAATGCAGTGAAGAATCCAATGTATATCCTAATATTCAAATGTTTTTTTTTTCTTTCTTGCGATTGTTTCTAACACATTTATAAGATGATTTCTTTGTTGCTTTGTATGTCCCTCCCCAATGGTATAACCCCCTGCTTTCACTGTATTTGGTGTTGGTATAATTTGTGGACGGGAATGACAAAAACAAACCATTTAAATAGGGATACAGGTGGACCCATTGCAACAATGAGATGTACAAGTCGTTATGTCAAAAACCAACTTTACAACTTTGGCCGGTCGGGCGTGGCAGGGGGAGAAGGGGGATAGGAAGGGATGGGAAGGGGAAACCAAGGAGGAGGCTACAATGCTTGATAAGAAATGTACTCATTACCTTGCCCATGTAATTGTAACCCCTCTGTACGGTATTTTCACTATAATTTTTTTTTAAAGAAGAGTGAAGGAGGCGAGGCACGGTAACGTTGATCAAGGTACATTAAACTGATTTGTTAATGGCAACTCCTTTCAACTAGTACTTAAAGATAATAATAAAAAGAAAAGAACTTAAATAAAATTGTAACAGTGCCATTGTCATAATATTGTTATACCTGAAAATGTACTTTTTAAAAATAATAATAGACTTCCCCAGGTTATACACTATAGAGATAAATGTATAGGACATAAGATAGCACGTACAGTAAACAAAAAGTGAAGTAAACCAGGCACAAAGAAACATAGGTCCCATGGTTTCCCTTATTTGCAATAACTAGTATATGTCTGAGTCAAGCAGAAAAGGTCAGTTAAGTTGTTAGGGAAATGAATCCTAAGATATGTATTCAAATGTGTTTTTTTTTCTTTCATGCGACTGTTTCTAACACATAAGATTATTTCTTTGTTGCTTGCATGTCCATGTCCCTCACCCACGGTATAACCCCTGCTTTCACTGTATTTGATGTGGGTATAATTTGTGGAGGGGAAGGAAAAAAACAAGTCGTTTAAATAGGGATACAGGTGGACCCATTGCAACAATGAGATGTACAAGTCGTTATGTGGAAAACGAACTTTACAAGTTTGGTGGGGGAAGTATTGGGAGGGGGGAACCAGGGGGAGTATGGGAAGGGATGGGAAGGGGAAACAAAGGAGGAGGCAACAATGCTTGATAAGAAATGTACTCATTATCTTGCCCATGTAATTGTAAGCCCTCTGTACAGTATTTTCACAAAAAAATTATAAAAACATCACAGTCTTGAAAATGAAGTTGCTCCCAGTGAATTTTTATATTTCCAAACCATACTGAATCCTGATATACACTTCTGAACTCTATGATTTCTCATTAGTCTTTTCTTGTTGTTTAGCACTGATCTTAGGTTACAGTTGCTTTATAAAAATAATGAATACTTGGTATTTGATAAAACAAGTTCTCTCACAATTTCTTCTTTTCAGAATTATTCTGATGACATTCATCATTTCCTGCATACTCTAAGATCATTTTTCTGCATCCAACACACATTGAAATTCTAATAGAGTTGTATTACATTCATACATTGATTTCAGAATAAGCAATTTTGATAATGTTAATTTTTATGTGGAAAAACATAGCACGACTCTTTCCACTTGTTCAGATCTAGTTTTATGTCTTTAACTAAGATTTTATATTTTTATTAATTTGGGCCATGCTATGTAATGAAAAAGTATTCTTAGGTATTTCAAATCAGGTTTCTTTCTTATGACTGATATCCCTTTCCATTGTTTCCATTTGTTTCTCCCCAGTTGTGCTATTAAAGAAAAAAAGCACACTCTATCATTATATACATGTATATTATATATACATATGTGTATATGAGTATATATATGTACATATATACATTCACACACACACATATATGTTTAATTTGCCCCCAGTACTAAATTCTCATCTGACTTCCCTAGTGACTTCTTTACATTCTCTACCTTTTGGGCAAACTGACTTTGTTTCAACAACAAACATGTCCTATTTATCTTATGAGTTCTGCATAAGATACTTCCATTAGCCCTACATATTTCTTGCTATTGTCTGCCTAGCTTAATCTTGTTCCTCCTGTACAACCCAGGCCAAATTCTGCTTACTCAAGGATTCCATCTTGAACTGAACAGGTCAGTTTCCCTTTTATAATCTTTTATTACCCTACACATCTTTGTGCAAACAAGCATCTCTCACCATTTTTAATCTATACACCTGTCTATGTGGTCTTTTGATTAGAGTGTCCCTTCCTTTAAGCCATATGAAGGTAGAGAGTATGACTAATTTCCCTCTCCATTTTATCCCAAAGCCTGATATATAACAGGTACTTAATTAGTGTTACAAGAAAATATGCTAACATTCTTTAGTCCTGGGGTACTATAGTAAAATTCTGGATCTAACACTACACTAAGTTAGTGCTAAACCCTGTTCCATTACTTACAAGCTATGTAAGCATCAGTAAAGTGGAAATGAAAACTCATACACACTCATGTGCAGAGTTAAGTAATATTATGAAAGGTAAACTTAGCCTTGTTCCATGTATATCTATTTATTGTTTCTAATTTTTCTCCTCTCCAACACCATCTCTCTTGTTTATCTTACTGCATCCATTATCCAGTGTCTTAAAAAAACCAACACATCTCTACAGTTATTAGAATATATTTGTGATAGGATAAGTTACATTGCTGCTAGCCTTAAAACAACCAAAAAACAAAAATATTATCATAGCTTTATAGAAAACATCATATGATATCTCTAAATTGATGTCCATGCTGAGTATTTAACATTTACCTGTTTATCGGTGTTGTACACACCTCTAATACCAGAATTTGGGAGGCTAAAGTTAGAGGATCATGAGTTCAAAGACAGTCTGGGATACTTATCTCTAATAAAACCTAATGAATGAGAAATCAATAGCTTATTTATAAGTATTTTCATATATATATATATATGGGCATACAAATTATTATAGATGCATTCATCACAAATGTCTAATAATTTAAGATTGTATTATGTTATGTAGCCTAAATTGAATATACTTTTAAAACTGAATATAGTTATCTCACAAAACAAAACAAAACCCACAATAACAATAAAAGAAAAACACATGGATATTTATAAATACAGAAGGGGAAAATATGAAATATTCCTGGAATACCATAATAATAAAATGGAAATATTTTATTGTGAAACAGAAAATTTGGACTTATGGGATAGAATCAGACTTAGCTATTAATAAAATAACATATATTAAAGAAAAACGAAAATAGCATTGGGAGAAAACTACATATTCTACAAGAAAGCAGCAAGTTTATATTTGCCATTCTTGAATACTAGTACTTGTAAATGAACTATATTAAACAGTTCATGCAAATTCTATGCATTGCATATAACAAAATTCAGTTCCTATAGCTCATATTTATACTTGAGGATAATCACACATAGCTGGTGAGTTGTGAGTTGTAGCCTTGGATTCTGAACACACATTCATCTGTCTCCAACGTCATGCTCTTTGCTGCTGTATACAATCTTTTTTTTTATTTTTGGGTCCAGTTGTGGGGCCTGAACTCTGGGCCTGGGCGCTGTCCCTCAGCTCTTCAGCTCAAGACTAGTGCTCTACCGCTTGAGCCACAGTGCCACTTCCGGCTTTTTGCTTTGTGCTTATGTGGTGCTGAGAAATCAAACCCATGGCCTCAGTCATGCAAGGCAAGCGCTCTACCACTGAGCCCCTTCCCAGTCCCGCTATATACAATCTTATATATTCTTTTTTTTTTGTATACCAATAAAAGTTTAATTCTCCCATCAGAGTTTAATTTCACAATTACAAATGAATTAAAATTCAAAAGAATATTTATATTCATAATATCCATTATGAAAATTATATTAAATTGTTAATAAAACCATTCATGAATATATGTATGGTCTCAAATTATTAGACTTTCTATATGTACCTAAATCTAGCTGTCATGTAATTTCACAATAATGGTTACATAACAAGAGGAATTTATTCAATGCCAGGCTCACTAAAGGCTAAATCATACTACTGCTAATATGCCATTGTTACTCCACTATTGAGATTCTTAATGCCATTATCCATCTCTATGCAAGTATGCAGAAACATCATCTATGTGTGCTCTGAGATTATCCTTTTTATGAGATGCAAGATGCTATATGTTAATATTAAATTGTATTAATTTCTCATTTGAAAAGAGATTTCAAAAAGCTTCTAGTGAAATCATATTACAACACCTTCAAAAATCTGTGATTCTTATGTATATTTATTTTCCTTGTGAGTTTCCAAGAACCACGTTAAGACCAAATGCCATTTGGATTTAGATATAAATTATTATACACTCACATAATACAGGATTCCTATGATGCTACTAAATGTTTTTACCCTTTCATCACTATTATGATTCTAGTTTCTGCACAGAACATACTACAGATTATCAGGGATTTCAGGTAATCCTGTTTAAACACAGAAAAATAAAAGACAGAGATAGCATTCTTTTTCAAACTTGAGATTTCATTTTTAAAAAGTTACTTTTTGGCTAGTTATCATATTTAAAAATTCCTAGTAGGGGACATAGATTTATAAAAAAATTACCATGACAGAATTTTATATCTAGTATATGGAGGTAATATCAACAAGACTTAATTTAAAAACTTACACACACAACTCACAGTATCTCTGAATGCTCAGGACATTAGGCTTGCTTCTTTCAAATAAATACTAGATAAATTAACAAAGATAATTAACATACATATTGTCTTTAAAAGTAAACTCTGTTCATAAAGGTCTGTTCTTGTGATTTAGTTGATGTCAGCATGACGAAATGTATGTAGCAAAACTATGTATTTTCTGTCAGATTATCAAATATCTTCCCAAGCATTTTCACAAGTTATTGATTAATGATTAATTACAGGCAAAGCAATGCAGTTTAGTAATGGTCTTTTCTGAAGCATTTTGGAAAGAGTTAGAAATTCATTTCAATACAATTTTAGAGAATAAAACATCCCCACATTGTTGCAAATATAGATTTCTGTGCACTGACTCTGATATTCTTTGAACTCCATCACTGGAATCTTCATCATCGCTGTATCCCAAAGTAGAATCACTGTCAGAATCTGAGTAATCCATAGCAAGGGTTTACAATGACTGCTCTTGTTCTGAAGCAACTCTCTTGTGTCCCTTGGCTACTACAGAGCTTCATGGTACATGTACATCTCCAGGGAACACATGCAGAGTATGTGAGGCTAAAGTAGAACATAGTAGCTATCAGAGTGGGAGCTCTCTCTTTACAGCTCTGGAGCAATGTGACTGTTGTCAGCGGAGTGTGCCAGCCTTCATGGAAACTGACACTCCTGCAATTGCTTGTAAGACGACAGCAATCTACCAAGGTTGAGCCCTGCAATCTTCGTCATGTGTAACAGTGTAATGTCCCAGTTAAATCTGATTTCCACGGGACAGAAAAAATTATTTATGTATAACAAAAATCAAAGAAAATCTTAGCATAACATGTGGTATAATCAAAATCGATATGATATTATAAATATTAAAGAACCATATAAAATTAAATAATAGTATTGTATTAATTTGCATGAGAATTAAAGAGAGTTTGTGGCAAATCAGACTGTTCTATTTGGAAACTGGTTCCTACAGCAGGTAAGTGTTCTTTGGGGAGAGAGGGGAAAAGGAAAACCTTATCATGTCAATCACTGGTGATTTACTTACAAATCGATTCCAACACTATAACAGAACTTGTATACTAAAACTCGATTACTACATGGAGTAATTACATAACTTCCAAACAAACTTGGCAAAAATAACCAATAAAGTTCAGCTTCTCCTGTGACAACTTTAGGATCCTCTGAAAAGAGGAAACATATGATCTATGAATCAGACTTTT
This sequence comes from Dipodomys spectabilis, assembly GCF_019054845.1. NCBI lineage: Eukaryota > Metazoa > Chordata > Mammalia > Rodentia > Heteromyidae > Dipodomys > Dipodomys spectabilis. The sequence goes on along the minus strand of NW_024870802.1, from coordinate 24,594,523 downwards.
CTTGAAATCTTCTTACCCCAAGTTTCTTTAATAAGTCAGCCTATCAAGTCTTCCCCAATATCATCACCTTCTCTAGTCTATAGAAATACAGTTTTTTTTCTTTGAAATTCTAGTTTTGACTCTTGTTTTCTAGCTCAGATTTCTCTCGTTGGAGAAAATTCACATAATCTCATGAGACCAAGTACTAGTTTTACGTTAGTATCACTCATGCTTTCATTTCTAACTTTTATCCCTTCTTCTTATTTGGAGCATATTTTCTTCTAACCTCAAAACCACCATTTTCTTTAGGTTTCCTCCACCAGAAAATGACATCAGCATTCTTACATTCTTACTCATACCCTTTGATGCCTTTGTGCAAGTGTGTGTGTGTGTGTGTGTGTGTGTGTGTGTGTGTGTGTGTGTGTGTGTGTGTATGTGCGCGCGCGCGCGCGCGCCAGTTCTGGGGCTTGAACTCAGGGTGCAGGTGCTGTTTCTGAGCTTTTCTGCTCAAAGCCAGTGTTCTACAACTTGAGCCAAAGCTCCACTTACAGCTTTTTAGTGTATAGACTTTCCTTCCCATGAGCTACTGATGCCGGCTAGATGCATATATTTGGACATTCATCTGTTGCTCTGATCTCTCCATCCTTTCCATTCCCATAGCTCGATCTCAGATCACTATCCGTGATCCACTGTTCTGACGTCTCCCAGATCCCTCTGCTTCCACACCTTCCTTCTAATCCATATCACACATTAACATACGTTTTCTCATGTAAACTTAGTTATGACAATTGTGTACTCAATAATTTTCTAAGGAATTGAAAAATAAAAAGTTCAACACTTTCATGTCGAATGCCCTGCTACCTCTGTACAGACTAATCTCTGCAGCACTTTTGACAGACAACAGTACTGTCTTAAAACATGCTAGCCACTCATCATGACATGGCTGCATATATGTTCCTCCAAGAACCTCCTATTCCAGTGCACATGTTCATACCTGATCATCTTTGCGGTCCTTTTGTAGAATTTTAAAGGATAGAAAAGTACACTTTGTCTCTGTAAAATATGTCTATAATATTAACGACAGAGAAACAAAATATGTACTATAACGCTGTTTACCAAGGAATAACTAAGGTCAGCACATTAGTGAATAACCTTCCAAGGCCTTTATAATCTTTCAGCCTTTATATGTCTCATGAATGCAATAGTAATAAATTGACAATTATTCTAAGAAATATTTAATAGAGGCAATTATCTTTTAAATTCCCAGCCTTGTAGCCTAGTCTGAAGCAATGTTAAATTATATATAAGTACATAAATGGTGATCAAACACCATGCAATAAGAAAAACTAACAGGGGAGATCTCATTTAAAAATTAGGAGAAAAGACAACTTGTATGAGGATGTTAAAACTAAAACCACAAGATTGAATGGGATGTCAAATGCCCATTAACTCATGACTGTAATCCTGGATACTCAGGATGCCGATATCTAAAGATCTGGGTTTACAGCTAGCCTGGGAAGAAAAGTCCATGAAACTCTTATCTCTAATTAACCATCAAAATCCAAGCAAACCAAGAAATAGAAATAGTGGTGGTGCTGAAAGAGTATAACACTAGACTTGAGCAAATTATTTCAGTGAGAATATGAGGCCAAGTTCACGCACCAGTATCCAACCCCTGAAAACAAACAAACAAAACAAAAACAAAAACAAAAAACAGATTTGGCAAGATGAAGAATCAAGGAGAAGAGTCAGGTGCATCCCAAGAGGCATGCACACACAATGGCTTTGAAGTAGCAAAGAAAAGACTGTAACTCGAAGTGTAAAGTTCAGGGGTTGATGAAAGACATAGCAACATCAGTCAGTAAATTGTCCTAAGGATATTTTTCTTAAAGAGCTTGTCTAAGAAAACCTCTTTTTCTCTACTCTGCTGAATAAAAGTTTAAGAAAAAGTGAGAAATTGTAAGCTCAACTAGAAAAATAAGTTTGTATGCCATAATAAGATAAAATTCCAGAGAAATAAACTTAGATGAATAATTTTAGAATACTAATGGTCTTCCACATATTAGAGTAAATATTACTGACTATTCATTTATATATTAAGGAATTATTCCTTCTAAATACTGATTATGATCTCTGGTATTTAGACTTTTATAACATGGAATATAAGACTAATGAAAGAAATAGAGACATAATCAAGATACATTGTATGCATGAACTGTTCTGTTAAATGGCAACTTCTTGGCACAACTACTTAAAAATAATAGTAATATCAACGTGTTGAGAGTATATGTTAGCTGATGACCAACCTAGAGTTGACTTTTGAAAAAAGCAGATACACTTTCTAAAATATACTCAAAACAATAAATAATTCTTCATAAATAAAAAGATAATCTTGGCATGATATCAAATAGAAATCTTTTTTTGAGTGTAAAAAGGCCAAAACTGTAGGCACCCCAGCATCTAACTTCAAAATACACCACAAAACTATAGCAACTAGACAGCATGGTTCTGTCATAAAACAGAGCTCATTGATTAAAGGAACAGAATAGAAAACTCAGAAAAAAATCATGCTTTTATCACCAACTAATTTTTACAAAGATGCCAGCAACAAATAGTGGGGAAAGGAAAGTCTCAGTAAATGCTGCAGGGAAAACTTTGTTTCTCTATGTAAAACTAGAACTCCATGACCCCTACCCATAATCATATATGAAAACTAAGATGATTAAAACTTTCAGTGTAAGAAAAGAAACTGTGAGACTTCTAGAAGAAAATATTGCAAAACTACTATATGACATCAGCTAGTAAAGGGGGGATTAGTCTTGGTCCTGAAAGCATGAAGAATATAAATAAATAAATAAATAATAAGATCACATCAGAGTGTACAGCTTCTGAATGATAAAAGATGCAGTCGATAGTGTAAAGAGGTAACATAAAAATAGAGAAAATATTTTGTAAGTTGTAAATCTAATAAGGAGTTAATATAAATAATTTAGAAGAAACTCCTTCAGTAGCCCAAACTCCAAAATAATCTGTTTTTTTAATGAACAAAAGATCTGTATGAATATTTTCTAGATGAATCACAGAAATGGCTAACAGGTACATAGAAAATATAATCGATATTATTATCCTGGAAATACAAATCAAAACCACCCAGCTAAAACTTCATTCCAGTTCAAATACCCATTATCAGAATGACAAACAGTAATTCTTAGCCAGGATGTGGAAAGCAGAGAATTGTTAGAAATTGTTTGTGGGGATGTAAATTAGTATAGCCATTGGAGAAAAAAAGCATGAAAATTCCTCACCAAGTTAGAAGTAGTACATGATCCAGCAATCTACTATTGCAAATTTACCCAAAGAAAATAAATTCAGTGTGTTAAAAATACATTTGCACTTGCATGTTCATTACAGCACTATTCGCAGTAACCAGTAGCTAAGATATGAAAAGAACCAAAGTATCCATTAGTTGATGAATAGATACAAGAACATATAATATATATAAGCAATGGAATGTTACTCCATATTCAAGAGGTGAAAATTCTGTTATAAAAAAACATCATGGCTAACTAGAAGGGCATTGTGGTAAGTAAAGAAAGCTAGTGTGTGGAATCTAAAAATATTGATCCCACAGAAGGGAATAATGGTTATCAGAGCCTGGGAAGAATCTGGAGGGAGGAGGAGAGAATAATGGGGAGAAATTAGTCAACAAATACAGTGCTATATTTACATAGGAAGAATCAAGGTTGGTACTCTTGAACAGTAGAATGATTATGGATAACAATAGTGCATTAGATATTTCAAATAGCTAGACGACTTTGAATTTCCTTAAAATGCGAAGTGAGATGAACCTGCTAATTACTCTGATTTGATTCTTTTTTGTATGTTTTTAATTGTAAAAATGCTGTACAGAGGAGCTACAGTTACATGAGCAAGGTAATGAGTATGTGTCCTATTGAGCATTGTTGCCTCCTCCTTTGTTTTCCCCTACCATCTTTTCCCTCCCACCTCTCCAAATACCTCCACCCCTGCCAAAGTTGTAAAGTTTGTTTTCAACATAGTGTTTTGTACATCTTATTGGTACAATGGGTCAACCTGCATACTTATTTGAACATTTTGTTTTATTTTTCCCTTCCCCTCCCCGAATTAGTGAAGTGTATATACAAGATGCAGGACATAGAAATCAAATATAGTGAAAATAAGGGTTATACCATGGGGGAGGAACATACAAAGCAATAAAAAATCACGTGGCACATTATAAATACATTAGAAACAATGGCAAGAAAGAAAAGATTTTTGTGTCCCTATCTTGGGTTTCATTTCACTTAACATCATCTTATCTGGTCATATGTACATAGCTTTTGGCCTTTTCTGATTGTCCTACACACGTACTAGTTATTGCAAATATGGGAAACCATGGGACCTATGTTTCTTTGGGCCTGGCTTACTTCACTTTATTATTTGATTCTTATACAATATATGCATACATGACAATATCTCATTATTACCCAGAAATATGTGCAATTATCATTTGATAATAGAATAAAATAGCATTTTTCCAAAAGAAAAATGGTTCTCTTGATAAAACATGTATGTTATATCCATAAAGAAACTCCTAAGTGTATTCTCCCTGGTTATATAGGTGGATAATACCATTAACTACACTTGTTAAGTGCAATAATCACTGACTAAGTAAAAGCATATCATCTTGGCTCTCTATCCATGGAAGGGCACAATGATTGACAAAAAAAGTGATGATATTGGAAGAATTCAATTTTCACATTCACTGTTGCATATAACTTGCTGAGTTTATAGCATAATGAATTTTTTACCTGACACAAGAACTTCCTGTTTTATAGTATGCTTCAGTGACAATGAATATGGACATTTACTAGGTTGGACAATATAAAATTTTTTGTGCAGGCTAAAAATGCCTGAATACTAACAATTTCATGTGATTCATTTTAATGCATAAAAATAGTAAAAGTGAATGGGGAAGAAAAAACAAATGAATACATATTGTTATATAAAACTATACATATACATGATTATTTGTTACTTATGTATGTATGTATGCATACATGCATGTATGTTCGTATGTATATATGTATGTTTGTATGTATTTACTGCTTTGTTTCCTTTGGAACATTTCTCAAACTGAGATTCAGCACTATTCTTGATTTCTTCCATCTTCCTTATTGAATCAGTTAATTCTCATGAATGTTAAGACATGACTGATAGCATTTTCTCCTTCTCTCTAATTATTACATAATTATTATTCTTACATTCTCATGTAGCTGATGTAATATTATACTGAAGAAATTCTGACACTGATTTTCTTTCTTGATAAGGAATGTATGGTATCTGCTCTGTTTTTTTTAGTTTTAAATATTAAATTTATTTGGGAAAGACTTTACAAACTTAGACTACTGCCCAGAAAGGATTTAGAGAGGAAAAGGGTGACATGTTATTTTTATTGTTTTATTAATTATTTAGGAGTGTTTAATTAGATATTTCATTGTTAATGCTTACTTAGGGGGTCATTTGGTCTATTTATGAATAATGTAGAGATATTTTAAGGAGAAAAAGGAAAATATTGTAAAATGTTTTTATAAAATTTGTAAAAATAAGTTGTTCATAATAGATAATTATATGCATCATTTGTATTTCTCTTATTGCTTCTTTAAATTGGAGTTCATAAAAAATAATTTGGACTAAGATAAATCTTCACTTAGTAATAGATGTAATTTTGTAATGTGATAAGCAAAAGAAAAGTTAATTTTTAGAGATCAAAATAGGTCACTTTAAATGGGTAACCCATAGGTCATGCATATATTAAAGAATAAAATAGTATTTGGTCTTTTAGTCTTTTTCCTTTGTTTCCCTTCATTGACAGCTGAATGGTATTCATCTCAAGTAATGTACATTTGAGTTGGACATTACATTAAGTGGAGACATATTTCAAAAAAGTCAGGAATATGTTTTTGTGAAGAAGTCTTTGGAGCATCTAAAGGGACTATCTCCTATATCTTATCTTATTGCCAACCTGATGTGTGTGACCCTAAGAAAATATTTCATTCTCTACTTCAATTTTCTATACATGAAGTGGTGATTGAAATCACTAGAATTAGTGTCTGACAGATGTGCACATTTTTAATAATTCTAAATTATCAGAGTTCCACATGTTCCTAAGATGACTCATTCTGAATCTAAGAATATTTTGATAAAAACATCATAAACCTATCATTATGAGCTACTATATGAATATTAGGTGATATAAAATGTCAACTATGCAATTTATAGGGTTTTACAGTAACATTTTATATCAATGGCTAAGATATGAGTCTGAATAGATTCTTACAGTCACAATTCAAGAACAATGCAATAACTATTTTGAAAATCATATTTTCATGATTTTAAACAAAAAGATTGTAAGTCAGCTTTTTGGAGGAGAGAAAGATTTGAAATTTGAAGGCAATGTTAAACTGAAAAAGATGTTCTGGGTACTTACTATTCAGAAGTTTACTATTTTGATTTGATTCAATAAAGAATGTTATAGATTTTTATGTAATCTTAAAATCTAATGTGTATAATATAATTTCACCCAAACTAAACATGAACTTTGATCAAAGATAAACAAAAGAAACAATTAAGTTGGTGAAGGTGGAAAGACATATCTAATTTGAACAAAATTTACAAATGCCAAATCAGTGAATACAATCAAACTTCCCATGAGTTACTAATGAGCTACAGCATTTAAATTATAAGCTCATCAATCAATAGACTCAATCCAAGAGTTGTTACATATTAGACTTTCCCTGCCTGCCCACAACATGTCACATAGATACAAATATAAAGTATTAAAATAATCTTAAAGTAGTTAATGTCAATATTGTGCAGTGCACTGAGATCATCCCTAAATATCTGTAAACTTAACTATCTTACAACCAATTCATTCAATATGTCAAGAGTTTCTACAAGCACACAAAATGTAAAGAATACCTCAGTTTAAAAAGGAGCAAAATATATGAACAGATAATTAGTCCACAGACAGGGAAAAGAAAATGGTATTTATTTATACTGTTTTCTATAAGTAGACGTACAAGGGGGGGGGTTCAGTTTAATATGTTAACTCATGAGTACAATGCATCTTGATCAATGTCACCCCTTCCATCATTCCCTGCTTATCTATCCCAGCCCCACCCATATTCTCCTTACCTGGTTCCAGAACATGGTCTTTGAACCTAAGAAAACTGTAAGATATCTTAAGCATAGTGACAGATATGTAGAGCCTGTGAATACACTACTAGCTGAAATACCATGTAGTACATTATAGAGATAATTCATTGCTATGTATTCAAATTTTGTTGCAATAAGTTACCCAAAGAAAGATAACATTGAAGACTGCACTGCATTATATTTAACAATAACATTGAAAATAACCTAAATAACCATCCATGTATGATTGATTTAATACATTTTTGTGCAATTAAAACAGGAATGGTTCTAAACATGAAAACTTTACATACATGTAATTCCCAGAGTATCTTATGTGAGAGGACTATAATACAGTGTGTGTATGTGTGTGTATCTATAGACACACACAAATATATATACACTATCATTTGTGTAACATACACACATATGCACACACAGATTTAGAGCATTTGAAAATATAAATGTATTTGTGTATTCCGGATGCTATTAAAAAGTAATTTAGGGAAGTGAAGGTGAGTTTGACTAAGAAAAAGTGATTTTGTACCTTTTGAATTTTCCATATTGCTTTTGAATTATGTCTACAAAATAAGTATTTTCTTTAAAAAAAAAAAAAACCATGAAATGATATCAATGACTCACGGGGTGATTTCTGTGCAGATAGGCTGGTAAGGTATTCTATAGTCCCTGGAAGACTTTTATGTTGACTGCATGGTTATCAGTTTCTGTCTGTTCCTAAACCTTTGAAGAAAAATCGTTCCCAGCTATCAGGGATAAGCTAATTTATCCTGGGGTAGCCTGATTACATTAAGGAGATACAGCTTAGCAGGTAGAGCAAGTAATAAAGTCTGACACAATATCCCCCAGTGTCACTTACAACATTGCCCTTTGCCCCTGTTTCATTGGCAGTAGTCACTGGAACTAGATGACACACTAGGGAAGGTATTTTTTCATCAAGGACATCTACTTCTTGTACTAAGAACAGTGTGAGTGGCATTTTGGATACCTTAGAAGGCTAGTTGTCAATGGTGTGCTGAGGTATAGAAATATTTCACAGAGATGCAATATGCATATACACATAATGATTAACTCCTAAATTTAATGTTGCTCTGAGATTTTCTTTTTTATCATTTCTATTAGAAATGAAGAGATAGATTTTCTTCTTCATAACTATTTTTCAAAATTTAATCACACATGACACATTAACCACAGATATAAAGTAATATTTTTTTTCCATTGAGAGGAAAACCTACAAGTTGAAAACACAGATCTGAGAATTATCTGCCTAGGTTTACATACCAGAAATACCACTATTTAGCTATGTGATCTGGAGCTAGGTCTTTAAGCCCTCTACTTATCAATTTTTTATTCAAAATGAGATAAGTAATAGCATTTAGCATGGCAATTATGTGAAGAATAATCAGCTAAATATACACAGAAGAGACTATATCAGTGTCTGATATACTGCAGCACAGTTTACTGTATAAACATTATACAACATATTTCATTCTTTTTTATTATCCTAGCATGTCTAACTGTAATAGATTCCATTCATGCTTGTTTCCTCACTGATAAAGCAACTTGTTATGTCTCTTTGATTTATCTGGAAATGTCCTCAAGGATCAATGGGTATCTCTAAATAAATACTTCCAATGGTTACACAAAAATATTCTAAGTATAATCAAGGAAGTTAGATCAAATCATGGAAAATCTGTCATAACCTATCATCTGAAACCAACAGAAATGAATGGAAATGGTTTTTGCTGTACTACAGAAGTAGCTGACATTTGCTCATGCATTCATCCATGCAATCAAGTCATTACCAGGTATAACCAGTTAAATAAAAGGCACCTATCTTCATTTGAATTTCAGGCAAATAAAAAGTATTTTTAGTGTAAGTATGTACCAAGCAACAACATAGTAAAAAGTCATTCATTGTTTTTCTGAAATTCACAGATAACCTATATTTTACTTGAGCATAATTCCCGAGTATGAACCCTGAGCTACTAGTCCTACAGAGTAGAAAAGGATAAAGCCAATACCCTCAGAGAGTTTTCAGTCTAGGAGGCAAGGCTAATTGTTGACAGTGTGATCTGGATGTTCGAGGGGGTGGAAACAGCAAAATTGAACCACCTGGCACTGCACCAATCCCCAAAAGAGGGAATGTGGTGGATGAGATGGAAAGGTCAGCAATGGAGGGGATCTGGGAAAATGTTAACAGATGAGATCAGTTAAGGGCTGGTGTGCATATAAAAACTACTCAACAGAGAAAATGAAGTGGCCCTGTCAACAGAACAGAGTGCCATGATGTCTGTAACCAATAACAAGTGATTCATAATGGTTGGCATACTGACAGCAAGTAGGTCTGTCTCTTTTGATAGGGCAATGAGACTATACGAAGCAGCAGAAATTAGCAATGTCTCTGCGCTGATCATACGAGTGTCTAAACCCTCCACAGATTATTGTAGCACACTGTTAAGCCCATGTCAGATCTCTGGAAGGGAGAACAAAAAATAGGACTAGTGAGGCCAACATGTTCTCTAGCCTTCTGGGTTTATTATTTTGTTTTCCTTCGTGTTGTTAAAAGACTAAAGTGAATTGCTAGAGAAAGCCATTTAATCCTCCTAGATAACTGTGAGAAGAAAATGGCTTAAAGCCAATGGTGACAACACTGGAAGTACAAAGAAATTTCTACCATTCCATGGCCTCAAGATTCCCTCCTCCCACCATGTTTCAGGTCATGTAACTCTAATCGACAGAGGGGATATATTTGTAAAATTATTCTAAAACACACAATGAAGGCTACATTTCACATAAGCTAATGTAACAAAGACCATATCTGATATGACATGTCTAGGATATTTATTAATATCTCTTTAAAGAGTTTGGCTATCCCAAAACAAATGAAGACACTGGAGCTCTGAAAATTGCAAGGGTTTATTTAGAGTCATTTATCTAAAAAGAGGCATTTCTGGATTTTAACTCCTGGTCATTTACTCTCAGTGTTCATAACCTTACACTAATCATGTTGTGTTGCCTTTTAGGCAATCTTTCTCTTCCAGTTCTGCTACTATGTCCAAAGTGTGTTCCTCCAGGAGCACATTTGACTTGCCCACACATACTGGTTAACAGCATAGATCTATTAACCACACTTACCTAATCATTACAAAACTGCTGTGCAAAATAATACTTTCTGATCACGCCTCTCTGTTTTTATGATTTTATGCTTCTATATCCACAAGGAGCAGATGATCTAATCAGGCCTTAGCTAAAGTGCTTAACTAAAGTTTTCTCACCAGGAACAAAAATGGAAACTACACCACAGCTAGCATCATGAGTTAACAACTACTTTTGCAGACTACATCTTCAATGGTTCAAAGGAAGGTATTTAATAAATACCATTGTAATTCAATGAAGTGTCATACTGTTTGATAGATATTTAAAGATTGTATTACAAATAACCTGCTAATTAAATAATGTCTGGGTGAAACTTTTCATAATCTTAATTAAAGTATGTAATAATGTTAATTATGTGAAGATACAATATTAGGTCTGAAACTAACAGTTGCCATCTCCCCTCTCAGTCAGATGCTTGAGAAATATTGTATCACTACTTGACAATCATAGCAGTCTGGTACTTTGTAGAAGAAGAATCATTTCACTTTATCCAGTACATGCTGAATTATTTTCTTTAATCTGTATTCAAATTGTGCACTGATGTCTTTTATGAGCAAAGCCGAGGGTAGGTGAAAAGACAAATACACAAGACCTAGAATGTAAATTCATGAAACATTCAGTGGTATGCCTAGAATACACAAAAGTAAATGATGTGCTTTTCTTCGGGGGCATACTAACAACTGCCTTTCTGGAATAACATAAAAAGTTGAGCCGGGAGCTAATGGCTCACGCCTGTAATCCTAGCTACTCAGGAGGCTGAGATCTGAGGATCAAGGTTCAAAGCCAGCCCAGGCAGGAAAGTCTGTGAGACTCTTATCTCCAATAAACCACTAGAAAACCGGAAATGGCACTGTGGCTCAAGTGGTAGAGCGCTAGCCTTGAGCTGAAGAGCTGAGGGACAGCTCCCAGGCCCAGAGTTCAAGCCCCACGACCAACAAAAAAAAAAAGTTGAGACAGCTAGGTGTCAGTGTCCCACACCTATATTTCTAACTAGTCAGGAGGCTGAGATCTGAGGATAGGAGGATCTGAGGATAGGAGTTTAAAGCTAGCCCAGGCAGGAAAGTCTGTGGGACTCTTTACTAAAATAAACTACTCAGAAAAAAACTGCAAGTGGCACTGTGGCTAAAGTGGTGGAGCACTAGCCTTGAGCTGAAGAGGCTGAGGGTCAGCACAAGTCAAGACTTAGTCATGTGAGGTAAGGAGAGGAATTTGCTGAGAACAATACAGTAAGCATTTCAGGCAGAAAGCTATCTGCAAGTAAAAAATAGAGTCAAGAGTAGTAGAGAAACTGAAAACACTTCTGTGTTTTTGGTGCAAGTAAGATTCAGGGTGTAATGAAATAGCAGGCTGGAGAAGAAACAGAAGCCAGCTCACAGAAGGACCCAAATAGAGGTCCAAACTACTTAACACAAGATACTTAGCAGTGAATTCTCAAATAACACTGCATAAAGTGTCTCCAGGAAACTTTTCAGCACAGAGGCATTTCACCTTGACCCACAAGAACAAGCTATTTATAAAGGGAAAGCCTAAAATTAGGCAGGATTAAAACATTGCCATGGACATACAAAACCATGATCATTTGTCAGCTTCTAAGGATATTTATTTATTTTTTTCTGTTAGTGTCAAAGCAATAGAATGATAAAAACACAAGTCAATACCCTATTGGCTAAGGAATTTTAACCAGAGAGATACATTGCAATGTTCATTTTGTGATAATCAAATTCTGTTGCAGAGGAAGAATGCCAATAAATGCCATCTAGACATTGCCAAGGGATAAACTGTTTTCAAAAAGGGTTAGTATAACAGCTAATAGTTATGAACATTTATTGTGTGCCCCCTACTATATATATATATGTATATCACATATATGATATACATATATATATATATATCATTTGCTTAAAGAATACTTATCTGAAATTTTTCTCGAAAGTATGATCTATGCCACTTTTTAACCTTCCATCTGCAATTTCCTATAAAAATTGTGGAATGAAAAGAATGTAGATAAGGGATTGAAATACATTCAGTTCTATACCCATCTAGTACTTTAAGAGGGATCAGTTACTTGGCCCCACTGAGCCTGAGTTTATTTATCTATAACAAAGAGGACTATAATGTGTATACAACACAGAAATAAAGATTCAATATGATATTCAAAACAAAGACCTCTAGGATGATTTCAGCACTTGCTGGCACTCATGAACATTTCTTGGCCATGCTCAGTTAGGTACTTTCTCAGTCCCATGAGATGTACTTACATTTGTGCAACTGTTTTAGTTAGGTAAGTCAGCTTTCATAAGAGGAAGGCAATTCTACCTGTTCCAGGAACAGGCAGTTCTGTACATAATTAGTCACATGCAACAGCAACATCTCAATGATGGTAAACTGATGGCTTTACGGGAAGGTGAGGGAATGCCAGCCATGTGGCTAATCAGGCTACTATTGAACAATCAGTTTGTGTTTTATGGGAATTATGTGGCAAATAAGCCTTTCTCTACGCACTGTTTGCTAGGAAACAGAGCTCCAAACAGTGGCTCAGTTCTAAAAATTACACTAGACCACTTTGAACGAATCCTTGTGCTGATTTTATTCACTTTACTTGCACCCCAGTTTCACCTCAGAATCTCTTTGCCTTGATTTCTCTGGATATTTTTTTTCTAAGTTATTGATCTTTCTTTCTCCCTCCCTTCATCAAACCCGTGTAACATGGTCAGATGCTTAACTGATTACAAATAGAGAGTTCTGCTGTATAGGCATTCCCAGCCCAGACTCCTCCAAAGGTATTCATTGCTAACATCTGATAAACCCAAAGTATATCATGACTCTGACCTATTCACTACTACAATTACTAGAGAATGGCAAGATGTTAAGTCATTGAGAATGGGTTAAAGAGGTAGAACATGGGCCATGGAAGACAAGAAGCTACCAGCAAAAATAAAGTGAAGCTTGTGGGCATTGTTACATATTGATCTATGTGGGTGATATGTATTGTTTCTGCTGTTGGTAATCATACATGAAGCCTTTTTATGAGTCGAAGATATTTCAAAATAAAAAAGTGTGTACTCATTAATTTTCCTTCCTCCACCAAGCAAAGAATGTAATTACCTAACCAAGAAAATAAGGTCAAAAAAATAAAATGGTAGCACTCCTTTCCTTGGCTTAGTAGAGCCATTTCTAGAAATTAAAGTTATCCTTTTAGGAAAATAGTGGGCAGAAGATAAAGGCATGCAAGTTTTATGTTCTAGGAAATAATGTAGTTCCCAGGACCTGCCTTATACATTTCACTACATAAGAAGTAGAAGTTCATTTGTTGTGAGCTGCTACCAGGACTTATACCAGGGCTTCATGCTTTTACTTGGCTTTTATTTTATTTTTTGGCATGGCTGGCTCTCTACCACTTGAGCCACTCCACCAATCTAGTATTTTGCTGGTTAACTGGATATGAAGTCTCACAGACTTTTCTGCTTAAGCTGGCTTCAAATCATGATGGAAGTAGGAAAACAGTCATAAGCCCGCGGCTCCTAGATACTAATTGAAGTTCTTAATTATATACCTAGTTAGTCTTTCTGGGACCTATCATGAATTTATGAACATGACACTGTGTCACATTTTTACTGAGATCATTCATGGTCACCTAAACAAATACAAAAACTTCATACTTTATACTTTATACACCTTCAGTATCATAATAGTTACCTAACTAGGAAGAGTGTCACAGTAATGGATTATCTACAGCACATTTTCAAAATCCAGCTTTTATAATAATAAACTATCAACAGTAATATAGATAAAAACTGAGTTTTAACCTTCACATATTTAGTGGAGTATCATAAGAGAAATAACCTATTCTGCTGTTTTTTTCATTGTTATTGTTTTGGTAGCACTGGAGTTTGAAATCAGGGTCTTCTGCTTGCTTGGTTCTCCAATGCTTGAGAATGCATCTGGCTATGCTTTTTGTTGTTATTTTAGAGATGGAGCGTAGGTACTTTTCTGACTAGGCAAATTTTGAACTGCATTCTCTTGGATATCAAAACTCCTGAGTAGATAGGATAACATGTGTGAATCACCAGGCCCTAGTGACATTTAGTAGTATACTGAAAGAGAAACAATTGGCCATATTCCACATGACAAAGCAAAATGTGATCTTCTTGGGTGGTGACCTTGGGATTTAAAAATCCTAAGCAAGCCACAAATAAGCATCTTTGACAGGGTCAAAGTTATGGGTCATGATGTCATTGTATGTTCCCACTATCCAGTGCTGTTCTGTTCTTTGAGAATTTCTAGGAATTATTGACTTAATCATTTTGTCTAATACTGAAGTTTTGCAACTAAGTATTGTCATTTGTGTAGGCTTTTTTATGATATCTTGAAGACAGGAGATATTATTTTCTCTCTTTCTTTTATTTTTCTTTGAGATAAGGTTTCACTATGTCACCAGGCTAGCTTTAAAGTTATGATCCTCCTGACTTAACCTTCCAAGTGCTGGGATTAGAAGGAAGAACAATAGTTGAACATGATTCCACTAGAAATGAATGGTTATCTAATAGGCTTATTGGGGTCTGTGTTTTTGTTTTCTTTTTGTAACCTCTCATTTCCAGCAGCAAATAAGGAGGATGTGCCATTGCTCAGTACTGGTCTCTTTTTATAATATACAATATGACATAAGAAGTTACATAAAGAGGGAGGAACAGTTGAATACTCCAGCAAACACTTTCAGTGCTCTGTCCTTTTTACCATGAGTCCCTCTGACCATGTGATGCTTATGACAATGTACCCCAGGCCTCATGACATACTTTTTACTTCCCCAAACCCAAAACTTGGTGTTCTTGTGGGGTTTGTTCTAAGTCAACTGGGGTCTCTTTGCCTGTAAAAGATGCAAGAAATATCTGGAGGTTTATATGGAGAGTGAGTGCTCAACCACTAACTGGAGCCAGAGGTAGGACTACCCCAGTCCCTCTAACCTCAATCAATGCATTTCAGCTCCTAAATATGCTCTACATGGTTTCTAGAACTTTCCTTTTGCAAAAGACTAAATAAAATTATACTTTCTACAATTTTGCTTGATATGCCTTATTGCATCTTACCCCTCAGTTACTTCTTTAGTCCTCTATATATTTCTCCTGAAAACACCTCATAGACAAGTGACCTTTATGGACATCTTGATCTCAGGTTTTGCTTCCCAGACTAAAATAAAGCCTTGTACCACAGAGCCACAATATTTTAAGGATGTTGCAAATAGCTTGTGTGTTTTCATCACAATGCTAAGTTAAACAGGCCTGTGATAATAAAGGACTTGTGATAGATAGAATAATGATCTCTCCAAGATGCCCACTACTTAATTCCAGGACATGTAAAGAGGCTATGTTACAAGACAAGATAAACTTCCAAGACTCTAGATAGAAATATGGTTTTGAACTTGTTGACTGTGAATTAAAGAGATTATTCTGAACTATCCAGGTGAACCAATGGAATCATAAGTGGAAGAGGGAAATGGAAGTAAGCCAGGCCCAAAGAAACATAGGTTGCATGGGTTCCCTCACCTGTTTGTAATTAGAAGATGCCTAAAAATCTACAAATAAACACAATGGATGGTAAAAGACAAAAAAATTGCACAGGGACATAGCAAATTAAATGGACATAGTAAATTAAACTGTACTCTAACCATTCACACATTGAACCCAAAGGAGGATATTCTTAGGAGAGGATCACAAAGGCTCAATAGCTGCATGCATATGACCATATAAAATGATGTTTACTGAAATGAACTCCAAGAAATGGAAACAAGAGCTTTTTTGTTATTTTCCTTTTTGTGAGGTTCCCCCTACCTGCCTTTTTCCATTTTTCACTTTTGTACTTTCTGCCTTGTGGGTAAGTTTATCTGTTTGGGGAGGGTAAGGAAGCATAGAAATGGTGGGACAATGGGTGAATTAATGCAGCAGTACTACTCGCTAGACACTAAAAAAAAAAGAAAGAAAATGAACTACACAACATGTAGGGGAAGAGGGTGAGGAGGGAAAAACAAACTGAGAGACAAGAAGGAAAGAGGTTACACTGTTCAAAAAGAAATGCACTTCTTACCTGACCCAAGTATCAGTAACCCTTCTGTACATCATCTTTACAATAATTTTTTTAAAAATAAAATAAAGTGAAAGAGCCAGGCGCCAGTGGCTCATGCCTGTAATCCTAGCTACTCAGGAAGCTAAGATCTGAGGATCGTGGTTTGAAGTCAGCCCAGGCAAGAAAAGTCCGTGCGACTCTTATCTCCAATAAAACCACCAGAAAACCGGAAATGATGCTGTGGCTCAAGTGGTAGAGTGCCTTGAGCTGAAGAGCTGAGGGACAGCGACCAGGCCCAGAGTTTCAAAGCTAGCCTGGGCAGAAGTGAGATTCTTATATTTAATAAATTATAGAAAAAGCAGGAAGTGTCACTGTGGCTCAAGTTGTAGAGTGCTAGCCTTGAGCAAAAGAAGTTTAGGGACAATGCCCAAGCCCCAAGTTCAAGCCCTAGGATCCACAAAATCAAAAACAAAAGAATAGTGGAATAGGATCATAGAAAAATATGATGGGAGGAACACTTGGCTTTGATTGTTTTGTTTGTTTGTTTTGTTTTATATATATATATATTTATTGTAAAAAAGGTTGTACAAAGGGGTTACAGTTACATGAGTAGGGTAATGAGTACATTTCGTAGCAAGCATTGTTACTTCCTCCTTTGTTTTCCCCTTACCATCACTTCTTTCCCCATCTCCCCAACTTCTGCAGCCCCCCCCACCACTCCAACATGATAAAGATAGTTTTCAACATAGTGTCCTCTACATCTAGTTGTCACAATGGGTCAGCCTGCATCCCAATTTAAGCATTCCCCAAAATCTCTTCCCCTCCCCAAATTACAAAAATGTATATACAAGGTGCAAAACACCGGCATCAAATCCAGTGAGAACAGGGGTTATACTGTGGGGGAAGAACATACAAAAGAAACAAAAGAATCACATAGTGCATTGTAAGTACATTAAAAAACATTAGCAAGAAAGAAAAAACCATTTGTATCCCTGTTTTGGTTACATGTTGCTTAACATTATCTCATGTGGTCACATGCACATAGCCTTTGACCTTCTCTGCTTCTCTGCTTCTCCTAGACATGTACTAGTCATTGCAAACAAGGGGAACCATAGGACCTATGTTTCTTTGGGCCTGGCTTACTTCACTTAATATAATGTTTTCCAATCTTTCCATTTCCTTTCCATTTTCCATTTCCTTTCCATTTACACACACACACACACACACACACACACACACACACACACACACACACACATTTTCTTGTTTCATTCCTCTACTGAAGGGCATCTGGGTTGAGGACATAGCTAGTATGATCAACAGAAAGTTCATGGACTGAAAGAAGATCTTCACTAGTCATAGAATGGACAAGGGTCTCATACCTAAAATATACTTAGAACTCAAAAAACTAAATCCCCCAATAACAAATCCTTAAAGAAACAACTGTCCCATTAATAAATGTGCTAAATACTTAAAGAGAGAGTTCTCTGAGGAGGAAATAAGAATGGCCAATAGACACATGAAGAAATGCTCAACTTCTCTAGCCATTAAAGAAATGTAAATAAAGACAGCATTGAGATACCACCTCACCCCAGTTAGAATGGCTATAATCAAGAACTCTAATAACAACAGATGCTGGAGGGGATGTGGACAGAAGGGAACCTTACTGCATTGTTGGTGGGAGTGTAAACTAGTTCAACCACTATGGAAAGCGGTATGGAGGTTCCTCAAAAGACTCTACATAGAGCTCCCCTATGACCCAGCAATCCCACTTTTGGGAATTTACCCAAATGAGCACAAACAAGCTCATATCAAAGCTACCAGCACAACCACGTTTATCGCAGCATTATTTACTATAGTTAAGATATGGGTTTGAAATTGGAAGGAGGACATAAGTGAAGGAAAGTGGTCATCCTTTATAAGGTAGAAAAGGCAAGGAAATAGATTCTCACTTATGTACCCCAGAAAGGAACGTAGCTCTGCCAACCACTTGATTTTAGACTAGTGAGACTCATTTGATACCAT
The DNA here is from genome assembly GCF_019054845.1 of Dipodomys spectabilis. NCBI lineage: Eukaryota > Metazoa > Chordata > Mammalia > Rodentia > Heteromyidae > Dipodomys > Dipodomys spectabilis. The sequence continues at coordinate 24,576,073 of NW_024870802.1, read as the reverse complement.
AAGGTTTTAGAAACGTATGTGTTTCTTCTAGCCATTTAATTTTGTATTCATCACAGCATCAAGAGAAAGCTAACAAAATCATGTCCATTTAAATTTGGGCTCTGGATGTTAGTGGCTTAGGTGACCTTACACATGATATTTTAACCTCTCTGGGCCTCAGCTGTCTTCTTGATAAAATAACTGTTTGCCTCATAGGGTTCTGAAGATGAAATGAGCCAACACATACAAATTATTTACAGAAGTACTTGGCCCAGTAAGAACTCATTAAATATTGATTGCTATATTACTGTTGATCTTAAGTGCACTATATTCCTAGAAAACTGGACTTTTTCCCTGTGTTTATGTAAGTTGAAATAGCATGAGTAAGATTTAAAGAAAGTGTCCATAGCATACACATTTAGGAAAATGTCATTGTGATGCTCTGTCTAAGCAGAGGTCTATATATGTTAAATGGATTAAATAAATAGCACCCATGAAATATTTAATGTAGTTACAGTCATATACATTTTCCTTAGATATCTTCCAGTCCAGAAAATATGGAGCTAACACAAAATAAGCTGGATATATGTCTCTAGTATTGACAGTGTTAGCTTTCTATCAATATCCTTGGAAAACTGTATTCTGTTGTCAAATTAAGACAGGAATGCAACACCAAAACAAATATACTTTTATATTTTATCCTCCTTGTCAATAGCATTCTAAAAATGCAGAGATATCCAGGAAATGGAAACAAAGTTGTTTTTGCTCAGTTGCTATTTTTTGTTTTCTTTTTATTTTGTCTTATTTGTTTATCTGTCTTTGGGAGGGTAAGGAGGAGGGCACGGAAAGGGTGGGACAAAGGGTAAACAAATGCAGCCCAGGTACTCACTAGATGCTATGTTGAAAGTGCACTATACAACTTGTGGGTGCAGATGGGAGGAGAAAACAGAGAGAGCAAGGGAAAGGGTGAAATTGTCCAAAAAGAAATGTGCTCTTTAAATGCAAATCAAAACAACATTGAGATTCCACCTCACCCCAGTTAGAATGGCTATATTCAAGAACTCTAAAAACAACAGATGCTGGAGTGAATGTGGACAGAAGGGAACCTACTGCATTGTTGGTGGGAATGTAAACTTGTTCAACCACTTTGGAAAGCAGTATGGTGGTGCCTCAAAAAACTCCACATAGAGCTCCCCTATGACCCAGTAATCCCATTTTTGGGCATTTACCCAAATGTTCACAAACAAGACCACACTAAAGCTACCAGCACAACTATGTTTATTGCAGCATTATTTACTATAGCTAAGATCTGGAACCAACCCAGATGCCCCTCAGTAGATGAATGGATCAAGAAAATGTGGTATATATACACAATGGAATTCTATGCCTCCATCAGAAAGAATGACATTGCCCCATTTGTTAGGAAATGGAAAGACTTGGAAAAAATTATATTAAGTGAAGTAAGCCAGGCCCAAAGAAACATAGGTCCCATGGTTTCCCTTATTTGCAATATCTAGTATATGTCTGAGTCAAGCAGAAAAGGTCAGATAAGGGGATGTTAGGAAAACGAACCCTAAGATATGTATTCAAATGTTTTTTTTTCTTTTGTGTGATTGTTTCTAATACATTTATAAGATTATTTCTTTGTTGCTTTGTATGTCCCTCCCCCACAGTATAACCCCTGCTTTCACTGTATTTGATGTCGGTATAATTTGTGGCGGGGAAGGGGAAAAACAAATCCTTTAAATAGGGATACAGGTGGACCCATTGCAACAGTGAGATGTACAAGTCGTTATGTGGAAAAAGAACTTTACAACTTTGGTGCGGGGTGGGGGGGAGCGGGGAGGATTGGGGGGGGGCTAGGGGGGGAGGATAGGAAGGGATAAGAAGGGGAAACAAAGGAGGAGGCTACAATGCTTGATAAGAAATGTATTCATTATCTTGCCCATGTAATTGTAACCCCTCTGTACAGTATTTTCACAATAAAAAAAAACAAAAAATATATGTTTAGAACTCAAAAAAAGAAATGTGCTCTTTACATGACTTATGTAACTGTAACTCCTCTGTAAATCATCTTTATAATAACAATAATTTTAATATATATATATATGTTGAAATAGATCCTGAAAATTAAAACTATGTTAAGGAGACACATTCATTAACTTAAATGACGTGCATGAATATCCAAATCTTGTAGGGTTATTCACATATATCCATCAAATTTCCTTGTCCACAGAAATAACAGTAGAAGTCCTTTAGATAACCTCTAGTGAATTTGCTCTGAGCCACAATGCGGAAACCCAAACAAAAAATAATTGAAAGCAACATAGAAAAAAACATTAAAAAGCAACGTTAAAAAAACTGCCTCATTCTTCAAACTATATTTCTTTGTTGAAGTTTAAAATTTCACTTGTTTTAATAAATTCTCAGTATTAAAGCAGCTATACATAAGACATTGGAAAAATGTAAATGAAGCAGAAGTGATCTACAAATGTCAATAACCTGGATGATATAAAACCAACAAAGCAATTGTAATTTATTGTCCTAGGAAGCATTCTCATTTTGGCCATAATTGTATGTAAAGTGAGTATCTTCTTGGCAACAGAGGTTTCTATTTCTTCTCAGAAGATTAAAAGAAGACTTCTTACACAGTTGCCAGGGATTTTTTGGAATCTCATGGATAGGAATCTACTCAGAACCTTCTTTACTGGATTTGAACCAATAATAAAGTCATACATGTGTCTAACCCTTTGGTATAGTACCACAGGTCAGCTAATGTTGCTATACAGAGTCATTGTGCACAGTGTGCATTAAATCTACTCTCTTACATGACAATTTTCTTTCATCATTACAGAATCAGCTGCACACATTGCTCTCTCGAAGTCTATTGGTGCCCTGGCAAAAGAATGTGAACCCCACCTACACTGATTCTGGATTCCAGTTAACATTTACTAGGGGAGACAATAGATACATTTGAAACAAATCCATCCAGTAAAGAATAATAGCAAGTCATTCTTTGGCATAACACTGAAGGGGATTCATCTATCATCTCTTTAAGTGTACTCAATATAGGGAAGAGAAGAGAAAGAGCAGAGAGAAATCAAAGGATAAACACAATCTATGCCAGTTGTTCCATGGTCAAAGTAAAAATGTATGTCAAATCACTTTTAAATTGGTATCTTTCACAGTGACTGAGGTACTAGGAGAGCAACATTTGGATCAACAGGCCTAACATATGATCCTGCCTTACTATTAAAATAGCCCTGCTTGCCACTTCATACAAATGGGAGAGCCTCCTCTATTACAGGTAGCCACAAGTGAAAGCCAACTACAAGAGCTATGAGATTATACTTCATTATATAAATAGATGATTTTTGAAAGTATCCTATATCACTTAGTATAATTTTTTCCAAGTCTTTCCATTTCCTAACTAATAAGCCAGGCCCAAAGAAACATAGGTCCCATGGTTTCCCTTATTTGCAATAACTAGTTCATGTCTAGGACAAGCAAAAAAGCTCAAATGCTATGTACTTATGACCATATAAGATGATGTTAAGTGAATGAGCCACAAGACAGGGACACAAATGGTTTTTTTTTCTTGCTTGCTATTGTTTTTAATGTACTTATAATGCACTATGTAATTTTGTTTCTTTTGTATGTTCTTCCCCCATGGTATAACCCCTGTTTTCACTATCTGATTCTAGTGTCCTGCATCTTGTATATACATTTTTTTTATAATTTGGGGAGGGGAAGGGATATAACAAAATGCTGAAATAAGGATACAGGTTGACCCACTGTAACAGTGAGACATACAAGACACTATGTTGAAAATGAGCTTTACAATTTCAGAGGGGGAGGGAGGAGTTGAGGAGGTTGGGAGGGAAGGGATGGTAGGGGAAAAACAAAGGAAGAGGTAACAATGCTTTATAAGAAATGTTCTCATTACCCTAATCATGTAACTGTAACCCCTCTGTACAATATTTTTACAATAAAAATACATATGGAAAAAAGAAAGTAGTCTATATCAAAGCAGAATTCAAAAATAATGTAGGATACAACTTCATAACATCTAAGTTATTTTTCTTACCTTATTGTTACTTGCTGACACTGTTTAATAATTCGAATTAAGAAAGATTAAGTTAATTCGGGTATCTCCCTGTTGGAGTGAATCACATCCTATATCTTCTATTAGTATGTCCTTTTATTTTGTTTATTACCTTTATCAAAAAATCATTCACAGCACTGGCTAACTATATCCCCTTAGAGATTTATTATTTAGATACTGAGAGTGTTTTGCATCTTTCTCAACTATCAATTAAAACTTAATCACTCTATGGGTTTGGGGATAGATAAAGTGCTAGTCATTTTTCTAACATTCATTTTCTAACATTTCCTTTCCATTTTTTTCCTAACCCTACCTGAATTAAGAACTCTTCTATATTCTCATAATACTATGATATTATCAAAGCTTCTTATACTCTATATTACATTTGCACATCCATCTTTCCCATTATTTATTTATTTAGCAGTACTGGGGATTAAACCTAAGACCCTGCTTGTGCTGGTCAAGGGTTTACAATGGAGTCACATTCCCAGCTATCCTGATGATTAAGTGTTAGTAATTGTAAATGAAACTCTGTTTCTCAATAAGTAAATAAATAAATAAGTACATAAATAAATAAGAGCCACATATTATTTGTTACCATTTTAGGAAGCCTCCATCAGCGCTTCAGAGATGTTTGCATAGTAAACATTTGGAATATTCACTCATCATTCATGAGACATTAATATAATTAAGGGAATTGTAGAAACTGACTTGATAAGGAACAAAGAGTTATCAATATGTATTATTTTTATGAAATGTAAATTATCATAATTCTGTACATTTGGTGTTTTCTTGAAGTAAAAATGATTGTGGTCTGAGTTATTCAACAAGTATTTCAGTAAAACTGAATTAACCTTCAGTAAAATAAATAAATAAATACAAGTATTTATTTTTCTTAAATTTCAATTACATATAAATTTAAAAATGTCCATATTACACTAAAATTCATATAGTTATTTGCACATCCTTGATAAGTCCTTAACATTCTCTGATATATGTTCTCTACAGTCATGTTTTTTATGTCTACACAAATAACAAAACTAGTTTACCTTTCAGATAGTTTTATAATATATTACCTGTTTTATTTCCCATGTCACTAGAAATCATGCAATTATGCCTTACTATGTACATCTTTACTTAAAAAACTTTATTGATACATTCAAATATTACTCATATAAAAAACTACTACTACATTCACACAATATTTAGTTTCACCAAGCAATGACAACTAATCTTTATAAACATCAAAGAAATGTAAACAAAGCTCTTGTTGGAAAATCAATTTGTTTATAGAAGATGTTACTGAGTTGAGCCTACTCTAATTAAATACTATGAGTAAAGTATGAGATCAAAATAGCAAAGGAAAATTCAAAACAAATAATGAACCAAGATGAATTAAGATATCACAACATTAAGTTATCAATAAAGAACACTATAGATTCATTAAACCTTTAAAACAGATAGATACTGGCACAGTATTTCTGCTTAATATATATGGTAATAAGAAATGCACAGGAACACTCAGGTCTTTTAGTAATTGCCTTCTAATCAAATATTCAACAACTGCCATGTAAACTAAACTAGCAAATAAAGATTCTCATTAGAAAGTATATTTAATCTCTTTTCCCCTACACAACAGATTAAATAATATACACCAGTGGTGATTTTTAAAGATAAATTAGGCTGTTAACTCATAGCTAAATAGGCATTAAGAAATGGACTTAAATATCTAGGGTGAAAATGATACACAGATCTTTATCATCACATACAGGTTCAAATTTCAATTCTCTACCATTATAACTCATAACTTTATAAACTACAGACTGCACTATCGTCTCCCCTAGAGCTTTAATAATTAAGTAAGATAATGCATATGAAGTCTTTAACTCTATCCAATACTGAGAAATCCTTCTTTGTAAATAAGTTAACAATAACAACATAAATCATATGTTATATTGCAGAAGACTACAAAACAAATTTCAATTTTTATCCCTAGGCATTAAACAGCTGAAAAGGGTACATTTTAATTTTTTATAAAGCCACTAAATTTTTAATTTCACATAAACTCTTGCAGGGGTGGGTCTAACCATGGTACATTGTATGCATATATGGCCATGCCAAAACGAACCCCCCCATGTACAACTAATTAGTGGTAATAAAAATATGAAAAACAAACAAGAAAACATGCAAACATAAACATATATATTTTCAAATGCATACATAGGTTATCCCTACTGAGATCTGGATTCAAAAAATTAATACATTTTCATGTGGAGAACAGCTACAATAACTGCTATCTACTAACAGGAAGGAGTAAGTACTGCAGCAAGTACCTTTGTTATTTTTTGCATTTTCATGGGGGAATGTATGCAAGTAACTTTAAAAAGTCAAAATCTGAGCAAATCATAGGAATCACTTACTACAAAAAGCAATTTGGTTCTCAAGGATTAGAAACACAGAATCCTGAAAGGGCTGGGAAAGATGGAGACTAGGAGAAAGAGGAAAACATGTTTTTCCTTTGAAGACTTTGGCCATGGAAAACAGTCAGGGTTGTTTCAGTCATGAAAAGTTTGAAGAATTGTTGCACCTGTCTCTGTAAAAGTACCTTGATTTTTAAATTTTGGTTGTAATGGTTTTAAAAACTAAGTAGATCTCACAGTGAATGTTTAGAGTCCTGTTCATGTTCAAGTGTAGTTTTTTGTCTTTTACTATCCATTGGATTTACTTGTATAGTAGTTATAGGCACATTATTATTATTACAAATGAGGGGAAATATGTAACCTATGTTTCTTCGGATATGCTTACTTCACTTAATTTATGAATGGGACAATGTCATTGTTTCTGATGGAAGAATAGAATTCCATTGTATATATGTATTTATATACATATGTACAAATGTATATATGTACATATATATGTATATATACACAATGGAATATATATGTATATATGTATGTATGTGTATATATATATATATATATATAGAGAGAGAGAGAGAGAGAGAGAGAGAGAGAGAGAGAGTGGATGTATATTTTCTTGATACATTCATCCACTGAGGGACATCTGGATTGATTCCATTTATTGGCTATGGTAAGCAATACTGCAAGGAACATGTTTGTTCTGGTGGCTTTAGTGTTCTGGTGGCCTTGTTTGTGGTCTAATGGATAAATGCCCAGGAGTGGGATTGCTGGGTCATAGGGAAGCATTATGTTTAGTCTTTTGAGGAACTTCCATACTGCTTTCCAGAGTGGGTGAGCAAATTTATGTTCTCACCAACAGTGTAATAGAGTTCTTTTATGGCCACATCCCTTCCAGGATCTAATACTGTTAGTTTTCTAGTTGATGGTCATTCTAATCATGGTGAGGTAGAATCTCTCAATGTTGTCTTGATTTGCATTTCTTCTATGACCAGAGATGTTGAGCATCTGGATCACAAGAGCTCAATAGCTATGGGCTTAAGATCATATAAAATGGTGTTTATTGAAATGAACTCCAAGGAATGGAAACAAGAGATTTTTTTATTGTATTGTTTGTAGTTCTTTTTGTTTTTTCTTCATTTTTATTCCTTTTGTCACTGTTTTTGATTTCTGTATCCTTTTTTCTTGTATGTAAGTTTATCTGATTTGGGGAGGGGAAAAGGAAGCACAGAGCCAATGGGACAAAAGGCGAACTAATTCAGCAGTGACATTCACTAAACACTATGCTGAAATTGAACGACACAACTTGGGAGTAAATGGCTGGGAGGGAAAATCTGGAAGAAAATGAGGGAGGGGTGACATTGTTCAGAAAGAAATGTACTCTTTACCAGAGTTATGTAACTTTAACCCCTCTGTATATTACCTTAAGAAAGAAAGAAAGAAAGAAAGAAAGAAAGAAAGAAAGAAAGAAAGAAAGAAAGAAAGAAAGAAAGAAAGAAAGAAAGAAAGGAAGGAAGGAAGGAAGGAAGGAAGGAAGGAAGGAAGGAAGGAAGGAAGGAAGGAAGGAAGGAAGAGAGAGAAAGAAAAGCTAGCTAGGCTGTGAAAACACATCTGACTGCTCAAGTCTGGAGTCTCTGTTTGATAGATAAGTGTGAGACAGTACAGAAGGCATCAAGAAAAAGGAACATAAAGCAAAGCAATACATCGGAATTTAAACACAGAACTTCTGGCCTCTAAGAGCAGATGCTCTTTCCTGTGGCTGGAATGATCTTCTCAGACTCCTTGCTCAGTTACTGACTTACCACACAGACTTTTCATTAACAAGGTTGCCTGTCTAAGGAATCCATCCCTGATCACCTCAATTAGTCCCAGCTATGGTCCTATAAAACCCTACACCCATGTCAATATATCACTAGCCAGAAGGGAATTTTAGATGTGCAGTAAACCTGACCATTCATTGAACTGGGAGAAAAACACAAGGGCTATGCCCCTCTTCAGTTTTGTTCAACATAACAAACAGCTCCAGTGTAATTACAGATAGCCTGCCATCACTAGATATCAGTTGTTTGCTTGATTTTCCTTCAAGGACTCAAACTCCTTAGGATGATAGTGCTATTTTTTCTTAATGCTAAATTCAAAATAGGTATTTAATCAGTATCTATCAAGTGGCTACGGTTAGGTATGGTAATAGAAATTTGGGATCTAATAATAGACAAGGAGACAAATGTCTCTTCCTGCCTTTGGGCCTCATATGATTTATATTCCAGTCCTCATCCATTTGGAGTTGAAAGTTAAACATGGACTGCTAAAATAGATTATTAAATTTTATAATCTATCCAAGGGGGATAAGAACTATGGGATATATATATATATATACATACATACATACATACATAAGGAGATTTGTTACATAAAAGAAGTAAAATACGGTTTCAGGTAAGTCTTGTTGAGAGAGCAATATTTAAACCGTCTTAAAAAAATAGGAACTTTAGTCAAGAAGCTATATGAAACAAGAATATTCCAGACATTGAAAATAGCAGAACCCAAGTCCTGGTGTCAAAACAAACAAACAAACAAAACCACCAAAGAGGTCTGAGAGAGAAGACAGACAAGAATCTGAGGAGGCACAGATAATGCCTGGCAGGGAGCTTGGAGACTGACTGAAAGGGAGTTCTGATAACCTCCAAATATCAGTAGTCTTCAATATTAAGAGAAGATAAACAAAAAAGAGGGTGGTGGCAAAGAGTTTGAACCCTACAAAAAACATACTCTAATTCCAGGCACCAGTGGCTTACACCTGTAATCCTAGCTACTCAGGAGGATCTGAGGATGGTGGTTTGAAGCCAGCCCAGTTGGGAAAGTCTGTGAAACTCTTATCTCAAATAAAGTACCAAAGAGCTAGAAAAAGAGCTGTGGTTCAATAGTAGAATGCTAGCCTTGAGCAAAACAAGCTTAGAGACAGTGCCCACATCCTGAGTTCAAGCCCCAGAACTGGCAAAAAAACCCCAAACAAATGAACAAACAACAACAACAACAAACATTCCAAATTTAGCTGCTCATGACTGAATTCCCAGTGTAATAATATTTTTGAGATGGGGCCTTTGTCACCTCTTTAGGTTTCAATGATTTCATGGGAGTAGGGCTCTCACCATGGAATTAGTGCCTTTGTAAAGATGTGCCCCTACTTGCACTTTCCAGCAAGTCCACAATCCAAGAAGCCAGTCTTCACCATGATTGGTTATGCTTGAACATGAATCTCAGGCTTCCAGCCTCCTGGACTGTGTGTGAGAACATCAACTTCTGTTGCTAAGTCTCTTAGTCTGTTGGTATTTTGTTATGACTACTACCTTAGATAGTAACGATAGTCATACTTTCATTGCATTTAAGGTATCATTTTGCCAGTCAATAGTAATAAAACTACAATACCTTCAATATCCTTTCTTTCATTTTATATTTTAAAATCGTCCTCCAGGCAAACATTTTCCCCAGTTTCTGTGATTTTCTTTATTACATTTTTAATATATGTCTCAGGGTGCAAAGTAGATAACATCTCTCCAATTTGGCTAAAAAATATCAGTGGGTTGATTTCTGTAGCCATAGGGACTGTTAACCTGGGTTTCACCAGGAGTTTTTGGAGTTTTTATAAGTCATTCCATTTTGTGTGTGAATTTCTGTTAGTAAGAATTATTTTTCATGGAAAAGACACTATCATTTTTAATTTAAAATGATGAAAGCTTAAATTCCAATGCCTTAGAAAATCTTCACAAATAATCTCTAACAGTTGAGTTTCTTAAGATGTCTCCAAGGCCCTATTTTTGTTGAGATCTAGACAATGGCAAAACCTACACTAACAGATGGAAGTAATAAGCAGAACTAATTATTTGCATAATTCAAAACAGGAAAGAATTACTCACCAGAGCTTTCTGAACAATGTAAAAATTAACTTGTTTTACTTTGAAACAGGTATTACTCAGTCCTCCATAACAACATCTCCATTGTAACAACTTTAAAGGTAAAATATCTTTTCTTCTGAAGCAAATCAGATTGATTGAAATGTGGCTTTTGAGATTTGCATTCAACTATGCTTTTTCTGTTCTTTCACCTATAAATTTTCCAAAATGATCGAACAAGATACATTCACAATGATAAGGCATCTCCCTGTGCATAGTTCATTACATGGGAGAGGAAACATATTTCTGAAGGATATAAGTCAAAGTAACTATTGAGGGCCATGATGTGTTAGATAGCCTGAGATCAGTACAATATTCCTCATAAAGCATCCCAACTGGAGAGCTAATCTTCATTATGAGAGGATATAGGAAAATCCTAAATTGAGGGACACTAATACTATAATTCCTCAGAAAAAAATATCTAGCCAAGTTTTGGTGGCTCAGGCCTGTAATCCTACTTACTCAGGAGGCTCTGATCCAGGGATCCTGGTTCAAAGCCAGCCCAGGGAGTAAATTTTGTGAGAATCTCATCTACAATTAGCCAAAGAGAGAGGGGGGGGGGGGGGTGGGAAGAGGGGGGAGGGAGGGAGTGGGGAAGGAGAGAGGAAGAGAAACTGGAAGTAGAGCTGTGGCTTAAGTGGCAGAACATGAGCTCCTTAGGTCAGGACTACACTTAGGTCCTGAGTTCAAGTCCCAGAACTGTCACAAAAAAAAAAAAAAAACAGTCCTCTTTTAAGACAAATAAGTAACAGTTGAGAAATACTTTTAACTTCAAGGAGATTTAAGATAGATCACAGCTGAATGCAATACATGATTCTAGAGTGGATTCCAAACTGAAGAATATTACTGGAACAGCTGAAAAATTGAAATAAAGATTGCATATTAAATAAAATATTGTATCAATGCCAAATTTCATGAATTTGCTAACTATATAGTAATGTCATATGAAAATATCATTAAGAAATATACATTTGGTTAAGTAGATATGGCATAGTTAAATTACTTTAAATCTTAATGAAAAATTATGTATGTGTATTATATAAATACACATTTATTATCAATCTATTAAAGGACATAGTATTTTTAAAACAATATAGCAAAATGTCAAAACTGAAGAAATTAAGTAAATGTAAATGAAAGTTTTCTGTATTAAGCTTAAAACTTAAACTGGAAATATCTTTTAAATTTTATGTATACATATATGTATGTATGAATGTATATCCAAAGGCAGAAAAAATATCAAACTTCAATCTGAGTTTGAGTAGAATCAGGATTAATGTTAAAAATGAATGCATAGGCCAGGCGCCAGTGGCTCATGCCTGTAATCCTAGCTACTCAGAAAGCTAAGTTCTGAGGATTGTGGTTTGAAGCCAACCAGGGCTTAAAAGTCCCCAAGAGACTCTTTTCTCCAATTAACTACTCAAAAAGCCAGAAGTGGTGCTGTGGCTCAAGTGGTAGAGCACTAGCCTTGAGCACAAAGAGGATCAGGGACAGTGCCCAGGCCAAGTTTAAACCCCCCACAACAGAAGAGGAGGAAGAGGAGGAGGAGGAGGAGGAGAGGGAGGGGGAGGGGGAAGGAAAGGTGGAGTGGGGAGGAATGAATATAGCCAATACTATTGGCAGCTATAGAGTTTCACTATCTGGAAAGCATCCTAGTTGAGCAGGTATCAGTTTCATTCAGTACAAATGAAATTCATTTTTATCACATATTAAAGTGGTAGACAATCTTAGTGCTTCCTATAAAAAATAACTAGCCCATTTAGTACCTTAAATGTACTACTAATCATTTTCTAATGAAGTTCTTTTGATGTCAGGCTGTTTTATGATCTAGTATTTAATACCAGTCATTTCCTTTTGGAAGTTCATTAAAAATTATCTATAATCTTTCAGCAAAAAATTTTATAGTGCATCAATATCAACTGAGATTTCGTTCTTACTAATTTGTATAAACTTTGATTTGAAATAGATATGGTCATTTAAAATTCAGCCAGGCAAGCATAGACAAAGTGTCCCCTTTTTTGGACCTGTTCATCTTATACCTCTTGTAAACACACGTTGTTTCTCTATTCTGCAGCAATATTTACTAGTATGACTTGACTAGAACATATCTTTTCAATCAGGTTTAACGTCAAATAAATCTACAACTGATTTCCTAGGCAATTTCACACACACCCACTCCAGACTCGTTAGGCAAAACACTAATGAAGTATGAACAGCTACTGGAAAAACAGATTTTGTTTTGGGCTGTCCTCTTCTAAATCATATACTGTCAGAAAACGACTTCTTAAAATAATGCAAAGTCGTGGTTTCACACAATTTTAAAGTATCATTTTTAAGTATAAGGAGTTGAATCTAAAAATATTAAATAAAATTTCTTCAGCTTAAGGAAGCTAAGCTAAAATATATCTTAAACTTATATTTATTTATTTAAATTTAAACTTAAATGTTTAAACTAATATATATATATATATATTTAATATTAACATGTGTGCCTATCCCCAGTTTTCCAGATCCCATAAGTCTTTGGGATGTTTTTCTTCGTTTTTATTTCTTGTTTAGGTATACAATATATTTTCTGAGTATTAAATTATATTAATCAGAAAAGTATTTTTATTAGTGATTACCAAAAACTAACATTTCAAGTCAACTACCAAATTCTATCACATACTTAGTGAGATTTTCTTTTATTTTCTCTTTGTTTGTTTGGGGTAGTACTGGTTTTTGCCCTGGGCATTTCATTTAGAGGGTATTTTACAATTTGAGCTACCCTAAAAAATAGTCCTTACCTATTACAAGTTATTTTTAAAATATTTGGTTCATTGTTCAAAAATTGAATTTATGGCAAATAATCTCAATCTGAGATTAGAATGGATATATTTATACTTTATCAAGAAAAATTTGGGTAAGTGTATGAATGAATCAAGGAATCAAGTAAATATATAATATACTATTTCCAATTTATCTCAGGCCATATACCTGACTTTGCACGTGAGGCAAACACTCCACCACTTGAGTTAAGGTTAAGCCTGAGTCCTGTTTGTATTTCATTGCTGAGACAAATTCTTTCTATCATGGCTTAGTTTGGCCTTAGACTCTGTCTTGCTGCTTCTACCTCCCAAGAAGCTGAGATTACAGATATGCATCACAACAACCAGCTATAAATGTGACTCTTTAAGCAGTATAGGATAAAAGATGGGCAAAGCCTAACATTGAATAGTATTGGCTTCCAAAATGCTAGGTAATGTGGTAGGTGCTTTATTACTTCACTGGATATTCACATCAACCTGCATAATAAGTTACTATATTACTTCAACAATAATGAAATTGAGAGTCAGAGGACCCAGGTGCCAGCTCATGGTAATAGAAAAAAAATCAATCATAGATCATAAATTTAAATTTAGAAATGTCTGGGTCTATTATTCAGCACTTTCCATTACACTACATTACCTCCTAAGTTGCGATGCAATGCACATTTTATAATGAATTTAATTTCAAGGTTACCATTGTACATTGGAGGCTGGGATTCTGGAGAAGCAGCATCTCAGACTCTGGATTTTATGTACAGTTGCACATGGGTAAGAAGGCTTGAGAAAATATCTGTTGGAATGAAGGCAGGACTGAAAAGAGGAAGGAAGATACTGAGCTAGGATATAGTGGCAAGAGAGACCTGTTGTGTCCACTGAGAAGCTATGTGTACCTGCAGTCATCCTAATGGCAGCCTGTGCACCAAGACTTGGTACTTTAGCATCAGTAAGATCACCATATATAGGAGTATAACCTGGAGTCTTCAGTGAAATAGCCTATCATAGATTCCCTAAACGAACAGTCTGTAAAGGGACCTTACTGTGACCCTGTGCTGTTCCCAAAACCAAAGTCTGCAGAGGGACTGTGCTGTAACTCACAGCACTGAACACTGAATACCTGGGTAAATAAGTTGATTGTAAAGTATGATCTAAGAGACACAGCATCTACATCACACTATTAGCATAGGGCTGTTGAATATATTCTAAAGACTAACTTCTAATTATTTAAATACCTTAACATTGAATAATGAAAAACAGAAGTAGAGAAAATGTTTAAAAATATCATTTATGCATAATAAGGAAAATAATTATCAAGTAGTAAATTATAATAAAAACTAAATCCAAATCAACTCAGATGAAATATTGAGATTCTATAAATGTTACATTTAAATTTATCTCAAATTAGACTTATTTCCAAGCTAGTTTAAGTACTAAGTTTCAGATGTTTGCTTCCTTGCCATAGATTTAAAACTAGATTTTTTTGGGGGGAGGGGTGTAGTTTTGAGACAGGATCCTGCCTGGAAATTCATTTTAAAGCCCAAGTTGACCAGCGAATTTTTTTTTTTTTGGTTGGTCATGGGGCTTGAACTCTGCCTGGGCACTGTCCCTCAGCTCTTCAGCTCAAGGAGAGTGCTCTACCACTTGAACAACAATGTCACTTCCGGTTATCTGGTGGTTAATCAGACTTTACTTCATGGACTGGCTTTAAACCCGACCCTCAGATCTCAGCCTCCTGAGTAACTAAGATTACAGGCATGAGCCAACTGTGGCCAGCCTCCACAGACTTTTAATCTGCCTAACTCATCTTCTTGAATACTGGCTAGCAGGTGTGCACTACAATGCTTAGATTCAAATGATCATATTTTGATAAGAAAAATAATTTTTTAAATGTGACCATTCTTACATAATTTTTGCCTTGAACAAAATATCTGAAACAAGCAGAAAAGGTCAGATAAGATGATGTTAAGCGAAATGAACCCAAGATAAGGACACAAGTGGTATTTTTCTTTCTTGCTATTGTTTCTAAAGTATTTATAAGATACCACATGATTTTTTGTTGCTTTGTATGTCTCTCTCCCACAGTATAACCCCTGTTTTCACTGCATTTGATGTTGGTATAATTTGGGGGAGCAGAAGGGAAAAAACAAATTGTTTAAATAGGGATACAGGTGGACCCATTGCAACAATGAGATGTACAAGACGTTATGTCGAAAAACGAACTTTACAATTTAGGCAGGGGGACGGGAGGGGGGTCAGGAGGAGTGTAGTTGCGAACTTTACAATTTAGGAAGAGGATAGAGGGGGGAGTGTAGTTGCAGAGATGGGAGGGAAAGGATGGTAGGGGAAAACAAAGGAGGAGGCAACAATGCTTGATAAGAAATGTACTAATTACCTTGCCCATATAATTGTAACCCTTCTGTACAGTATTTTCACAATAAAAAACTTATTTTAAAAAATAAAATAATTTAATATTTACTTGAAGACTATTAGGAAAATGCTAACATATTTTCTGTTGTTTTATTGGACTAAAACATGGAACACTGGTCCAACTCTTAATAGACAAGGATCTCTTTTTAACTGGGTAACTGAACAGGTTTTATGGCAAATTTATTAAAACTATATGAGAAAGGAAGAATAGAACTTAATGAACAAATATTGGATAAAGTATGAATTGTACAGAAGTAACACAAATGTCATATTCAAATAGGCAGTGACCAAGTAAAAGAGTGGAAGTCTTGGGGGATGGTTAATAATAAAGTTGACATTTCTTGAGCTTTATGTTAGAACAGTACAAACTAAATCCCAAAATAAGTAAAAGCTGAAGGCATGTAATCTGTTTTGAAGTTCAAAATGATAATAAACTTGGTGTTTAGTTAGTGAGCATTGGAACGCAGCCACATATTTTCAGAGAAAGAGCTTTCTGTACATGTGCATATTAGGGAAGAGACTGCCCTAATATTTGTGAGCTTAATAGAACCTGGGGCATGATTCCAAATGGAACTTAGTATACATCATTTCTAATAATGAGAGATATTAATTATCTTCATTGAAATCTAAAAGATAAATAAAAATTATATTGTATTTTCATATTTTCAAGCTCATCCTTATAATCATAGAGTAATAAGTGGCTCTGGTCTCTGTCTACCAAGTTGTTTCTACATTCTGTCAAACCACAAATGACCCACATATCTGAAGAATAACTTTGCCTCCAGAGTGCACAATTGATGTGATTAACCGGAGATTATGGTTCTTCAAGCTTTTCAAAGAATGGCTTAAAAAAATAATGGATGAATAGACTCCAACTGAAATCACACATCTGGCCCAAAGATTCCCTTTCCTTGGAAGAGGAACCATAGAAGGATTCCAGGACCTAAGGCAAAAGCTTAGGCCCAGGCTACTTACATGGGCCCAGTGTTGTGTGGTTAAATATATTGGAATATTCTGAAGAAGAAAACAAATCTCACAATATGAGCTGCATGCCAAGAAAAGAACTGTACTAAAAATTCAAAATAGCATTGAATTAAGAAAGAAGTCACTGGGACATACTGTGGAAGAATAGTCAATAAAATTTGGTATTTAATACAGAAAAGACAGATATATACCAAGAAAGAAGGCTATGGAGGTTTTACTCAATAAACAAGCCTTGGTGATTAGGGAAATGAATTCTCTTAACACAGGAGTTTACGTTAAAGAGCATACATTTGAGAAAGAAATAGAATTCTCCCAAGAGGCTGCTTTCCCATGGTACATTCTGTAGTTATATCCAACTGTTATAGGAAATCCATAGTTCACTCTCTGAACCTTGAAAGGGATAAGCAAAGCTAAAAAGTACAAACTGTTTCATCAATCACTTAAAATTATTTCCCAGTCTCACATATAGTCTTGCTCCTTTAAATAAAATCATTTTGGGAGAGCAGCGTTGGATGTTTAGACATTACTAGAAAGAGAAATTTTTTAAGATTCATATCTCAATTCTTAATGACTCACTCTACTTTGGCAAGTAGAAAAATAAATGAAATTGTCTTGGCTAGTTATAGAGTAATCTAGTCAATCTTTTGGCTAGAAATACCAGTTCAGATGGAACGTAATATAAAGTAAGTGTGGTGCATGATCGTCTCAGGTATGGGAGAGCTAGCTTAGTACTCTCAATATTTGTCAGGTACCAATAGTGTCCTGGTGACTGTTAATATTGTAGTAGCATACAGAAGTATATATATAGGGTGCTGGGCTGGGAAGGTGGCTCAGTGGAAGAGTGCTTGCCTTGCATGCATGAGGCCCTGGGTTCAATTCCTCAGCACCACATAAGCAGAAAAAAAGCCAGAAGTGGCACTGTGTCTCAAGTGGTAGAGTGCTAGCCTTGAGCTGAAGAGCTGAGGGACAGTGCCCAGGCCCAGAGTTCAGGCCCCAAGATCAACCAAAAGAAAGAAAGGAAGGAAGGAAGGAAGGAAGGAAGGAAGGAAGGAAGGAAGGAAGGAAGGAAGGAAGGAAGGAAGGAAGAAAGAAAGAAAGAAAGAAAGTATATATGTAGCATGTTGGATAATTAGAAAATACCAGTAGTTTATTACAAGAAGTTTTCTCATACTTATACTCCATTTATGTTAAATCTTTATTATCTTGGTTTAGATAGATCTGGAAACACAGAAAGATGCCTTTTTATCTCATCCTCATATACTTTTAAATTACAGTTATTTTAATAGCTTGAAATCTAAAATTAACAGATTTAAAGATTAACTTCAGTTGCACACATGGTAATCTTGTGTTACTTTTTTGGTTTGGTAATACAAGTCAAAAGATTTAATGCCAAAACATTTTTTTAATTATAAAAAAATCATATTCCCCAGGAGAGCAAAGCCATGATTGTAAGGAAAATAAGTACATATGGATGTGGGTGGTAGAAAACCTGTATTCTTCTTATGGAATGTTTGTGAAAAATGTTCCTTTCAGACCAACATGTTTCCCCATATGGGGAACAGGTTTATAGCAAAGATGTTGTTGGGTAGACAGTGAGAGAGACAGTCAACCATCTGAGTAGCAGGCAACTGTCATCAACTGTTGCTGAAGGTACCACACGAAGCACAGACGTACAAGAATATTCTAGAAAATTGAAGGGTAGCCATGACATTTCCTTGGATAAGGTGTTAACAAGCACCAATCTATACTGGGAGACTATTTTAGAAATAATTTTATAACCCCTTAAAGAAAAATATGGAGATATTACATTAATTTCTTGTAAAGTCACACAAAGTAAGCAACCGAAAAGTAGGGCCTAGTTGAAACCACACATACATTTTGCTTATTGAGTTCATTAGAAATAAATAAATAAATAAATAGCATCCAAATTGAGAAGGAGAAATTCAAATTATCAGACATGAGTCTATCCAAGACTAAACCCTCCATCAAGCAGCTGCTAGGACTAAAAAATGTGTGAAGTTGTAGGACAAAATATCAACAAAACAAAAACAGTAGCATTTTTGTATACCTATAATGAGCTTGCTGAAAAAAAGAAAGCAAGAAAGCAAGACAGCTCACAATAGCTATGAAGTATTTTAGAAATAAATTTTGTGTAGTATCTCGGTAATTAAAAAGTTTCAATATTGATGAAAGAAATCAGACAATACAAAAAACAGAACAGTATTCAATATTAAAGGATTAGAAGACTTAATATTGTTTAAAAAAATAAGCATCAAGCTAGGTACCGCTGGCTCATGCCTGCAATCCTAGCTACTCAGGAGGCTGAGATCTGAGGATCAGAGATCAAAACCACCCCAGGCAGGAAAGTCTGTGAGACTCTTATCTCCAACTAACCACCAGAAAGCTGGAAGAGGCACTGTAGCTCCAACTAGTAGAATACTAACCTTGGGCAAAAAAGCTTAGAGGCAGTATTCAGGCCCTGAGTTAAAGTCCCATTACTCATCATCATCATCATCATCATCATCATCATCATCATCATCATCATCATCATCATTGTAATAACAACAACCATTACACCCAAAGTAATGCATAGAATTGGTGCAATCCCCATCAGCATACCAATGACATCGTTCCTTAATCTTTTTAAATCCTAAAATTCATATAGAACCACAAACGACCCAAAATGATCTTAAGAGGGAAAAAGTGGGGTGGTGGAAGGGGAGACAATAACATAAAATCCTAAAGGGATCACAACACTAACTTCAGAATGCACAATATAATTACAGTAACCAAAACAGCATTGTACTGAAATATGCACATAGACCAATTCAGGAGATTAGTACAAATATATTGAGACACAGGGAATATCACTCAAGAAAGAGCAGTCTTCCATGAAAATGACAATTTGCCTTGTGAAGGTTAAAATGTGTTTGTGACTTTAACTAAGTATCACTGTTCCATAATACTATGAAATATGTAAATTTTATGTAATCACCTGATCTCAATTTTTTAAAAAAAGTGAGAAGAGATGGGTTAGGAGTAATGGGTGACAATCTTGTCAGACACCTTGTACTCATATACTGTTTTGTAGAATGAGAACTTCTTTGTACAACTACTTAAAGATAATTTTTTAAAAGAAAGAAAGAAAGAGAGAGAAAGAAAGAAAGAAAGAAAGAAAGAAAGAAAGAAAGAAAGAAAGAAAGAAAGAAAGAAAGAAAGAAAGAAAGAAAGAAAGAAAGAAAGGAAGGAAGAAAGTAGTTTTCAGCCAGGCATGGTGGCTCACGCCTGTAAATCTAGTTATTCAGGAGGCTGAGATCTGAGGATTGTGGTTTAAAGCCAGCTCCAGCAGGAAAATCTATGAGACTCTTATCTCCAATAAACCACTAGAAAACCAGAAGTGGCACTGTGGCTCAAGTGGTAGAGCACTAGCCTTGAGCTGAAGAGCTGAGGGACAGCGCCCAGGCCCCGAGTTTAAGTCCCATGACCAGAAAAAAAAAAGAGCAAGATTAGTCTTCAATAAATGGTTCTGAACACACACACACACACACACACACACACACACACACACATGGGATTATATCACACTAAGAAGCAATAAAAACACAAAACACTAAGAGCACAAAACTAGACAAATGGGATTGAGGGAAGCTCTAGACAGTAAGAGAAACTAACAAATTTAAGGGATAACCTACAGAATTGGAGAAACCTTGAAAAAACTATACATTTAACAAGGGACTAATATTGAGAACATGTGATGGCATAAAAAACTAATACCTTCATAGCAAATAAACCAATATAAAGTAAGCTAAATACCTAATTTTTCCTCTCATAAAGATATACAAATGGTCAAAAAGTATGAGAAAAATGCTTAATATCATTAATCAGTTCCTGGATTCTTTACTCTATCTATCTATCTATCTATCATCCAACTGTTAATCTATCTGTCTTGACATCAAAGTCATGCTGCCTTGCTTATTGTAGTTTTAAATTAGTATTCAGTTTGTTAGTCTTCCAAGTTCATATATCTTTGGTAAATTGTTTTTGTTATTCTAGGTCCTTTACATTTCCATATGAATTACTATTTCAATTTCTATAAAATAGTTTGCTGAGATTTAAATTGATATTGCACTGAACATATAGATCAATCTAAGAGAATAATTCCAAATCTCATAATGTGCAAACATATTATATCTCCAACTTTCTCGTAAGAATATCTTGCAATTTGTATTAGGCAAGACTTTCATCATCTTTTGTCAAATTTACTTCTAGTATTTCATTGTTTTGCTGCTATTGTAAATGTATTCCTTTATTTTCATTTCTAGTTGTTTTTCCCTGATTGAATCCTAAATTCCTAAAGATTGAATAATGCCCCTATTAACATTTTGAAGATGGCTCTAGGAGAAGTTGGTGCACCCGAGTCTCTTACATACTACTTGAAATGTCCTAAAAGGAATTTTGCAATTTTCTGAAATCCTTGAATTATGAAGTGAGAAAATTACTAAATTGTGTATTTTTTTCTGAAACATTTCTCACTTGCATTTCAATGTGGGAAGAATGAGAACTACCTGAAACTAAATTCAGCTGGAAATGCTGGCCTCATATGGACACAGTCTTAATCAGAACAAATGAGAAATGTCATATTAGTACAATATTGACAAGAATATTCAGAGGCATTTTAAAATACTTAAAATAGTTTTACAGGCATCACAAGTGATTAGTGTAATAACAGTTAATCTAACCAACTAATATCTGTGTTGCCTGCCTAAAGTATGAATAATAACCAGTCATTTTTTCTGTTATGCTATCTAAAGGAGAAAAATGAAAAAGCAATCATTGAGACTTGGAAGGAATAACAATTATAGACACAAAACACTAGCTGAGTTCATTAACAAGGAAATTAGCTTCAAATGAAACACTTTAGTGTCTGTTTTTAAAGAGACTCTTAAATTTACATTATTTTATTTCTTATCTTGGTGGCACCAGAAGGGAATTATTTGTCTGAATGACATGTCGGAGATAACAATGAGGGACTAACTTGTTTTTGTAAGTAGCTCCATTTCCATTGTAACTGACCCTAGATTTAAAGCAGCAGGAATAAAGAAACCATTTTATAGAAAAATACCATGTCATTCTGAGCTTTGTCTAGCCATACACAAAAATCTGATCCCATTTCTAAAATCAACCAATGAAACAGGTCCAAAGCCTCCCTCAAAGGGGAAGAGCTCTCTAATAAATCTTGTTGAATGTAACTGAATTTTTCTAATACACACAACAACTTTTAAAATTCTGCCAGACTCTTAAAACTGATAAGCAAATTCGGTAACCTTGGAAAACCACTAACATTTCTCTACAGCTAACAATGAAGTTTCTGAACATAAAATACAGATAATAATCCCAGATATGATAGATACATAAAAATGTAAATAGGAATAAATTTCGCCAATGATGCACAAGATTTTGTACACTGAAAACTAGAAGACATTGATGAAATAAACAAGACAAATGAATCAAAATATGTCGTGTATGTTTTCATAGATTAGAAGAATATTTTAAATGCCTACTCTTTCAAATAAACTACACATTCAACTTAATTCCTATCAAAACTGCAGTATCACCTTTTCTAAAGTAGAAAAACAAATGCTAAAATACATACGTAACCAAAAAACATACATATATCCAAGTCAATCAAGAATAAAATAGAAGGTATCACACTTTAATATTTCTGGCTATACTACAAAGTGATAACATTAAAACCTCATGATGCAGCATTCAATATATATACATCAATTAAACAGATACCAACTGAACAGAATAGAGCCCCATAAAGGAAACTATACACATTTGTTTATTTTCATCTTGACAAAGGATTCTAGAAAACACAAGGAAAAAAAAGGCTCACTTAAATAAGCAATTTAGGGAAAAGTGTAAGTTCACATGTAAAACAACAACAACAATAATAATAAATTCAACCCTACCTCAGAACATATACTAACATCAACTAAATATGGAGTAAATCTTTAAACATAGGGCAAATATTAAAATAGAAACAAAACAAAACCAGAGAATATGTTAAAGTGATGGACATAAATAGACATTTCTCAGAACATGAAATCAGTTATCATTAGGGAGATAAATGCCACCTTACATTGTTACAATTGCAATTATGAAAAAGACAAAAGTGAGTGTTGGCAAGTATGAAGAGAAAATGGAATCCTTGCCCATTGCAAATTAGTACATTCATTATGAAAATCAGTATGGAGTGTCCTTATAACACTAACAATAGAATTACCGTATGAGCCAACAATCCATTTCTGAATATTTACCTGAAATATCTGAAATCTTCCAGGGATTGCTAAGGTGGATAAGTAAGAACATTCCATGTTTATTGGAGTAATATTCATTATTTGATCAGGGGACCAAACTAAGTGTCCATCAACAAATGATGGAGAAGCTGAATTGAGTAACTGAGAACTGCAAAATTCTGGGATAAATTAGATGATAGTGGAATATTTTTTCAAAGAGCCCATACTCCTTTCTGGCCTCACTAAGTTGAATGTCACAGCAAGAAATGAAAACAAAGCCCTGGAGAATTTTTAGAAATGAAATAAAGTGTAAACCGTGTTATTAGTTTAGCCAAGCACTGGTTGCTCATACTGTAATCCCACCTACTCAGGAGGCTGTGATATGAGGATGTGGTTCAGATGATAGAGAAATAAGGATAGGCTTGAGTACAAAGCTAAATGAGAGCACTTTGAGCCCTGAGTTCAAGGCTCAGTACCAGCACAAAACCAAAAAGGTGTTATTAATTTAAAGAGTCCCCAAAGATATGTACTTCAAAGAAGAAAGGGGGTGAGCAGTATAAAAATCTGTGGCTCAGAAATAAAGTCAGTTGGAAAAAATTAAAAAAATCATTCTTTAAGTAACCGATCTTTGGAGACATTTAAGAAGGTACTAAAATAGATGGGTGATGCTGAACTTAGTAGTGAACACATGAGAGTCAAGTGCAAAAGAAAGAGATGGGTGAGCTGAGAAACCCTGAGGAGGAAAATAGCAGTGATAAATGAAGAGAGGGAGTTGGGTTGGTTATTTGGTAATCCACAGAAGATGGCCATTTAAAAAACCTGTGCAAAATATGCAAAAGAAATTCTTGGCACCTGGCAATTAACAAGAATAATCACACAGCTGAACAGAATGCCATCCTTTTCAAGTTGATATCAAAGACAAACTATTTTTTAGGAAGTTAGGGTTTGGGATTGGTTGGTTGGTTGGTTGGTTGGTTTGACATTTTGCCATGAAAATCTTCTTAATTGTCACCAAAATTCAGTCGCAAACTCTTTAAAAGAAAAATCTTTTGATTTTCAATTAAGACTTATTTTCTAAGTGGCTTAGGCCTATAATCCTTAGCTACTCTGGAGGCTGATATATGAGGATCATGGTCCAAAGTCTCCAATAACCAACAAAGAAAGCCAGGCTGGATGTATAGCTCAACTCATATAGTGCCAGCCTAAGCAGAAATGTAAAGCTATGAATTCATGTCTCAGTATTCACACCCAAAATAGAAAGACATAGCATTCTACATATAATCTCAATTATAAGTTTTGCTTGTGTGTGTGTGTGTGTGTGTGTGTGTGTGTGTGTGTGTGTGTGTGTGTGTGTGTGTGTGTGTGTGGATATGAGTATGTGCTGTTTTTTATTTTGGTTCTACATTTTAAATCATTTTCTTTTCTACAGAGGCACATATCCTTTGACCAATAAAATCAGAATAAATCATTCTATAGAAATATAGTTTATACTAGAAAGATAATTTATATTTCATTCTTTCATGGACCAACCCCAAACATGGTGTTCCTTCCAATTTTGACTTAAGAAAGGTGCAAAGGCAAATGTATGTTCATCAGATAAGGATCAAATAAACTCAGTAAAATAAAAAGTAGATTGTATTTGGTTTTGAATTTTCATAAGGTAATGTGGCCTGAGTGAGATGACTTAGTCAGATATCTTGGTTCCATTTCTGAAGAAATGAAATTAAAAAAATAAAATAAATAAAACTTGCCATTTGATAATGGTTTTAAAAATAAAACCTCCCTAAACTATCTCTTCTCAGTAATTTTAAGCAAAATGCTTATAAAGTAATTTTTCAATGAAGGCACAATTTGAAATAGAATCCAAATTGGTTGTCCTAGCATTTTAGAAGTAAATTATATTACTGTTGCACATATTCTTAGATCAGATACGAATCAGATGAAAAATGAATATCTATTAGCTATTTCATATTCAAAGTGGCATAGTATATGCATATGCACTAAGATGTGTAAAGTCTCATCTATATTTACCAATAATTGAGAGATGTTATTTCACTCTCCTCCCCGTCTTTATCACACAAAACAACCCCCAAACAAACAAAAAACAAACAACAACTCTGTGACCTGTGCTCTACTGTTCTACTGCTTACCCTTGCAAAGCTTTCTCTCCAAACCAGTCTCCTTTCCCTAAAGTTCGAAGAAAGATGGGGTCTTCGCTTGGGGAGTCTTCTCGGGTGACATTAACCTACAAAAAGAAACAATGAAAGTCTAAAACCACCATATGCCAGAATGAGCAAGAAAACACCAAGCAATAAAACTAATTCCATTTATTACTTTTTATAGCATGTTTAGTAAATTGCCACTAGAAGTATCAAAGAATCATTCCAATAAAATCACAATAACTTGCTCTAAGTATTTTTTATTTTTCCAAGTTGTATTTTTTGTAAAAGAAAAGAAAAACAGGAAAAAAGAAAAGAAAGGAAAAAACAAACAGTGGATGGTTATGAAATCTAAATGCTACATATTCCTCACTCCACCCCTATTTTCACTACTTGCTATGGGGCAATCTCTACCATGAATTTAGTTAGTAATCTAGCATTCTTCTCTTTTATGTGTTAATATAGATGTGTTTTAAAACTACATGAGTAATACAAGTAGTACCTATTACTTTTCAATTTGTTTTTCTTCTCATTTTGTTTTAATATATTTGGATTAGATACAAATCTAGTACATTAATTTTATACTAATCTCTCTGTATTATACTATATAAATGTATTTACTTATCCATTTCCTTATAAATTGACATATATATTATGTCCATTTTTTTCTCATGCCATAAATATCTTTTCTATATCTCCACATGCACAACCTAGTTTCTCTAGGATATTGTTCTCTTTTCTCAGATGAATTATTTACTCAAAGGCCTATTTCATATTCTAGAACATTTCGACTTTTCTGCAGACTCTCTGACTATATATCTTATCCTTATGTTCAGCAGGATTCAACAGGATTTCTGGTATTTCCTCAGCATTCGCTATGATTTATAATAAAAACTCAAAAACTGGCATTTTTTAACCAACACCTTCATAACTACAAGATATCTTAGTACAGGTAGGTTTGAAATGTGGTAACAGGAGTTCTTGTCCACAGGAAGGAGGTGGTGCATTCTTGTTGCATGAATTAAAGCAAATAGAGTAAGTTGTACTTTTGTGCTAATTCACTTTTGCCTCAAGCTCTACTAATATGCATAATACTGTTGCTGTATCATCCATTTAATTATTTAAATAATTAAAATTCACCTATCTGGAAAATGTAATGAAGTAAAAAAACTAATTTCTTGAGACAATGCCAGACACTTAAACACATTTAAAACACTATGTTTCAGGTTTCTGAACCTGAGAAATTGGAAGTCAACAACCAGAATTCTTATAATTATTGAGAAGATGCAAGGTGCAAGGAATTCAATTATTATTCTCCACTGATCCATTTGATTACTCACATACACAGTACCTCAAACCATGGAAATTTAGTTCGTAACATTCTTAGTTACCACTAACGTATAGTCTCTATGAAGAGACTAATTTGCATGTAGATGAGGCTTTTATAGATGTAGAAACTTCAAGGGAGAGTCTTATTTTGCTGGGAGTCTTATGTTGCTTTTTTTGATCATTATTATTTTTCCTATGAATATCCTTGTACATGTTTCCTGATAAGTTTGGGTATCAGAAGGGTCAATACTTGTAAATAAAGGATGAGGTTGTTAAGTATACGTATCTTCAGTTTTCTGGATGCTGATGTCTCTTGGCACAAATGTATATTTGTACCATTGATGAATGGAAGCTTGTGTTATCCTGTATGCTTATTGCATTTGATATAGATACCTATGTATATTCATCTATCTTTCTTCTATCTATCTAGTTAGTTATCTATATGTGATTTTGATCTTTTTTTTTCCAGGAACATAGGTAGTAGAAGATATTCCTTGAATATTAATGGTAGAGCAACATTTTCCCATATTAATTGTTGAGCGACTATGTTTCCTAATGGTGATGTGTCTCATCATCCTTGTGCTTTATTTTTCTATTGGATTATCTTTATTTTTGTTATTGTTGATTCCTTAGAGTATGGATTATCTTCTTACTATCTTTATGATGGTAAATTTATAGCCTTTAGCAATTATGAGTAGAAATGCTACAAACATTGATGCAGCTTGTATGTGAATTATATTTTTATTCCTCTATAATAAATACCATAAAAATATTGCTTAGTAGTTTATATTTCATTCTCTCCATCTTCCCAGATAAGATTTTATGAATTTTGTGAAGTCTAATGTCCATTTTTTGCTTTTTTGAATATGTTTTAGGAAACGTGGAGGAGAATTTAACTTAACCTCAGATTATAAAGATATTTTTTCTAAACATTTTATAGTTTTATGTCTTATCATTAAATATATTATTAGTTTTTATTTAATTTTCATGGAAGATAGGAAGTTTAGGTCATTATCTATGGCTTAACATTTGTTCTAACACTATTTATTGGTAAGATTTTCCTTCATTGTTGGCTTATTAAAAAATATATTGTGGGGCTTGAATTCAGGGCTTGGTTGCTATCCCAGAATTTTTCACTCAAGGCTAGTGCACAGCTCACTTCCATTTTTTCTGGTGGTTAGTTGGTGGTGTCTCCTGGATTTTCCCGTCCTGGCTGGTTTCAAGCTATGAGTCTCAGATCTCAGCTTTCTGAGTAGCTACGATTACAGGCCTGAGACACCAGTGACTGGCTAAAGGTTTATAGTTTTTGCTTCTCTTTTGTCCAAGACTAGGACTTGAACTAGGTATCTGATGCTTGTTACTCACTGGCAGACACCCTACCACCTGAGCCATGCCTCTGACACCATTGCTGTTATTTATTGTTTGCAGTTTGTTGCATGTGCTAACTGTAGGTATACTGTAGATTCTATCTGAGAATGCCAATTATACATGCATGCTGCATTTATCAAATGCTTTCATTGTATTGACATGATAATGTGATTTTTCTCTTTCAAGACTGCTAATATAAATTATGAAAATATTTTATTGTAAAAATGCTGTACAGCGGGCTTACAGTTACATGACTAAAGTAATGAGTACATTTCTTGTGGAGCCCTGTTTCCCTCTCCTTTGTTTTTTTTTCCCCTTCCCTCCCCCATCACCCCCACTCCCCCTCTGAAGTTGTAAAGTTCATTTCCAAAATAGTGTCTTGTGAGTCTCATTGTTGCAATGGGTCACCCTGTGTCTTTTTTTCAGCATTTTGTTATTCCCCTTCCCCCACCCAAATTAGATAAATGTATATACAAGATGCAAGGTACCAAAATCAAATACAGTGACAACAGGGATATACCATAGGAGGAAAAACATACAAAAGAAACATTTTTTGGTAATCAAATTATAGTAAAAATTTCATTCATTTGACTACTTTCAATAAGAAATCTAATATTTGTCTTAATTAAAATTAGCTATTTTTTTGTCAGTTGTGGGGCTTGAACTCTAGGTCTGGGCACTGTTCCTGTGCTCTTTAGTTCAAGGCTAGCACTCTACCACTTGAACCACAGTGCCACTTCTGGTTTTCTAGTGGTTTATTGGAGATGAGAGTCTTAGGAACTTTCCTGCCAAGCTGAGATCTGATCCTGAGTAGTTAGGATTATAAGTATGAGCCATCAGTGTCCAGCCTAATTTTAATTTATATAGCAAATGAGATTAATGACCATTATATTAGTTTCTATATATAACAGAACAACTTTATTAGCAAGGAAAAATTACTGGACAATGGTGATCTATCTAAACTTTTTAAAATTTTAATAACGTATCTGCTTATATTAAAAACAAAAGTTACTAAAATATCTTATTTACTTTTTCATTTCTATATAATAAATCCTTTTGTTGATTCACAATAATTGGCATGTCTATGACCACCATGGTGATAATATGCACACATCATTTTTTTACCTAAAAATGGTTATTTCTCATGTTTCATTGTTATCTTTACCTAGCATGTGTAGGCATATACTAACTAAACTTCCAAAACAGAAGACTTGCCATATTCAGAACCACTTAACATTGTGTTAGGCCAATATGATTAATGACCATATTTAAAAACTTACTGATTCTAATGAGCAACGCATATGATTTTAAATAGTGTGCAACAGACAAAAAACATTTAATCACAGTTCCTTCTAATGTGAACATGCAAAGTACACTGACATATAGAACCAAAGAAAAAGTCAGTTGTATTGGAATGATTATCAGATTACTGAAATTTTCTTTACTAACCTTGTTCAATTTTTGATTCAATTTATTTAGGAAGACAAATGTTTTTTGATGCAACATCACTTTGGGGATAGTTGTAGAATTTTTTGGTGTTTCTCTTCATTGTGGAAGGAGGAAGCCATGTTTCCAGGTAAATGGAATGGTCTCACAAAATAAGACAGAACTAAACGGGCATGAGTGGCTCATGTCTGTAATCCTACCTACTCAGCAGTCTGAGAGCTGAGGGTCATAGTTTAAAACCAGCCTGGCTAGACAAACTGAGAGACCCTTATCAACAAATAAAACTGGAAGTGGAGGTCTGGCTCAAATCCACATGTTGAAAAAGCTGAGCCAGAGCGTGAGGCTCAGTGGCACAAGAGAACTAACTCAGCTTCCACTTAAAGCAACAGCAACAACTACTATACATATCACTGTCACCGCATCCTTTCTTAAAGTTGTAAGAGTTCACTTTGTGCAGGCTTAGTGGGGGAAAACAAGTATTTCAATGTTTACATCATAGTGTTTCTCTGTGTGGAAGTGCTTAATGGGAAAATACTAGTTATTTTACACTTAAGTAAATGGATCTGGACAAAAGGAAATCTACATGTAACTTTGCATGCTGTATTTTGTGACTCCTACGGCAGCATTTCATCAGACTATTTTCATCCACCTTATAAATTTAATAAATGAATACATAAAACAGGTTTATACTAGTATATCTAACACCTGCAATTTTAGAAAATTCCAATTCCACAACTGCTGTCTGCTGACCTTAACTTAAAACTTAATCTTTAGTTTACCTAATTAATCTTTAACTTAAGCTTAACATTCCTATCCCATACAACTGGAGTTGAAATATGCTCATCTGTTTATGTAGTCATTTTGATGCATTAGTATTAGAATTCACATAATAATATATGAACTAATATAATTAGGAATCATAGCAAGGAATATGTGAGATCTGAGAAACTAGGGGAAAATCTATGCTAGACTATCTCTCTCTCTCTCTTTCTCTCTCTCTCTCTCTCCACACACACACACACACACACACACACACACACACACACACACACACACACACACCCTGTGTTTTCAGACACAGTCTAATACATCTCTATTATTTCTTTCCTAGAACTCCAATATATTGCTCTAAAGTATTATCAATTGGCTAGTTCCTGTGTCATTTCCATGCTCTTTCTATACATATATATTGCAAAACTCAAAAAGCACCTCTGGTGCACCTGTTTCTTGTAACTATTAATTCCATTAGACTATGCTAGAAATTTGCAATAATAAAGTGGTCACAAAAGCCTTTGCAGAGTCATCTCAGTGGGCAATCACACGATTACCATATAGCAAAGAATCAGCAATGCTGTAAAGCAAAATCTAAATTTTTCTTCTGACCAACCGGTGTACCTCTATGAAGATTTTCAGTTCCACTGATTCTTTAGTCAGTGTTAATCAATAAAAACTTAGATCTACAGCACAACATATAAACAGTTTCCTAGCTTCTAGCATTGCAAAATACAGAATGTAATTTTATCCCAAACTGTGTTCAAACATGTCATTTCAATAAGCAGGATAAAACTACAATTTTTCATCATTATAGTATAACATGTCATTGATTAAGCATTGACATGCATATTCTCAATTTGAAATTAGTTCACAAAATAATCTAAGATTAAGTCCAATAATACTTGTGATCTTTTACTTGTCCTGTTTACTGTGGCACTGTACATCATTCTATATAAACTATAAGTTGCCACAATCACTTATTTAATGAGATTGCAAAATAAATTTACTTAATTTCTAGATGCATCAACTCTTCTTAAGAAAATCAAATAGGGACTGGGAAGGTGGCTCAGTGCTAGAGTGCTTGCCTTGCATGCATGAGAACCTGAGTTCAATTCCTCAACACCACAAAAGCAGAAAAAGCCAGAAGTGGCGGTGTAGCTCAAGTGGTAGAGTGCTAGCCTTGAGCTGAAGAGCTGAGGGACAGTGCCCAGGCCCAGAGTTCAAGCTCCATAACCAGCAAAAAAAAAAAGAAAGAAAAGAAAGAAAGGAAGGAAGGAAGAAAGAAAGGAAGGAAGAAAGAAAGAAAAAAAGAGAAATATATAATCACCTCTACCTGCATTTCTCTTTTTCAACACATAATACATAGGGTAGAAATACTTTCTACAAATAACAAGACAAACATAAAAGTAATAGTACAATAACAAATGAAAAAGTAAAAGAATTTGGAGTATTTACAATACTATTGTATTT
Source organism: Dipodomys spectabilis (assembly GCF_019054845.1). NCBI lineage: Eukaryota > Metazoa > Chordata > Mammalia > Rodentia > Heteromyidae > Dipodomys > Dipodomys spectabilis. The sequence goes on along the minus strand of NW_024870802.1, from coordinate 24,544,559 downwards.
GAGCATTGATCTAGACATGTTTTTTTCCAATTTACTTTCTTAGTTTTTAAGAAAAAAAAACTATAGCAGACTCATATTTTTAAACTAAAATAATATAAGAAAGAAAACATCATTTTTCATTAAAAACCAGTTTCCTCTATTTTAATCCCTCTTCTTATACTCAGCCATTTTCAGTAGCTTCTTATTATTCTCTTGATATTCTTTATAATGCCCTAATACAACCTGAACATATTGATATTGGAATATTAAGAAGTTTGTCTAAAGGAGACTCGAATGTTTCACAGCAAATTCAAATTTAGCTAACATGAATTTTAACACCAGGTGCCTCATTAGAGTGACATTACTACCGTTAAAGACTGAATTGATTTTTTAAAGCACCCCCAGTATTTTTTAACAAATAGCTGTAATGATGGAGAGTTTTTGTGCATGCACACTTAGAGCATCATCTAGTACCATGATTATTAGTATCAGCCTGCTTCCTAGTTTTCAACGTTTCACTCTTCCTTACTTCTATGTCAATTTTTGGAAGATAAATTCATAAATATGCATATGATAAATTCATAAATATGAGGATGGAAGAAGTCCTATAGCAAAAGATTGAGCATGTGTATTTCTGTGTTAACTTACTGTTCCTTTGCTGATGATGAAGAAGGTGTCCCCCCTTGCACCTTGCCTGATGATATACTCTCCATTTTCATAATGGGTCTGAAAAACAGGAACAGAAATAGAAAATATTTTAGCAAAAGAGTGATCAACCAAACAGCTGAACTTCTTCAAATATCAACCCCCTGGGAGGCATGCATCATGATGGAATTTAACTCAAGCTTAGAATCCATCATGATGTAAGAATGAATAATAGTCAATAAATATAGTAATTACACAGATATCACATCTCTACTGTTCATTTGGTAAGTTTTGTGAATGCCATTTTCCAGAGTGATTATCTTCATGTCTTTAAATTCATCCATTTCAATTGTTCGATGAAAAATTGCTTTCTCCTATCTACCAAGCATGAAACAAAATAGCAGTGCAGCTAATTAAACTGCTTTTTCTGTATTACTTTCTTTGTCATTCTCTTCTGGTTGAGTAGCCTCATCATGGTAGATTTTTTTTTCTGAGAAATTATTGGAACATCTAAAGATCCTCAACTCTAGGTTGGCCTTCGGTGTGGGTTAGATGGCCCCTGATACTTTTAAAGGCACCACATAATGCCTTAATGATCTGATCTGGTCCAGCATCTGTCCAGCAAAAGCCACAAAATGAAGAACAAGGGAAGGCTGCAAGAGGATTATGACAGTGAGTCAGTATTCTGACCTGGATATTATCACTAAGACCAATCCCAGGGTGAAGATTACTCCAAAAGCAATTTCCATAAGTAGAGGTGTACTGCTGAGTCAGAAAGTACAACAGAAAAATGATCCAGTGCCATCTGGACCTTCCCCTCTCTATAGCTCAGCAGGGTCATCATATCTTGGGAAAGAAAACAATGCTGAGCAAACAGGTTCATGGAATACATGTAATATCCATTAGGTTGATGGCTACTGCCTTAACACTTTATATTATGGCTCTTAAAATTACAGTTTATTCATCCTTGATATAGAAAATGCTATTATTTTTGTTTCTAGAATGCTAACATATTACCTAATGTATCACTTGTTTTTTTTTCACTCAAAAGTAGTTCATTTTCCTAGCAACAAGTTTTCTTTATATATTTTTTATTGTAAAAATACTGTACAGAGGGGTTACAGTTATATGAGTAAGGTTATGAGTCCATTTCCTATTGAGCATTGTTACCCCCTCCTTTTTTTTCCCCCTACCATCCCTTTCCTCCCCACATCCCCAACTCCTCTCCCCCGCCCAAGTTGTAAAGTTTGTTTTCAACATAGTGTCTTGTACATTTCATTGTTACAATGGGTCAACCTGTATCCTTATTTCAGCATTTTGTTATTTATCTTCTCCTCCCCGAATTATAAAAATGTATATACAAGATGCAGGGGACCAACATCAAATACAGTTTAGACAGTGGTTATACCATGGGGGAAGAACATACAAAAGAAACAAAAAAATCACATAGTACATTGTAAATATTTTAAAAACAACAGCAAGAAAGAAAAAACCTCTTGTGTCCCTATCTTGGGTTCATTTCGCTTAACATCATCTTAAATGGTCATATGTACATAGCTTTTGAACTAACAAAGTCTTCAACCTTCTAATCTCAATGCCAAGATGTTATACACAATCTGATATGTGCTATTCAATACTATTTACATTTTAAGTACACATTTATAAATACCTACAAATTATGTATTTCTATACAAATACTCATTTCTCAATAAAAGTAGAATCATAGATTCTATATTATTCCACTGGTCTGTTCCATCTAACAAGCATATCCATGTTCAATGTTTACATATTGATGAATTAAAATGGAAGCATCTTTACAACAAGTAGATTCGATAAATGAAATGGTCACAGTCAATTTTCATATATTCATTTCACACATCCAAAAACTCTGAAGTTCTCTAAGTAAGAGCTTTCCTATAGACACAGATCATACAAAAATGAATTATATAAAATCTCCTTATAGCACATTTATTGATCTTCTTCCTTTGATGGTGTAAATATTTTATAGCTCCATTGTCCCATGTAGTAGTTGCTTGCTACTTGGGGCTACTGAGCAATTAAGATATTTCTTAATATATTTAATTTTAACTAATGTAAGTTACATAGTCACAGGTGGTTTAGAGTTCCAGAATTCAGACAATACAATCAGTAGTTAGACATGATCAGCAAGGAGTTACAGTTTAGTAGTTGGGCCAAGGGTAAAAAATCATATTTCCCCTTGTTGATGTTTTTTTCTTGTGTGAATGCAACACTCAGATGTCTCTCTTTCCCTTTCTTCACTTGCACCAGAGGAGATGGCATGATGAAATAATTGATGTATGAGAAAGTAATTAGCTATATCTGCTCATCTTGGCTTCTTATCTCTTCACTGTGGGAGGGAATCCCATGGAAGGACTGCATTGTCTGCTCATTGTCTGCTGCTTTTCTGGATGCTCTTCTCCCCAGCTAGTGATAAGATGGGTAATTCTGTCCCATTAAATGACCCAGTTGGGACATATACTTTATTCTCATACTAAGCTACATCCTCTGACTCAGACTTTATTAGTAATAATGTTCACGTGTTTGCTTCATCTAGTCTTTACTTTTTTTTCTTTTCTTTTTTTCCTGTAAGTCATGGGGCTTGAACTCTGGGCATGGGCACTATCCTTCAGCTCTTCAGCTCAAGTCTAGCACACCACCACTTGAGCCACAGCGCCGCTTCTGGTTTTCTGAGTAGTTTATTGGAGATAAGAGTTTCACAGCTTTTCCTGCCTGGGCTGGCTTTGAACCGCGATCCTCAGATCTCAGCCTCCTGAGTAGCTAGGATTACAGGCCTGAGCCACCAGCACCCAGCTCCTTTACTTCATGTTATTTCTCACTTTGCTCCTGATCCAAGACTGCTCCAAAACTTCAAAATATTCCAGAATACATAGTGCTATAATATAGGTAATTGTGGAAGAACACAGTCTTGTGAACACTTGACTCTTTCCAAGTTATCTATGGAGGATCTTTGAGCTCCCCATTGAGAAATAAGAAAGAGATTGTGGGGGGCATATGTAATTTATAATATCACATTATATTAGTGGATATAGAATTTCTTCTGTAAAATGAAAATATACACCTTGAGATGTGGAGAATTCTTAGCTCCTCCAAGATCATTTCTCTCATTTATTTGATTTCAGAAACATCTCCATGTCTATGGGTTAGTTGTTTTTTTTTAAGCAAAAGGTCATTTGTAGTATATTAAAAGATATGAACATGAGGGTTTCCTAACTCCAAAAGTATTGGCATTGTGATCATGCTTTCTGTAGGGAGTTTTACTCTATCTCCTGTACTGACATAGTCTTTAATAACAACCTTGGACTCTGCCCATCTGGTACCAGTAGTACCCCAAAATCCCAGTTGTGAATACCCAGCGTGTCTCCAGACATTGCTAATTACCTAGCTGGGAGCAAGTCTTCCCTCAGTTAAGAGCAAGTCTTGTAATGATTTCATATTTCTAATCTCTCCATTTCAAAGAGTTGAGTTAGGCAGAAATACCCATACAGAGCTCAGTTAATTCAGAGAATTTATCTAATACCCTTACTGCCTTGTGAATGAGTTTCTTCACTCAGTATTCATAATCATCCTATCAGTTTAATTCATGTACCCAGGCATGCACTGAAACATGTTTTCATCCTGCATAAGCTCATAAAACCCAAGTGTCCAGAGAAGAGCCTGTGGGACAGTGGCCAAAGGCAAGCTAAGAATGGAAAGGGTAAGACTGTAAGAGTTGTAACACCAGGGCTATAATGACTATGATAATCTGAAATGTTCAGTTGCACCTGAGGGGAGCATGCTGACTCTTGGAGTTTCTCTAATTATTTTAATCAAACACCAGCAATTTCATCTTTTGTTTTTTGGAGATCACTTTTGCAGCTCCACCATTTTCTTATTTCAAATTAAATCACAGAGGTGTACAGAACTTCAGAGAATAAACCTTAGCAAACTAGGCGTCTCTTTTAAAAGCCTCCAATATTTGTTGGGACAATGAGTAGGTTCTCCACCATGGCATACGAGGTTGTATGCCACAGTTTCCAGTCTCTTCTTACTTTCTCCATTTTGTCCTGTCCAACTCACTCTCCCAGGTCACCAGGTCTCAACCACACCACCACCAGGCATACACTCTGAAGGACAAATATAACCACCAGAAGGCTTTAGGCCCTTGCAAAAGGCAGCCTACCCAAGGACTGGAATTCAGCTAGTTCAACACATTCATATCATCTTCAGCCATGCACACTTAGGTAACCCTACATGAGCACATGTGCAGTCTGGTATAGCCATCCCTGGCCAGATAACCTTTTGTCTATTGTAGTATAAAGAGGCACCATTGCTGGACGGGGCAGTTGAGGAATTATGGAGTTATGCGTTGTGCAGCTGCTGCTGGAAAAGAGAATGCAAACCTGCGAACAAAATGAAGCCAATATTTCTGTGCAGTCTGTGAGTTTATTCTGGGATGGGACAGTCAACAATATGGTCTCGATGCTGCTGTTACTACTAACTATAAGTCTATGAACAGGAGAGCCTGTGAATAAAAGCATAACCATCCTTTCCTATCATGCCTCAAATCTTTCTCTGGCCTGCCAGAATTGGAGAATCTGAAAATTTACAATACACACTCCCATTGTCACACCCCTCACACTTTCCCAAGTAACCTGGCTACCTGAAGTCTTCCTGATACATAATTTGACAGTACTAACTGGCTCTCATTCATTGCCTTTTAAGGTCTATGAAGCAAACATATTTGTCTGGTTCTGTTCCTTGTATCCCTATTACCAAATATATTCTCTGGAATAGAGGCTCAACAATTAATTGCGTGAATAAAACAGTCTTCATCAATCCACATCTTTAGCATTGACTGTAGTCATCTCATTGAAAAGGTTTCTACACAATTTTCATCCCTCATTTCCACTGTTATTTCCCTATCCTAAGACAAAAATCATATGCTTTACTTTTGAAATGTCCTCTTATTTGGTGTCCCTGTCTCTGATCCATCCATTTTTCTGTCTGAAACCAGTATGACTTTTCAAATAAGAAATAAACTAGAATCACTTGATGGGCTAAACTATTTGAATGATTTATTACCACATTAACACCATAAATGATTTCATTTAGTGTGATCCATCCCTTACTTAAGTATCCATCCTAGCCCTTGTCCTTCCTTCCAACCTTGTCTTTCTTTTGGAGCTTTGTATTGCCAGGCCAGCCCCTTCCTTAGAATATTGGTTTCAACAGATCCTTTGGTTACAACACTCATCTTCAAGATCTTTGGTATCTTGTTCCCTTTACTGGAGCACCAAAAAAGGTTTATCCTTACTACATGAACCACAACACTTTCATCTGCCTGATGCAGCTATGAGGGCCTTGTCTCTTCTGAAGGACCTTTTTGTTTTGGGATTCCTGGGATTGCTATGTAAATCAGATTGACTCTCACTGGATAGTACAAAATACCAGGCAAGTCTGGGCCCCAAACTGACCAGTTATGTGTGGGTAGATCCTGATGACACAAAGTTCAACTTCACCAAAAAGATCTGGAGTTGATTCTTACAAATTCCAAAGCTTCCGAAATCGGTAAGTGTGAAAGTCCCCAGGGTGAGAAGTACCTTACTTTAGACAATAAATATATGACTAGCATCTGAAGGTAATAAACCAGTTAGCTGAATAAGAGGCAGAAGAGTTTTATGGTAGTGTCTTAGGCAGCATGGATTGACAAAAGGATAAATATTACCTGCCATTGGCCCAAGTGTAGCTTCCTAATGGGATTGTCCCCATGAATAGGACATATTGACGGTTTTGCATTCTTGCAGGATTAAAGGAAAACTATAACTCCAACTGTTACTGTGACCCTTCTTCATTTCAGCTCATTAAACATGCCATGAACTCTTCTCAGCAGGCTACAGTGTGTTGTACTTTTTAGTGGAATAGGAAACATTGAGTGAATCACTTCAGTTATAAACTATCAGAGTTTTATGTGAATACTTATGCGGAACTAGACCCCACTGTTAAATCTATTATATCTTACTGTACAAACCCTACTTTGATATTTAAAAAGAAACAGAATAGTACTTTTCTTTCTTCACAAAAGTTACACTTTCAGAATAGTGTAGTAGCTTAATTTGTATATCAAATCACTTTTTACCACTAGAAAACATTTGTACTATTTTTCTTTTCATTTTTGAATAACTTCACTTTTGAAATGGTATGCTCAGGTTGAAAACACTAACCTTTCTCTTAAAGGTCATACAATCTCCACCTAAGCAAATGATACCACATCCTGGCTAACTCTTTCTTTCTTAACTGACTCTCTGGTTTAATCCTTTTTACTCACCACCTTGTCTCCCCTGAGTTCTGACAAAACAAAGTGATGTGTGTTTATATTTTTGTGAATCCAAATACTGAGTCTCTGACTAACATCTAAAATGCCAAATGGTAGATATCCATTCACAGTGTGCACTCATTTTGTGCTTTCCTAAATCCCAAACTTTCTTGTACTCTTTGGTGGCAAGATCACATCATTATCCTTTAAGGCTTTTTAACACCTTCAGCATTTATGACTCAGAGACAGCTGTTGGCCCAGCATTGGTTATCTGAACTAACTGAATCCTTACTCTGAATATCATACAAAAGAGGAGGAAAATCTAAGCTGAAATTCCACAAATGCTTGGATATTGTATTATGGTTAATTGAGGTCTTCAGCAACATATTTTCCAAAAGGATTTTCAAGCTCCTGTTTTGCATTCAGAAATTGTGAACATTTTCATAGAGCATAATGATTCAGAGAGATATCAAGTCAGGCCCGCAAAATGCTGAAAAGAAACTCTCTAAAAGGAACAGTTCCTTTTAGCCCAGTTCATTTCACAACAGATTAAAACTGTTTGGAGCATAGACAGGCAGGCATTCTCATCCCGTGTAATTAAACTATAACTCAAATTTAACAATTTGATCTATAAAGGCAATTACCTTTGGCAGTACTTGGAAATTGTTTGCCTTGACAGATTATGAGACATGTCACTGAGAAGCAACACAATTTAGTATTTCAGAGCCACCATCTGAAGTATAAATATGCCTTGAAGTTACCAAAATAAATACAGTACACAAAAAGAAAAAGAAAAGAAGAAAGATTAATCACAGTTTCTCATGAACAGTATCATAGAAATAATGAAACCAGTCAAAAGTATTATGACTCACCCAATACTTTACTTTGTTCTTTTCCCCATTAAGAAAGTGATATTTAATGTAAAGGTCTTTTTCAGGCATTGACAACAATGGAGAAAGCATAGAGGATTTGTACTGCATGTTGTGGGGGGAGGGGTGTGAAGGTGGTTTACAGGATTTACACAGTGAGAATATTTGGTTTCTGTATAGGCTGCTCTGAGATAGGACTTTTCCAAGCTGAGATTATACAATCATTTATGATCCCTTTCTATTTTATTCCTCTGTATGACAGACAACCAGGCACAGTGGTACATGCCTATCATTGTAGCACTCTAGTTCAAGGCCAGCCCAGACCACATAGTAAGGAGGTTTTCACAAAATTAAAAATTAATTCAGAGGTAAAAGAAGATGCTACTAGTGTATTTTCTAATGTGTCTTCTGGTATTTACTGGAACTAATACCAAATGTGATATACAACATATTTGACACTGGTCATTTTAGGGACACTCCCCAGTCAGAAAGGGTTACAGGGCTAGCAAAGGTGCCAAATATCCCTTTAGTCTGAAATTACTATTTGGAGCCATTTTGTGTCACAGTCCAGCGCAGCAACTAAAGTATGCAGGCCACACTGTCTTTCATGGCCCTCTCCTATTATGGAGCACTTTTTAGGTACCTTGTTTCTTTCTTTATTGCTAGCTAGACTGTTAGCTCTGACATCCCTCCACCTTAGCACTGTTCTAATACATCAAATTCTAAGTCAGGTCATTTCAATAAACAAATGAATAGGTAACAAGGCACTCACAGATAAGAAGGGAGGAGATGCCAGGAGGAAAGGGCAGTGCAGGGAGGTGGTAAAGGAGAGGGAATTGAGGAGTGGGGGAAAGGGAAGGGGAGAAGGAACAAGGGAGGGGACCAGAGGGGAGGGAAAGAGAGAGGGGAGGGGAGGAAGAGGAACAGGGAAAAGGAGAGGGACAGAGAACATTATACAGAGAGAGTGATGGAATTCTTAGTATTTCTGGAGCTGAAGTTTGGACATCACCTGAGAGTTGAGTTACATAAGCGTTCTTACATGCTACACTCTCTTTGACCTATCCATTCGTGGAAGGAATCACCAATGGATTTTAAATGTAGAAGGAACAGGAGGTAAGGAAGAAAAAAATCAGGTAAAGAGTGGAACATAGCAGCTTCTCAAGTACTTTTTTGTTTTTTAATGAATTCATGAATCCCTCAAAAATAAATGTTCTCCTGTAAATGGTAAATATATAGTGGGGAACGCAGGTTTAAATTGGAGTCAGTTTATAGCAGGGCTATCTGAGGATGTGCAATATCCACATAGCAAGTAGGCAGTCAGGCTGCTTCAGAGCATCTATGGGTGGGAGACACACAGTTCAGCTTCTGAAATTGATTGCTTACTAATACCATTAAGAAAGTTTAAGGGGGCCAATTTCCAGGTTTTTCTCAAGTGGATTTAATTCGATCCCGTAGAGCAAGGACCTAGTATTCACTAAAGTTCTCCAAGTTATTACAGTGGTCATTCATGGCCAAGAACCTCATATAAAAAGCACCAGCCTCAGACATACATTGACCTAATAAAAAGTTTTCTTTCCAGTAAAAAGCATCGACTGTGAATTTTTGGATTTTACTTCCCATTGCCAATTTATTTCACACACACACACACACACACACACACACACACACACACACACACCTATGAAAGGCACAGCCCTAGTGTTTCTCTGAGGTACCTTCTCCGAGGAATTTTAATAAAAGCTATTCCATTTCCCTCAACCTTTAGGTTGAGTATGAGTTTGGTGTAAAGGATATTTCTGAGTCCAAATACAGTAAGTGACCAAATTGGCTATTGAAAGAAATTCCTTTGCATACATTTAAATCCTAGCTGCAAAGAAGAGACAAAGAATGTAATGTTTGTTTGTTTTTCCATTTTGAAATATTAATGTACATTTTTCTTTAGTTTTGCAGGGGAGATCGAGACAAAATAAGTGAGGATAAGTACTTCTACCTTGCACATTAGTAATCCTGTAGAAAAACAAGAGATACAATCCCAGGCCTCTGCACAGGACTTTTTCTGAGAGGCTCCCAAAGTGATCAATTGGCAGAATTTGGAGGACTTGAGGTTTCATATCCATGCCTTACATGTAGCAGGAACTTTGTTTCAATTTTAGTTTTTTAACCTGGAATTTCACTGTCCTCAAGACAAGTCAGATTATTTAAGTCTGGGGAAATATTTTGTCCCATATTTAGGCTAGATAACACTACTGCTAATTCTTTTTTTTTCTTTTTTGTTTTTTGCTAGTCCTAGAGCATGAAATCAGGGCCTGGGTAGTGTCCTTTTTTTAGTGTGCTCAAAACTATTCCTCTACAGGTATGGCTTCCCTTATTTGCAATTACTAGTATATCTCTAGTATAATCTTACACATAAGCAGAAAAGGTCAAAAGCTATGTACATATGACCATATAGGATGATACTAAGTGCAATGAACCTTAAGATATGGACACAAGATGTTGTATCTTTGTCGCTCTTGTTTTTAGTGTACTATGTGATTTTTTTTGTTTCTTTTGTATGTTCTTCCCCCATGGTATAACCCCTGTTTCCACTGTATTTGATTCTGGTGACCTGAATCTTATATATACATTTTTTTTTCTAATTTTGGAAGGGGAAGGAAAAGAACAAAATGCTGAAATAAGGATACAGGTTGACACAATGTAACAATAAGATGTATAAGACACTATGTTGAAAACAAACTATACAACTTGGAGTGGGGGAGGAGGAGTTGGGGAGGGAAGGGATGGTAGGGAAAAAAACAAAGGAGGGGGTAACAATGCTCCATAGGAAATGTGCTCATTACCTTAATGTGTTCATTACCTTAATGTGCTCATTAACTGTAACCCCTCTGTACAGTATCTTTACAATAAAACATATACATACATATATATATATGTATGTATGTATGTTTGGCTCTGCTACTTGAGCCAAACACAGCTGTACTTTCAGTTTTGGGGATTTTTTATTTGTTTCGATGACTAATTGATGAGCAGAATTTCATGGACTTTCCTGTCTGTTATGGCTTTGAACTGCGATCTTCAGATGTCAGTTTCCTGTGTAGCAGGAGGTATGAGCCACCAGTGCCCAGCTTTACTGATAATTTCTAAGACATCCTTACATACCAAGAAACATATTGCACCAATATCCCTGAATTCTGGATAGTACATGAGTTAGAAATTGTTAGAAAATAATCTGTAGTGCTCAATATGTCAAAATCAATTCTAAGCACATACTGACAATTTTCTGAAGCAAACATACCTTAGGGCAAAAATAAACTAACTTCCCCAACAACACTCCTGAGATCCATTTAACACAATCAAGAGATTACAAACAGCCCAAATTAAACCTTAGGTGCAAGTTACAAAGAACAGTGAAATATAACTTTTTCCTTTCCTCCCAGAAACCATGCTTAAGGGTAAGGGGTTGGAAAGGAGATAACAAAAATCCTAGCAGTGGCACAACTGTAGAGAAAGAAGACTAAGGAAAAAGATTGACAAAAAGGTAACTGACTGATTTAACTTTGTGTGTGGTACATAATAGATATACATAAATAAATCTTGGTGGAAATTAAAGGCCTCAGGCTTACAGAACTCTGTTCTAAAAACATGTGAGTGCTTGAATATAATACAATGTAGGGACAAGAACTGTGTGTCTGAGAGCAGAAAAGTAAAAGCATATAGAACTTTAAGTGTTATAATATGAAAATGCAACTCGCTTGAGCTGGGCATTCTGGACATTTTCTCATAAACATATCAAGAACAAAAATCCTTGAAAGGAAATATTTACAAACTTTATGGCTATTTTCTGATGTGTCAGTCTTAGATTGATAAAATATTCCAATTTGGCCTATTATTTATTTATTTTTGCTTCATGTTAGACTAGTTTAATCACCCATCTTAAAGACCTTTCTAATGTAGCAAGTTACTATTGTAGGCATTAGTGCAAAGTTGTTAAGTAATTCCCTTCTTATTTCTTTCTGGAAATTATTTTATACTTATCAATTTGGACAGAGTAGAGTAGCAAACGAATGCAATTTTCTGGGTTTGTACAGAAAAGTTGTCCTTATCTTGAGCGGTGTATTAAAAATAAAATATGGTTGAACTGAAGACATGGCTCAAGTGTGAGAGTGGCAGCAGAGAGCAAAATGTCAAGCAAGAGAGTGAGGCCCTGAATTCAATTCCTAATACTGAGATACACAAAAACATCCTGTATAGTAAGATACAATCATGATGTTGCAATTGGATTTAACATGCAATTTGTCTAATATTAATGTTCAACTTTAAACAATTCAAGTTTTCATTAAAAGTTAGGCCAGCAAATCTACAAAGCTGTGAATGAATATAGAGTAATAAAGTTATAATGAATCAATACCATAATACAGCAAGTCATACAATGTTTTATTATGTCTAATAAAGAATCATAAATAAAGAGATGATTAGAAGGAATAACATGGCAATGGGCAAGAAGAAAAAGATATATCTGTCTCACCTTCTCTTAACCTTAGCTCTAATCCTGTTATATTCAGAGTAAAACTTATACTTTAAGCTATCTTTTAGAATGTTTCAACCTGGCTACACATTTCAGTTGCCTGAGGAATTTCTCCATTCTGCTATCACTGTCATTATCACACATACAACTAATTCAATTTGATAAATAATTCAAATAATGTAGATAATGTGAAACATCCAGTTGAAGTGTACAAACCACTGATTTCACTCTCAAAAGAAAAATAGCTACCATTAAAGAATTTCTTTTGAATTATTTTAGGTATATTCATAGCCACCCCGCCCTCTACACATCCATATCCTTACAGAAATTTTCACATATGAAATGTATAATGCATATTGATCACTAATGGACTTGTTACACTTAAGAGTGAACTCTCATCGCTTTCTATATCAGCACATGGAGCTCTATCTCATTAGTTATTTTTTTAAGATTAAGTACTTTCCTGTTGGTTCAAAAGGTATTATCTCGACCCAGAAATACAACAAATCAAAGAAAGGTTGGACAAATGGGATTGCATGAAACTGCAGAGCTTCTGCATAGCAAAGGACATAGCTAGCAATATCAGTAGAAAGCCCACAGACTGGGAGAAGATCTTCGCTAGCTATACAACAGACAAGGAACTCATATCTAAAATATACTTAGAATTCAAAAAACTAAGCCACCCAAAAACAAATACTCAAAGAAACAACTGCCCCATTAATAACTGGGCTAAAGACTTAAAGAGAAACTTCTCAAAGAGGAAAGAAGGATGGCCAATAGACACATGAAGAAATGCTCAACCTCTCTAGCCATAAAATAAATGCAAGTCAAAACAACATTGAGATACTACCTTACCCCAGTTAGAATGACTATAATCAAGAACTCTAATAACAACAGATGCTGGAGGGGATGTGGACAGAAGGGAACCGTACTGCATTGTTGGCGGAAGTGTAAACTTGTTCAGCTACTCTGGAAAGCACTATGGAGCTTCCTCAAAAGATTACACATAGAGCTCCTCTCTGACCCAGCAATTCCACTTTTGGGAATTTACCCAAATGACCACATAGCAAGGCCATACTAAAGCTATCAGCACAACTATGTTTATCACAGCATTATTTACCATAGCTAAGATATGGAAACAACCCAGATGAGCCTCAGTAGATGAGTGGGTCAAGAAAATGTGGAATTCTATGCTTCTGTCAGAAAGAACGACACCATCCGAGCTCTTGTTAGGAAATGGAAAGACTTGGAAAAATTCATATTAAATGAAGTTACCCAGTCCCAAAGAAATTTAGGTCCCATGGTTTCCTTTATTTGCAATAATTAGTATACATATAGGATAATCTTATCAGATGAGCTGAAAAGCCCTAAAACCCTGTACAAATAACTGTATAAAATGATGCTAAGCGAAATGAACCCCAAGATATGGACACAAGAGGTCTGTCTTTATTGTTATTGTTTTAAATGTACCATGTGATTTTATTTTCAGTTTTTGTTGTTTTTTTCCTTTGTATGTTCTTTCCCCTACAGTATATCCCCTGTTATCACTGTACTCAATTTTGATACCTGGTATCTTGTATATACATATGACTAATCTGGGGAGGGGAAGGGGAATAACAAAACACTGATACAAGGACACAGGATGACCCACTGCAAAAAGAATACCCACGGGACAGTATAATAGAAGTGAACTTTACAACTTCAGGTGGCAAAGAGGGAAGGAGGGTAGGAGTGTGGGAGGTGGGGGAGGGAAGGGATAGTGGGAAAACAACAAGGAAGGGAAGGGGTAACAATGATGGACAAGTAATGTACTCATTGCCTCACTCATGTAACTGTAACCTCCTGTACAACATCTTAACAATAAAATAACATTTAAAAAAGGTATCATCTCAGAAGCTACTCCACACCTGTCCGTAAGACAGGTAACTTGATGACTCTAGACTCTTGTCCCATAGTCTATATGGCCTCTTCAATTAAAATCCACCTGCTTGCTTAACTGACCAGAGAAGGAAAACCAAAATAACCTACATTTAAGGCTACCTTTAAAATTTGTAAGCCTCAGATGCTACACTGAATTACTGGCCTTCTCTATCTACACCCTGGAGTCTGACCGGTGATGAAGTTCCAAAGACAAAAAACATCCATTCCCTATCTTTAAAGGAGATTCTATTGAATTAGAAAGATGTGAGAAACACCAAGAAAAAAATAACAATAGAAAGTATTTTTAATCTTTTGCTACAAGCTAAGCAGTCTAATTTTTATTGTGTGGTTTCATTTAATGTAATAATAACTCTAGTAAAAACTTTACTCATGTATCCTTCTCAAAGAAGGTAAAAGAAATAAGCAGTTGAGAAGCAAAGGTCAAGTAATCCACTAATAAAATACAATGCTTTTTACTTGGTAAGTACAGTATATTAAGACTTTTTGTTTTTTAGTTGTGAAAATACCATACAGAGGGGTTACAATTACATGGTAACAAGGTAATGAGTACATTTCTTATCAAGCATTGTTGCCTCCTCCTTTGTTTCCCCTTACCATCCCTTCCCATCTCCCCCCCTACACGGTCCCCATACCCTCCTCTCCGCCCCCCCCCCTCGGCAAAAGTTTAAAGTTCATTTTTCAACATAACGTCTTGTACATCTCATTGTTGCAATGGGTCCACCTGTATCCCTATTTAAACAATTTGTTTTTTCCCTTCCTCCCTACAAATTATACCAACATCAAATACAGTGAAAACAGGGGTTATACTGTGCAGGAGGGACATACAAAGCAACAAAGAAATCATCTTATAAATATGTTAGAAACAATAGCAAGAAAGAAAAAAACATTTGAGTCCTTACCTTGGGGTTCATTTCACCTAACATCAAGTTATCTGACCATTTCTGCTTGTCTCAGACGTATACTAGTTATTGCAAATAAGGGAAACCATGGGACCTATGTTTCTTTGGGCCTGGCTTACTTCACTTAATATAATTTTTTCCAAGTCTTTCCATTTCCTAACAAATGGGGCAATGTCATTCTGATGGAGGCATAGAATTCCATTGTGTATATATACCACATTTTCTTGATCCATCCATCTACTGAGGGGCATCTGGGTTGGTTCCATATCTTAGTTATGGTAAATAATGCTGCAATAAACATAGTTGTGCTGGGAGCTTTAGTATGGTCTTGTTTGTAAACATTTAGGTAAATGCCCCAAAGTGGAATATATTAAGACTTTTTTAATTCTCATTTTCCTCTGCCACTGTTGTCTTTGTGAGATTGGCATCACTGAACTCCTCTGAATGGAAGCAACAGGAATGTAAAGTTCAGCCACTGCCTAAGCCTACCTGGTTCAGAGGACTTTTACCTTGCTTTGGAACATAGAGAATTTACTAAATCCAGTCCTGGGCAAGAAGAGCTTCAAACCCAAGGAAAAACTTTAAGCAAAATAAACTGCTGCAGTAAATTAAGAAGCTCTTCAGATACTTTTCTCCCAAACAATACATTCCTATGGGGTCTAGATTTGCTTTCCTTCTACGTGACTAAGAATAACTGCAGCTCCCAAGAAGAAAACATAAAATGTGCTAACCAAGACAACCCTGACTTCCCCTCATTGTCTACATGTTGAACAATTTTCTCCCTGACTATATTCTGTGGCTTCCCTTCGCATAAAGTATTTAGAATCAGAAAACTTACATTAAATGTTTCTCTGTACCTTTGAAATATAAATCTGGCCAGTTTGATAATGCAGAAATATTTCTCAAGAATCTGAGAGCTATCTCTGTGCAATTTAATTATCAAGACAACATTTAATTATAAAGACATCTCACCTACTGTCTCTGTAGGAGGGTATGATCCTAATTGTGATAGGTACCAATGAGCAACCACAGATAGCTTAACTACCTATCTTATGGATCAAATGTCCCCTCTTACCCCCTCTCCTCCATCCTCCTGTACTTTTTCTTTCACAAAATTCAAAGGTGGTTACAAGGCTACTTTGGTATGAAGATCATGTGACACACTCAAACAAGGCAGAACTGCTGTTCTCTTCTAAAATATAATTCATTCTATGCTGATGATATAAAACTGGAAAAGGAAAAAAAAGCATATGATAAAGAAAAACCTATTAAAAGTTATAGCTCAGTGGCATTGTGCTTACCTAATATGTCGAAGACCCTGTATTCAATGTGCAGCACTGAAGGAAAAAAAGACAAGGAAGGAAGGAAGGAAGGAAGGAAGGAAGGAAGGAAGGAAGGAAGGAAGGAAGGAAGGAAGGCAGTGAAGGGAGGGAGTGAAGAAGGGAGGGAGATAGGGAAGGAAGGAGAGTGAGCAAGAGAAATAAAGAGAGAAAGAGAGAAAGAAAAAAGAAAGAAAGAAGAGAGAAGAAAGAAAGAGAGAGAGAGGAAGAAAGAAAGAAAAGAAAAAGAAGAAAGAGAAAAAAGAAAAAAAGATTTGCATTTTTTTATGGATAGAGAAGTTGGGCATTTCTTCATGGGTCTATTGGCCATTCTTATTTCCTCTTCAGAGAAGTCTCTCTTTAAGTCTTTAGACAAATTATTAATGGAGCAGTTGGTTCTTTGAGGATTTGTTGTTGGGTTGACATTCCACCTCACCCCAGTTAGAATGGCTATAATCAAGGAATTTTGATCCCACTTCTGGGCATTTTCCCAAATGATCACAAACAAGACCATACTAATGCTGCTAGCACAACTATGTTTATCACAGCATTATTCACCACAGCTAAGATATGGAACCAACCCAGATGCCCCTCAGTAGATGAATGGATCAAGAAAATGTGATATATATATATAGAGAGAGAGATAGATATACATATACATATAATAGAATTCTATGCCTCCATCAGAAAAACAACATCGCCCCATTTGTTAGGAAATGGAAAGACTTGGAGAAATTATATTGAGAAAATTATATTAAGTGAAGTAAGCCAGGCCCAAAGAAACATAGGTCCCATGGTTTCCCCTATTTGCAATCACTATTATGTCTAGAACAAGCAGAAAAGGTCAAAAACTATGGACATATGACCATGTAGATGATGCGAAGCAAAATGAACCCCAAGATAGGGACACAAGAGGTTTTTATCTTTCTTGCTGTTGTTTTTAATGTTCTGGGTGATTGTTTTTGTTTCTTTTGAATGTTTTCCCCCCATGGTACAACCCGTGTTTTCACTGTATCTGATTCCAGGGCCTTGCATCTTGTTTAGATATTTTTCTAATTTGGGAGGGGGAAGGAAATGCTGAAATAAGAATACAGGTTAACTCATTGTAACAATGAGATGTACAAGACACTATTTTGAAAATGAACTTTACAACCTCGGGGAGGGGGGAGGAGGTGGGGAGATAGAGAGGGAAGGGATCATAGGGGAAAAACAAAGGATGCGGTAACAATGCTTGATAGGAAATGTACTCATTACCTTACTCATGTAATTGTAACCCCTCTGTACAGTATCTTTTCAATAATATATATATATATATAGAGAGAGAGAGAGAGAGAGAGAAGAAAGAAAAAGATGGAAAGCAGAAAGGAAGGAAAAAGGAAGGAAGGAAGGAAGGAAGGAAGGAAGGAAGGAAGGAAGGAAGGAAGGAAGGAAGGAAGGAAGGAAGGAAGGGAGGGAGAGAGGGAGGGAGGAAGGGAGGAAGGAAAGGAGGGGAGATGGATGGGAGAAAAACTTATCAAGTAAAATATGTTCATCTTGTAAATAGTCATGCTCTCCATGAACATGCTTAGCTAGATATTAACAGCAAATTATTTAATATTAAAAATATGATAAAAATGAATAAAAACAATTTTTGCCCATATATGAAGATTTAGAGTAGAATCTGTCCCAGCATCAAATTTCTTTGATAGGTAGAAGCTAGCCATGACCAATGGGGAAATATACAGGTAACCTTAAATGGAGGATGGGATCAGCAGGTCTTTGAAGGACAACACTGTAATTCTTTTCACCAGCCTAGGTAACTCACCAACTATGTGCTTATTTTATTTGTTTGCTTGTGTGTCTTCATGACTCCTCCCAACTAAGGATTAATGGTAGCCTTCATTCCAATCCAAGGTAATTCTAGGCAAAATTACTAAAATAATAGATCTTTATTTAGTCACCTAGGCAAATAAAATAATAATAATAATAGTAATAATAATAAATAACCCTGCCCTAGAGTTCAAATGTGATTCAGTAAACCTTGAAACAATGACCTGCCTGGTAGTCCCATCCTGGGAATGGACTTCCCACTCCAAGCCAACCATTGTTGTTTGCACCTCAGAGATGACTTTTCAGTCTATTGAAAGTGAATTATCTTAGAACACTTTCTTATCACTTTCTCCAGGTTTGCATCTTGCCCAATTCTTGTCTTGCCTGAGACAAGAGCTGAGGTTGCTCAGTTGTGTTGACTTTCTAGTAATATTCATGAGCTCATGACATATCTAAAGTTCAAGATTTTATCCTGGAAAGTACTATTGTACCTCAGTTCATCTCTATTGAACCTGAAATGACAGTTTGCGGATGACCAAAAAAGAGTGTAGAATTAAGCCAATTAATGGTTATACTGAGGCAGGATAGCTCAATGAAGAAACCAAGAATTATCTTATGTTTAACAAATATCAAAAGGACCAGACTCTGTCATTAAAACCAGGAAATAAATAGAATTAAGCTCCTTTCTCACACCTACTTCAAGATGCTAAGTTAGGAGGAGACATATAAAGCTATTTAAATGTACCCTTCTCCTTTGAAATGGCAAAAGCTGACAACTTCATAAATGTGGAGAGACAACAAAACAAGAAGTGTAGCTGGAAAAGAAAACCCTAAAACTCACCTGTTGTACCTGTGTTTTGGGTAGAACCTGTATTTTTGGTAGAACCAGATACATTTCCATAGTCTACATCCACCTTGGACTCTGATAGACGTTAGCCATGAGCAATTGTCTCTTGGCTGGGGTTGCCCACTTCCAAAATAATAAAGAAAGAAGATAACATCTGCCATTTTCAGTCTTTAACACAAAATTCTCCTTTGAGGGATACTGAAAAGGTTTCTCCCTTCTTCTCAATTTCTCCCTTCATTATCCAGTAATATTAAGTTCTTGCACTTCCCCTTTGTGAAACTCTCATTGTGAGACCCTTAAAGTGGCTTCCGTGTATGGAATCTCAGGACCCCATCTATCATTCTGTGGTAATACCAGAATAACACAAGTGAGTAGACTTTTTCCCAGAAAAAAAAATAGTGTAGTCAATTATATTCTAGAGGGTTGCCAAAAGATAGCTCCCTAGGTTTCTTAATTCTAACACTAAAATTAGAACATATATGTTTATATATATATATATATATATATATAATATATATACATAAGAACATGCATATATAAAAGGTATATATATATATTTATATAATATATATATAAGGACACAAAAATGCAAATATATAAATGAAATGGGGAAGTGATACTCCTTTGAAATTAAATGAATAGGCAATTATAAATATCTTGTAAAGATTCCTCAATGTGTGCCACATTCCTTTCCTCAGCCTCTCAGGTGTCTTTCTTAGTCAGGTATTGTACCATTACCTCCACATGTCTAGCCTTCCCAGTCCTCCCCAACACTGCCCTCTACACTCATACTCAATTCCTAATGAGGAGCATTACTTAAATTATTAATACACATTTCACAATGGGTTTCCCTCACTTTGGTATTTGGTATTCAAACACATGTTTCCCTTCCTCAAGAAATGGTACTGCATTTATCCCAGATCCTGAATCTTATGCTCCCCATTCCTCTTTTCCTGGTACATCAGTAGCAAGAGCCGTCAGCACCACTTCTAAACTACTTCTCTGATCCAACCACTGCTCATCACAATGCACATTTGAAAGCCACCACTAAACCAGGTCATCTTCTATTGATTTCACTTTGTGCTTCGTTATCAGCTATCTCAAGTCTCAAATGTTCACATCACCACCATGCAGAAAGATGCTCTTCAACCTAGGCTCCAGCACTGACATTCCTGCACAAATTTTCCATCCTCTTCTCAAAGGCCCCTTGAGAATGAGAACCTAAGCTGCTTCTGCATCTTTATCATCCCCATGTGAACCACTACCCTTTCTTCTCCAGTCACTCCCCTTCCTCTAGTTCCTCAGATGAACCAGCATGCTTTTCCCTTTGGGATATGCATATTTACTTTTAAAACTGTAAGGAAATCTATAACAAAAGTCATTTCCAGAACAAAAAAAAAAGTGTGATAGTTGAGAGGTGATACAGAAAATATGGAAAGGGGCGGCAACCACACCATGTCTTGGAACTGAGCAAGAATGAAGAATTTAATAAAACGTGGAGAAAGCTGAGGAGAGAAGGAGGCAGCTCAATATGGAGACAACAGGTATAAGCTCCTCATCAGACACCTCAGCACTGGTAAGGAAGAAACAGGATTGGGGATTGCAACTGGAAGCAAGCAAATAAGGAATCCAATCTCATTCTCTTTTAAGAGATCTGTTTCTAGGAGACACAAAGAAGCACTTGAAAAAGATGAGCTTGGTGATGCTAGCAAAGTTACATGGGGACAATGGCCATGACTTTGAAGTGCTGGATAGAACAGCATAAGAAAATGAGAGAGGAAGATAAGGGGGGAGAGAAAGAGGGAGGGAGAGGGGGACCACGAAAGGAAAGCGAGAAGTGTGGGGAGCAAAGGGAGGTGGGCCTGGAAGGAAGAGGGGAAGGAAGAAGGGAGAAAGAAGGAAGGAAGGAAGGAAGCAAGGAAGGAAGGAAGCAAGGAAGGAAGGAAGGAAGGAAGGAAGGAAGGAAGGAAGGAAGGAAGGAAGGAAGGAAGGAAGGAAGGAAGGAAGGAAAACACTGAGAAGAAAAACAAAAGCACCTCTTTGTTTTGTGGCAAAGCACTGCTGGCTCATTACAGCATCTTATCTATGCTCAGAAAGAAAGAATGAAAAAAAAAAAGCAAGATGGAAATGAATTCTAAAAATAAGACCTGGATGTCTCTCTTGTGGCACAAACTTAAAGGAAAAAGCTTTGTGAAATTTCACTTAATAAACACAAACTAATCATGTCACACTTTGCTGGAGGAGGTCATGTTTCTAAAATGAAGCTCTGGCTCCTACTTTTTATGCATAATAGGTTTTAAGGAACTGTCCCACGTAGACACAATAGATTTGTCATTCCAAGTATGGAATGTTAAATAATCCCAAAAGAATTCAAGTAGAAGGACAGAGGCTGTAAATCCCTAAAAGTCTGAAAGGCTCATTTCAACACTATAGTCAAAATTTGGCTTGTTTTGAGGACACTTGGATATTGCTATGTCCCACAGACCAAACTAATGACTCTATATACATTTTAATTAATGAGAGAAAAGGTTTCAACATAAAACACTGGAATTTAGGCTATTCTAATTTCTTTATTGTTTATTTATATGAAGGATGAAGACAGGTTCTTCTGTGTAGCCAATGCTAGCCTCAATCTCTGTTCTTCCTGCCTTTGTCTTTGAGGACCAGAATTCCAGGTATGTACCACCAAGCCCAGAAAATTTACATTATTCTTCACACTAACAATTTACAATAGTGGCAGAGGTGGGGTCTCAGACCCTTCCCTTAGATTAAAATAAAAGTTAAAATATCACCTATTTCCTGAATGAGACTTTCTCAGTGTGCCTGATTATGATATGCTTTTAGTCATAACTTGAGCTGTGTTCTTTGGCCCAGAAAATAGTGTAGATAATGCAAGTTTCATTAAGATATTGATGTAGTCATGTATGTATGTATTATTTATGTTCACTGCAGAGTATTTTGGGTTTCTCCCAAAATAATTCATTTCATACTTTATTTAGAGTTGGGCAAAACCATAGTTTTAACACTCTAGACAGGTATTGACAGCTCATTTCTATAATTCTAACTACTCAGGAAAGTGAGATCTGAGGATCATCTTTCAGAGTCAGTCCTGTTAAGACAAATCTTCCTTGAGATTCTGGTCTTCAGTTATCTAGAAGTGAGAAGTAATTTGTAAAGAACTGTGTTAAAACTGTTCTAAAAGATGAGTATCATCCCTACTTGTCACACATTGCCACATTATGTAAACCACAAATCCCACATTTGCATATATAGATTTCTTAAATGTCCATCTATGAATGTAAAGGGAAGTTCATGGTGGTAGAAAATAGGGAACTTATCTGTACCAATTTGTTTAAGCACTATACCTAACTAAAAAGAAGGCATGGGAGTAGGCTGGAAGGTGGCTCAGTGGCAGAGCACTTGCCTTGCATGCCTGAGGCCCTGGGTTTGATTCCTCAGCACCACATAAGCAAAAAAAGAAAAAAGCCAGAAGTGGCACTGTGGCTCAAGTGGTAGAGTGCTAGCCTTGAGCTGAAGAGCTGAGGGACAGTGCCCAGGCCCAGAGTTCAGGCCCCATGTCCGGACCCCCCCCCAGAAAAAAAAGCATGGGAGGATTTAAACTTGAGGGTGAAATTTTCTTAAACCATATTTTAATTCCCAAAATAAAAAATGTTGCTGGCTGAATAATATAGTAACAAAATAGCAGGAAATTAACTTCAATGTGGAAATTGTGCCCTCTCTGCTTCCCTGTCCCTCTGTACTGCTAAACATCCTTGTTTTAAAGCAGGATTTCAGATGTGATATCTCTTGATATTCTCTTCTAAATAAAGCTAAATAAACTGTGCAGAATCACACAGGGATCCCCTTGTTTACTGTACCCTCACATATTCCCAAGTAGCTGGGATCTTTTGTCTGGTAAGTTCTTGGAAAATAGATGGATTCCGTCCTAGAAGAGGCTGAAAAAAAGAAGTGCTGATACCTTGGTTTTAGCTCTGTTATTAATATCTTTTTTAAAAAAAATAATTTTAAGGAATTTGTATCTGATAACTTGTTTGCTTGACATGATTATTGTTGATGTTTTTTTTTTTTTTTTTTTGGTCAGTCATGGGGCTTGAACTCTAGGCCCGGGTGCTGTCCCTCAGCTCTTCAGCTCAAGGCTAGCGCTCTACAACTTTAGTCAGAGCACTACTTCCGGTTTTCTAGTGGTTTATTGGAGATAAGAGTCTCACGGACTTTCCTGCCTGGGCTGGCTTTGAACCGCAATTGTCAGATCTCAGTGTCCAGAGTAGCTAGGATTACAGGCTTGAGCCACTGGCACCTGGCTTTATTGTTGTTCTTTACAATGTAAATTTACTCCTGCTTAGATTCTTTCTTCTAGCATTTATTCATGGTAGAACTGTACCACGATTTAAAAATATAGTTAAACAAACGTGTACAGATTTCCCCTGCTATCATAGACCCTGATATCCTAAAAGAGGTCTATAAGGAGATGAGTGTGCTTTCTTTTGAAGTACCTTCTTCCTGTTGTTTATTTTGTTGAACTTTGCCTTTCTAAGGAATTACACTATTTGAGTTCTCACTTGAATCTACCACATTTCAGTTAACACATTTGTATATAGGTACTTGCATACCACCCAATGTATTACTTGTAAGTTTATAAGCTCAAATCTAGGTCTCCTATGTAAGGGAAAATACTCATCCTTTGTCTGTTTGAGCCTGATTTACTTCACTTAACATCATTTTTTCTAGGGCTTTCCATTGGTCTTTCTTTCAAATGGTCTAATATTGTTTCTAACAGATGAGTAAAATTGCACTGTGTATATGTACCACCTTTTCTGGATCCATTCAAGTATGGAACCAGCCCAGATGCCCCTCAATGAATAAATGGATCAAGAGTATGTTTTCTGAATAGACACTTTTCAAGGATTTCATACCAGGCCCAGGTCTTCTTAAAATATTTATAAAATTAATAATAGGAGTTAATAATAAGAATTTTTGTATTTATCCATTCCTTATTATGTTCTAAGAGTTACAATAAATATTATGCCCATGCATTCTTTCATTTAGCCCTCTTAATTAGTCCTCTAACCTGCATAATATAATGTATTATATATAATAATCTTTATTTTACAGAAAAGAAAAATGATTAAGAGTCTAATAGAAATTCAGAACCACCAAGTAACTAGATGAAGGGGTTGAGAGACCATTGCAGGGGCCCATCTCAGAGCACTCCTTTGTACACTGGGCTGTTAAAGGGGTTGAAGGATTCTGGATGGGCTGAGAAAACTGGAGAGAAGGAATAGGGAAGGTTGAGAAATGGTTTCTAATTTTCCTGTATTGTCTGTGTGTTCCCATAGCGGCATTGCTTAATTAGAGCAAATGTCAGCTTTCTTGTTTGTGTCTCTCTCAGACTTCCATGCCTGAATCTCTGTCTAACTCATGCCCAAGTTCTGAGAACCTGGTTGGCCTTTGGTCTATGGAGAGTGTGCAAAAAAAATTGACAAATAGTTGTATATATGTGGCTGATGGCAGGGCTTCTGAAGAGAAAAGGAATGGACAAAAAATAGGACAAGATTTTAAGCTTCTTTACTACTGCTATCCTTACAGAATTTCTCATTCAAATTGTTTCCCATGTGACTTTCTTCTCCCCTGCCCTCCGCCATGACTTTCTTGATCTTGCCTCCTATTTCACCTACATGAGAACAGAGTTTGAGCACAATGAAGTTTAGGCTAAAAGAAACACAAACTGAAAATGGATGAATCACAAAACTTTAGAAAGCTAGATCATAGATCATCTATAAAACTGATACATTTCCCCCCACTTTTACTAAGGTCATTTTATTTTTGTTTTGTGAGGAACCTTCAAACTAATTTCTATAGTGGCTGTGGTAACTACCATTCCCTTCAACAGTGTATGAAGGTTTATTTCTTTCTTATATCCTGCCAGTATTTGTTGATATCTGCTTGGAGTCAAGTAGAATCTGTGTTATTTTGATTTTCATCTCCTTTTTGTACTCACATGACTTACCATTGAAGTATTTGTTGATAGATGACTGGAAGAATCAAATATTGTATGTATGTATATGTGTGTATAAAATAATATATGTGTTTACTAAATAGTAAACTTTTTCTGAAAGATATGCTAAATGAAATCAACAAATCAGAATCACAAAGACAAAGAACTGCATGATCTCACTCACGTGTGGAATCTAAAAGAAAGCTGAACTTGTAGTCAGAGAGGAGAATGGAGTTTTTCAGAGAGGGGGAATGAAAGATATTGGTTGCAAGGTGTAAGCCTCCAGTTACAAGATAATTTCATGCTTTAAAATGCTCTAATTTCACTTTCTCAAAACTTTTACTTTTATTATTTTATCATTAAGTAGTTGTACAAAGAGATTTCAATTCAACATTTCAGTTTTTGAGTACAAGGCATGTTGATAAGTGTCACCATTTTCTCCACCTTCTCTTTCAACTCTATTCATCCCTTCAATTTTCCTAGTTTTAGTGTTTCATATGAATAGTATGTTTCTTAAGCTATTATATTACTAGGGCTTTTGATTTCTTTACTATGAAGGGGTTTCTAGTACATACAAATGATTATTAGTTGGATTAAAAACGTAACATGATACTCTAAAGATTCATAAATTTATTTAAGCCACTCCACTTTGTATTTTAAAATATGGGGGTTGTAAATGTGTGTTTTAAGCAAGAGAGAGAGAGAAAGAGAGAGAGAGAGAGAGAGAAGGAAACATCTATGGCATTGCTGTATAAAATGAGGAGGCAGAAGAAGTAGAGAGATATGTAAAGTCATCAAATTATGAGAAGTCCAGGGCTTCAAAGATCCATGAAAAGCTGCCTTATGCAGATCCAATTTTGGACTGTCCAGGGGAACTCTAGCATCAAGGTATGTATCACAATTTGCTATTCCCCTTCCTCTCCCCAAACTAGATAAGTTTATATACAAGATGCAGGGTACCATAACCAAATACAGTGACAACAGAAGATATACAAGGCAGGAAGAACACACAAAAGAAACCAAAAAAGATCACATAGTACATGAGAAAACAATAACAAAGAAAGACCTGTTGGAAATGAACTTTACAACTTTGGGGTGGGAGGGAGGAGTGGGGGAGGTGGGGAAGGGAAGGGATAGTAGGAGAAAAACAAGGGAGGAGGTAAAAATGTTTGACAAGAAATGTACTCATAGCCGGGCGTGAGTGGCTCATGCCTGTAATCCTAGCTACTCAGGAGGCTAAGATCTGAGGATCATGGTTCAAAACCAGCCCGGCAGGAAAGTTTATGAGACTCTTATCTCCAATAAACCACTAGAGAACCAGAAGTGGCACTATGGCTCAAGTGCTAGAGCACTGGCCTTGAGCTGAAGAGCTGAGGGATAATGCCCAAGCCCAGAGTTCAAGTCCCAGGACCGCCAAAAAAAAAAAAAAGAAATGTATTCATCACCTTACTCATGTAAATGTAAACCCTCTGTACAGCATCTTTACAATAAAATATTTTTTTTTAAAAAGCTCGGGACAGCACCTAGGTCCTGAGTTTAATCCCCAGGATGAGCAAATAATAACAACAACAACAACAACAACTTTTTATCGGTTGTGGAGCTTGAACTCGGCCTGGGCACTGTCTCTCAGCTTTTCAGCTCAAGGCAAGCTCTCTACCACTTAAGCCACAACACCACTTCTGGTTTTCTGAGTGGTTTATTGGAGATAATAGTCTCAAGGGCTTTCCTGCCTGGGATTGCTTTGAACCCTGATCCTCAGATCTCAGCCTCCTGAGTAGCTAGGATTACAGGCATGAGCCACCAGTGCCCGGCTAACCTAAATTTTTTAAAGTTTATTTTCAATACAATGTGGTTAGGGCATAGGAAATAAATAGTACTGGGGAGAAAAGATATGTATCACAGATTTTCAATACATCGCCTGACTATACAAAGTCTTTATTTCACATTTTCTACATTTAGACTGCTCTCCAGCAGCCCAAATGGGGGAAAAATGCAGAGCTATAAATGTGCAATAAATAAGATTATCACTTTGTAGTAGTATAAAATGTCTTGGATTGATAGAAAAACTTTCATTATCCCCTGAAATGAGAGACATATGGCTGTCTCGCTCTTTGTGGCTGTCTCCCATATCTACGGACAGTCCACCAAAAATAAAAGTCTATTTCCCTTTTTATGGCATTTACCCTGACCTGCTTTCCAAAGCCCATCATCAAACAATGCAGCTGAACCTAAGCCATACCTGCACCATCCTGTGCTCTGCCAGTTTGCATCTCCTGTAACTGTAGAGCAGCTTTATCTAGGACCTGACTTAGAAAACAATAATGTCACTGGCGTGAATGATTTCTATGGCCATAGCAGTATAAGACTAACATGCAAAATTACAGATCCAAAAGTCATCTGAGTTCCTAGTATATTAAAAAGCCAAATTTTAAATCTTTTTATTGGAATGATAAGAATTGGAACCATCTTTTTTTCTGCTTCCAAAGGTGATGCCACATTGAACCTACATTTATTATTTCCATAATCATTATTCAGTAACGCTTCTGCAGTTCTTATAGGATACTTTTGTCTTTCAAAAACCAGGTATGTAACTGCAAAAGAAATCTTTCCATTTTCTGAATCACTTAAAACACAAATTGTACTAGAGTCTGAAATACATATATTTCTATCTGAATTTTATGAATTTGATGAAAGATCTTTCAGAAAAATTAGGTACAAAATAAATATATGCAGAGCTGTATGTATAAAGATCCCTATTCAATGACTACAAAAGTAATCAACAGGAAAAGCACTTTTAGTTCTGTATATAGGCTTAGAAGCATAATATCTAGCCCACTCATTTTTCCAATAGCACAATAGATAAATATATGGAAATAGACATATTTGAAGAGTAATATCAATAAAACTCTGTTTTAAATGTAATTTGATATTGTGATTACTCTGGTCTGGTTACAATTCTAAGCATATAGCATTCCCATGAAGCTAGACTTCTTTTCATGAGGTGTTCAGTGTTATAAGTTCAGCCCCTAAAAGCCCATCCTGAGTTCTCGTTCTCTTAGATTGAGTCACTAACAGATGGCATTGTTTCCCAGCACACTCTGATAACACAAATTGCAGGACCCATACAGCACAACTCCTTTAACCTGCATTTGGAAGCAAAAACAACAGATAAAGGTTAGCTCACTGCATTCATCATTGAGATCCACTGTAGAGAGACCGGAAAGGTAGTAACTTTAGTCCCCTACCTAATCCTTAGTATCTATGCTTTAGGTTGGAGTTTTAGAGGAACTCCCCCCCCTTTCTAACCCAAGAAAACTGGGTGAAGGACACACAGAATATTTACAACGTAACCAAAATTGATATAAAGTATAGCAATTTAATGACCATCAATCCCTATGGACAAAGCCTGAGGCTTGCTAATGGCCCTGGGGTTTCTCACCACTAGACTCCAGATGCAAGCAAGCAGAGTCAGTCTCAAAAGGGCCACTGGGAAAACTACTGAAGGGAAATGGTAGTGATTTGAAAAGGAAAAGAAAGGCAAGAATTCTAAAATATGTTAAATTCTTTTTCTTACATCCAGTACAAGGGGATCCATTTTTTTTAAACTAGAACTAAAAATTATAGAAAAATACAGCAAATACCTATGTGAGCTTTATTTGGGTTTAACAAAACTTGATAGTTTGCTACAGTTCTTTAAGATATTTTTAAAAATAAGTAATGCACCAGACTTCTATCACCAGCTGTATATGTACAGAAACCTCTAGGAAAAACAACTAAGATGGGAGATAAAATATTTTGTAACATATTTCTCAATGCATAATGAACTGACAAGAAACAGAAATATTTCAATGTTAAAAGAAAAAAAAAAGTGAGCCAAGCATTGTGTGTGTGACCAAGTAGTAGAGTGCAAACCTTGAACACAAAGAGGCTCAGGGACAATGCCCAGGCCCTGAGTTCAAGCCCCAGGACCAGAAAAAAAGTGGCAATGACAATGGAAACAAAATAATAATGCGTATTCAGGTATTTCAGCCAAGAGAGATGTATCAGATTGTAGTGTTCTAGTCAATGTACTTATTGTCTTTCTTTGTCAAGTGATAGAAACAGTGGCTATTTTCAAGCTAAGAGAGCATTTGGCAGTGCTCTGTATATCAAATAAAAGAGTGTTTCCACTAAAATAAAAAAAGTCTCAAGAGGATGTGACCAATATATATGAAGAGACAATAGTCCAGTTTCTCTTCCTGGAGGCTGTAAAATGAGACCCATGTGGACAGAGAAAACAATTGGAAGTGATAAAGGCACTTTGGGCTTGAGGAATGAGGCTTGTTTTTTCATACAAGTCTGTACTGTCAAATGTGAGCACACAAGCAGGATTTGGGAACTGAATAGTCCTAGAGCTGAGATGTAACCAAAGGGGGGAAAAAAATCACTGTTTCCTATACAAAAATGACCAAAAGGATTTTTAAATGAGCAGAGAACTGAAAATAACAGTAGCTACCTTGGAGTTCTTCAAATATACATATGGTCTTCTTAAGATAATAGGAGCACCCTCTTATTTAACTTACAAGAGGACATTGGTCTCTGGCTCAGGGCAACAAGGAAAAATCAAATTGATGTAGTTTTCTCTAGGGTACTGTGCAAAAGAAAGAGGAAGACAGAAAGATTCACTCATAGGTTCACAAAGATTGAGCCAAATGAATTATAGTTTATAACTAAATACAAACCCCAGAGATGAGAACAAAGGAGGAGAAAGCAGACTGGGTGCCTCAGATCTGTGTCTAGGATGGTAAGCAATAGTTTATCAGTGAAAAATATCTAAGGATTTCGTAGCCCTCGGAGGGAAGAGAAATGCTGATGGAAGGGCATGCTTTCCTAGTTGCAAAACAAGACTTGGACCCCTAAAGAGCCTTATGTCATTTCTATACAGAGCGCTCCAATTATCAAACCTCAGCAGACCCCCTTTAGGAAGAGCATATGAGCCTCTCAAGACTATGAGAGACTCTTGAACCTGAGAAAGTCCTGCAATTGGGCTAAGAACTGTCAGCATATAAAGGTAGACATCAGTAAGGGAGGAAGAAGACACTCAGGGCACACAAGAGGCTATAAATCAGCTCCACAAAATCATGAGGAGATGACATTCAGATGTTCATGTGGCCCTACAGATGAAAACCTAGAGTAAGCGATTGTGTATAGCACCAAGGAGCAGAGAGATGGGCTGTTTCTCCTGTACTGGAGTTTTCACTGCACTGTGACCCTGCAGGGGTTGGACTCCTAGTACAGCCGATTTCCAGCTCTGCAAATCAAAGCAGTTATTCCAACTTGTTGTCGGTTTCATCCTAACACAAGGATGATAACAATCTTATGCACTGTGTGGTAATAAATATGACATAAAATAAGACAAGCGCTCCATAAATGGGAGATTTTATTAACACTCCCACTAGATTTGTTCCCCATGTTGACATTTCCTGTTCAAGATTTCTTATTCCTCTTATTCTGTAAAAAGGGACATGAGGACCGGTTTTTAAGAAGATTTATCAAGCCATACCATATATTTATGACAG
Source organism: Dipodomys spectabilis (assembly GCF_019054845.1). Classification (NCBI taxonomy): domain Eukaryota; kingdom Metazoa; phylum Chordata; class Mammalia; order Rodentia; family Heteromyidae; genus Dipodomys; species Dipodomys spectabilis. The sequence continues at coordinate 24,513,821 of NW_024870802.1, read as the reverse complement.
CCTATGTTACTTTGCTAGACCTACTTAAGGTGAAGTAAAGGAACAGGAAAGCCATGAAGAGAAATAAAAATCTTCTAAAACTGTTCTGGGAATCTACTATTGCAAGGCTTATTTATCTGTGAGCTACATAGCTAACAAAGAGGCCTGTTTTAGAAACCACTCACTACAATTTCCTTCTCTTAACAGGTATTTACAAGAACAGAGTATGAATTATATATTACAACTCATCCAGATGGTAACTTCAAAGGATGCTTTCACACTTATTTCTTTAATCTCCAAGTAGGAGAGGATTTTGTTTTAGCCTTAATTCTTGTTGTTGATAGAATGCACAATTGTTTACAAATGAAAATGATAAAAGATAGAAGATAGATAAATAGGTAGATAGATAGGAAAATTGCTTAAATTTTCTTTAGTCATTTCCCTGTATTTCTAATGAGGTCTGTGATAGCAGTGTCTGTCATCTCAAGATAAGAGAATATTTCATGTGCTCCTTCTATGGAACATATTAAATGTCATCTTATTCCACCCTTTCTACAGGCAAGTCCTAGCATTGTGGGCAGGCTGTGGTCTGACAAGGTACTACAACTGAGGTTTCCTTTCTTAACTGTTTCCAAGGCAGAGACTGCTAGGAAGAAACAAATCCCACAGGTCTAGGACTCAACATTCACCACACAGCAGGTGGTGTCACGGGGCTGAGTCCTTCACACAGCTGAGGTTTCACTGTTCAGCATAATTCCATTGAAACCATGTAGACCTTGGCACTTCAGCAAGCATCCTGTAATGTTCTCTCGCTTTGAAAACTGAGCAAATGCTCTTTTTTAAAAAAATACATAGTTTTTATTCAACTCATATATTACCAGTGTTTTTCACACGTCAAGAATAGTACAAACAATTATGTATGACAGAAGACTACAAATGGAAAATAAGGGATTATAAAAAAGTATTAATTAGATATATACTTTGCAAGTAATCTAAGTTCACCATCAAAACTGAGGAAATCATGAGTTTTTTTTTCACAGTCAATATTCCAAGAACTGAAGGAAACAATCTTAATATAGAACAAGTGATAAATTCTCATGTGCTTTCCATGGGGCTTTCATGTTTAGCTTACAAAAGTCAACCATCACAGTTATTTAAATAAACTAATGAGTTCCACTTCTCAGCACCGGTATCAATAACATGTAAATAATATTATCAACCTTCTTGCTCTTGCGCTCTCTCAAGGGGCATGATTTTGTGTAGTGTATAAAATTTAACTACATATGACTATTAATAATGTAAAACAAACCTGAGCAATTTTCTCCAAACAATTCATAAGCATTTTGTTCATGGACTAATCTCATTTCTTGTTGCTTTCTAGTAATGATTATGAATAATTTATTGAGAACCAAAAGATTAAAAAAATTAATAAGTGGCATGGATTCAAACTCTAAGACCCAATCCATGAGTGACTACTTTTCCAAAATTACCATAATTTAAAATAAACCACAACTTACAAGCACCAAGGGACTAAAAGTGCTGGCATATATTCTAACATGGGACCTCCTTTCTTCATCCTTTCTTTCTTTTCTTTTCTTTCTTTCTTTCTTTCTCTCTATTTCTTGTTTCTTTCTATATGTTTCTTTCTTTTCTTTCTCTCTTTCTTTTTATCTTTCTGTGTCTGTGTTTGCTGATATGGAGGCTTGAACTCAGGGCCTGGGCACTGACCCCTAGCTTTTCTGCTCAAGGCTGGAGCTCTACCACGTGAGGCACAGCACTACTTTCAGTTTATTGGTGGTTAATGGAAGAATAAAAGTTTCATGGACTTTCCTGCCTAAGCTGGCTTTGATTTTTGCTACTCAAATCTTGGCCTCCTGAGTAGCTAAGATTACAGGCTTGAGCTATGGAGGGTTTTTCTTTTCTTTTTCTTTTTTTATTATTTTATTGTAAAGATATTATACAGAAAGATTACAGTTACATGAGTAAGGTAATGAGTATCTTTCCTATCAATCATTGTTACCCCCTCCTTTGTTTTTCCCCTACCATCCCTTCCCTCCCCACCTCCCCAACTCCTCTCACCGCCCAACTTGTATAGTTCATTTCAATGTAGTATCTTGCACATCTCATTGTTACAATGGGTCAACCTGTATCCTTCTTTCAGCTTTGTATATCCTTCAGTGAAGCATTACAGACACTGAGCAACAGAAATACCACTCAGGAGCAGAACTTGATCTATTGCCTTCTGTTTGTCCTACAAAGTACCAGGCTTTTTAATACAAATTTCTGTTGCTGTTAAATCTTCCTAAGCTATGTTTGAGGATGTGAAGGTCATTCAGGAGGTTAGGACTTAGCCACACCTAAGAAACCAGTGGTTTTCATGTGATTTCCACATGAAAAGAACAATTTTTATAAACATAAAAATGGCTCTCCCATTATCATGAATTAAATTTCAGTACTCTCTAGTTAGGCATCTAAGTACTTTAAAGATTCTACACTACATTTTCTAATAGCTCATTGAAATATTTTTTCATAGCTATATCTATTGAAGTTACAAGGCTTCTAGAGTCTTTACTTGCCCTGTCCTTTCTGGCAAATGCCTACAATTCAAATGCCTAGAGTTCAGCTCATCCCATTGTATATATCTAATAGTCTACAGTATGAAGACCTATTACAATATCATTTCACACTCAAATTTTATGATAATGTGAATCTCATAAAAGAAAATACTCCTCAATTGTTACATCATTTCAAAACCATTAGCAGTGAATATGAAATGAGATTTACACTGTTGCATTAGCATGTAGAAAAAATAATGCCAGCTAAACTTTACAAATTTGCCTCAAATTAGGTGATGTTTTAGATTTTATGATGTCTTTGGAAATTATTCTTCTTATTGACTATAATAATAATACACTTGACCCATGTCATGTCTCCTATAACCTTTATGACATGCTTCACAGAAAAAATAATATTTCTAGGCATGTTTCTTCTATACTTAATATTGTCTATATCCTCTCCCACTGAGATTGGCTCTAAGTTTATGTGTGATTGTGTATTTCTTTGTTAGTGACTAAGGCTTCATTCATTCTCCTCCCCTAGAATTATATACATGACTAGAGGCATTGAAAGTTTTAAATGCTCCTAATTTTGACAACTGTATCATTTACTAAATATATTGGGCTAATTAAGGTTTAGTTTTTTAAGACAAAAAGTTTTTTTTAATAATTACTTTGAGTAAAAATCATAAATAAATGACTTAATATATGTCTGAATATCAATAAAATTATAAATGTCACAACAAAACCTTCCTTGCACAACTAATATATGCTGATAAAAGCTCTTAAATTAAATATGTGTGTGAAGAAGTTTTGTACATCAAGTAACTGGTTTTTAAAATTACTTTTATTAAGGTATAATTCGATGTCCTAAAATTTTAAAGATACTTTTCATATAATTATGCCATAAATTTGAACATGTTCTTATTTATGCAGTGTTTTCTCCTAAGTATAAACTATAGTACTGGTTTTAAAATGATAGTTCTAGGGCAACTATGGCCTGCACATTTTCTAGAAAAGACTCGGACAATAAAAAGGCAAAATGCTATCTATCAGTGTGATAAGGGAAAGAAGAAAATCACTTTGCAACTTCAGAAAATGACAAAGGTTATGTGGATGCAAAAGGTGAAGAAAAATTTCCATAAAGTTAAGGTAAAAGTTGAAAGATGGTTCCCATTAAAATGAGATCATTCACAAATTGATGTCACTGGAAAAAATTGAACAGATGTGAAAGAGCACATTCACAGAAGGAAAAGAAAAACCAGATTCCTGATATGTCTCACTTAGAGGTGAACCTCAGGAGTTGGAACATGAAGAAGACAGGGAACAGAAGGCCCCGAATAACAGCTTGGAGGTGGCCCTCATATGCATGATGAAAAGCTGTGGTAAAACAAACAAACAAACAACACTATGCTGAAAAAAATGAACTTTACAATTTAAGGTGGGGGAGCAGGGGGGAAAGGGGCTGGGGAGGGGAGTATAGTTGTGGAGGTGGGAAAGAAGGGATGGTAGGGGAAAAACAAAGGAGGAGGCAACAATGCTTGATAGGAAATGTACTCATTACCTTGCTTATGTAACTGTAACTCCTCTGTACAATAAATTTACAATAAAAAAGTATTAAAAATGGTGTGGTATGAAGGGTGTTCCAAGATAACCAGGAAATGACTGGGGCTGGGAGGAGTGGGAGCTGATCAGCAGTAGAGAAGCAAGTTAACCACTGTAATATTCCACAAAAGGCTGACAGTTAGTTCTTCCTTCCAATAGTCTTTACCCTCCCAGGGCTCTGCTAACAGAGCTCTGATTTTGTTTCATAATCCTGGCCGATGTGATGGCCAGCAAAGTGGATTCTTCCCTATGGGATTAAAAGAGAGTCTTTACTGGAATTGGCCAGATAGTAAATATTTGAGGTTCTTCAAGCCAGATAGTCCAGTCACAAGGGCTCATTTTGTTCTTCCAACACAAAGGAAATGATGATGCTATAGAAATAAATGAATTTGGGTCCTAATTAAACTTTGTTAATGGACATTGACATTTGAATTTCACTGAATGTTTGTGCTTCATGGAAATTTCTCCTTTTGACTGTTTTTTTTTCAGCCACTTAAAAATGTGAAAGCTATTTATAGCTCCTGAATCAGTTAAAACAAGGCATTAGCTAGAATTAGGTCTGTATTTGGACCATAGTCTTCCAATTCTTGATCTAAACCAATTATGGCTACTCTAAAACCCGTGCCAGTTAATATTTGGAGAACCATCAGGAAGAGATGTTCTTATCAATGATATGGAAGGGGAAGTCTTCCAGAGGGTTTGCAGAAAAAATGTTTTTTTCTCATATAATTAAAAACGTATGCGCAAGTGAAAGACAGTCAAGGAAAATGGAATGTTCCCAATAGACTTATCCATGTTTGCATGGAGGGGAAAGAAAATTGCAGACTAGACACTTCAGCTGCTACACCAAATAGAAGACATCATTAAGACTAAGCCAGATGGATCCTCTGAGGAACAGACTAATGTTTTAAGATTTTTTTTTCCTGTGGAGTTGATGCCCCAGTAGCTTCTGGGTGAGGAGACCTGCAAAGGAACTGTTAGTGTTATGCTCACCTTTGGTCCTCAACTCCACCCACACCTGGGCCCTCTCCCATTCCTGGAGTTCCCACCATACAGCTGCCCCCTCCCTCTCTCTGGCCAGACCCATCTGAACTCCCATCTACCTCACTTCCTCTCCCCCAGACCCTCCTGCTACCTGGATGGTGATGGGGTCCATGTGCTCCCTCTTGGGGGAAATAGGACTCCTCTAATAAACCTTACAATAATCTTTCTTCTTGGCCTGCCTACCTCTGTGTGTTCCCCTGGGATGGAAGTGTGTGGGCTCCTCTTTCAGGAACCTCATGAGTTAGAGCTGCATCTCAGATATTCAAGTCAGAATGACAAGAAGAATGGGATTGCTTTTAAAAGAAGTGATGGTGTGAAATTCAAAACTTAAGTGTGATTCTGAAACTTACTTGAAAAGACAGATTCTTAAAAGCGAAATACACTAAAGTGCTTTATTTTCTACCAAGATCCACTCTGTGTAGCCAGAATTAAAAGACAGAGTTTACATTCTTCAGTTGGATTCTGTCTTTCTTTATACAGAAAGAGTTATAAAATAGATGAAAGTATAGAAGAAGCAAATTGATCCTCAGTTTTTTTTTTAAATAAGCAACATACTTAAAGTTCAAAAGCCTAATAAAAATGTTGGAGGCAAATAGGGAAATGAAAGCTTCAAATTATTACTGGCAAGAATGAAAATAGGTATTGTTCAGAAGCCAGCTTGATAAGGTGTGGTAGTGTACCTTATTAGGTGCCTTTGATTTACTTGATTTAGCAATGTCATCTGACATTTTGTGTTCAGACAATGTCACTTATACCCAGTCCAAATTTGCTTCTGCATCATGGTTATAAGAGCAACTTGTAATATACAAATGGATAAACTAACTATGTGGAGTACTTTACTGCAAATCAAATGTGTGTATGTGTGTTTACCTAAAATATAATGTATGTTAAAACAGGTATGGTTGTGTATCCCTGTAACCTAATCTGCTTGGGCAGTGGAGTCAACAGGATTGTGAATTTGAGGCTGGCCAGTACTGAGAACCTATTTCAAAATAAAATAAAAACAAAGGAGTTGTGGCATAGTTCAAGTAGTATAGTACCTTCCACGTATTCATAAAACCTAAGGTCCAATACACAGTACTGATAGAGAAGAAAAGGGAAGAGGGAAGGAGAGTGGAGGGGAGAGGAAGGGAGAGGAGGGGACAGGAGGGGAAAGGGGAGAGTGTAGAGGGAAGGACACTAGAGGTCAGAATATTAAGATCTGAGGATTACAGTTACAAGGCAGCCCAGGTAGGAAAGTCCATGAGACTTTTTACCTTCAATTGGCCAGCTCTGGAAGTAGAACTATGATTAAATTGGTAGAGTGTCAGTCTTTTTTTTTTTTTATATTGTGAAAATACTGTACAGAGGGGTTACAATTACATGGGCAAGATAATAAGTACATTTCTTTTTTTTTGGGGGGGGGGGTCCGGTTGTGGGGCCTGAACTCTGGGCCTGGGCTCTGTCCCTCAGCTCTTCAGCTCAAGGCTAGCGCTCTACCACTTGAGCCACAGCGCCACTTCCGGCTTTTTTCTTTTTTGCTTATGTGGTGCTGAGGAATCGAACCCAGGGCCTCAGGCTTGCAAGGCAAGCGCTCTACCACTGAGCCACCTTCCCAGCCCCAATGAGTACATTTCTTATCAAGCATTGTAGCCTCCTCCTTTGTTTCCCCTTCCCATCCCATCCTTCCCCCCCCCTGCCCCTCTTAACCCTCCTCCCCCACCACCAAAGTTGTAAAGTTAGTTTTCAACATACGACTTGTATATCTCATTGTTGCAATGGGTCCTGAGTGAAGGGGTTAAGGAACAGCACCAAGGCCCTGAGTTCAAGCACTAGTATTGGCAAAGGAATGATGGAAGGGAAGGAGGGAAGAATAAAGAGAAGGAAGGAAGGAAGGGAGGGAGGAAGAGAGGGAAGAAGAAAGGGAGGGGGTGGGGAGGGAGGGAGGGAAAACAGAAGACTGGGAAGAAAAAGAAAGAAAAGAAAGGAAGAAGAAAGAAAAATGCTATGCACGAATATATACAATATAATGCCATTGATGTAAAAAATTTAATTAAATATATTACTATATATGTTAATATATGATGTCAGAGCAAAACACAAATGTACAAATAGGCATTAACTTTTGGAAAGTTGTATTTAAAAGAAATGCACAAAAAGAAAACAGGTTCATAAAAAATAAGGTAGGAAAGAATCTGTTATTTAAAACAGCATTTAATTTCACAAAAACAAACAGCAATGTGCAAAGAATTAAAAAGTATTATATCTGGGTAGTAAATTTTTGGATTCTTTGAAACTGTTTTTTTCATATGTGAAATATATATATATATATATATATATATATATATATATAATTTCTAAAGACTGTTGCACAGTTCATTTTAATAGCAATATTCATCCACGAATGAGCACTCAATCAGCGACTCTATGACAAAATTGAACATTTCTACAAGATATAGTAAGATAGCATAATAAAAATGAAGTGTAGCTTAGAAGATGGTATTCCTGAGATATAGTAAAAGAGATGAAGAACCATTCACTCCACTCAGTGACATGAATACCTTTACCCATCAACTGAAGATAGACATCAATGTTTTCAGTACTAGTAGATGGAAGTCATTATTCACAATGCTGGATAGGCAGTAATGCTCTCTCAACAGTTCTATCCTTACACTGCTAGATGGTGGAGTATTCAAAATATTTTGACATGAGACAAAAATGAGAAATTGCCTGCATGCAAAGCCTCATCCCCTCAGATAAATTTGGTAATTTTTTTAAAGTTTAATCCCTAACATCTTAGCCATGTAACAAAAATCTAAGCATTTGTTTGAAATACTATTTTTAAACAAACTACAGAGATACTGAGGAATAAAAAATAAGTTTTTGTGAAAATTGTTAAATCTAACTTTACATCATAATGGATGCAGAGAAGCAGACAAATGATTGTGTAGCTCTATGAAGTTTCATAAGATAGACAAGAAAATGTTACCACAATCTATGATTAAAAATAGACTATTATGTTGAGGAGCTGTAGTTCAGGTGGTTGAGCACCTGCATCTCAGCACAGAAAAGCTAAGAGACAGCACCAAGGCCTTGAGCTCAAGCCCCACGCATGTGTGTGTGTATGTATGTGTGTATGCATGCACATGTGCACACACGTGTATACACACAAAAAAATTAGGCTATTAAAATTATCATCACACCTTCTATTATGGCTCCTGTCATCACTCCCTGCTCCCAAAAGAACCACAATCTTGATTTCTTACACTATATATTCATGGAGTTTTAATTTATGTTTTTCATTTCTCTGAAAAGTAAGGGTTTTGAGGCTCACTTTAGATATTATTTGTTATCTAGATGCATTTGTGTATGCATTATGACTCAGTCTTATAAGATTTTTTTCCTCATTGATTTGTCAAAGTCCTTTCATATTATTTTGCATATTTTTAAAAATAAATTGATCTTAAAGCAGCTCCAAATTTGTATGGACAAGCCTCGAGCTATAACCTGTGTCTCTGAGGAGCAGATCTTGTAAAAAGATTTACAAGTTCTGTTTTAGAACAATGAGTAGAACTTTATCCGTATTCTAATTCAAGGTTTTTTTTGAATTTCACTTTCTAAAAAATGACTCTTTCATAATAACAGTCTGCTTTTCTTCTTCACAAGGATTCCATAATAAGTAAAAGGACTTCCAGATACAAGATGTTGGTGGGTGAATGGACTCCTTCAGCTAGGTTTGCTCCTATGATAACTAAGAAGTCTAAGAGTCTTTGCCAACCTTTCTCTTGACCTATAGCAAGAACTAGATTTATATCATTCCCAGCATACACAAATATGACTGGAAAACTTCCCAAGCCAGTAACAACCTTTACTGCATTGAGTATCAGACCCTGTTCTTTCATATATATTCTACTTTAACCCATTTCATTGTCACTGTTATTCCTTTTATTACACGCTAGCTATAATTCACTAAATTGATTTCATAGTTCAGGCTTTTGAAACACTGCTTTAACCTTGTACATCTCAGATTTCATCATCTGCCAATTTATCTCAGATTCTTATCCAAAGACAGTTTCTGTTTTGCTAACTTAGGCAAACTATTTTTTCCTTTATTATTAACCACTATCCTCAGTTTCTAAACGCAAATTCAGCCCAGAAACAAATAGAAAAGCATTCATATGTTCATTTTAAGGTATCTGAAATATCAATTCTATAATCCTTTGAGCTATACATCATCTCCTCTATTCTTCTCATGCACGGCATTCCTACATTCTGCTATATCTTGCTGTTTCCACAGCGAGAAACTGATGACAACAAGTTTCTCCTAGAGTCTTTCTGGATTCCCAGAAAAAAAAAAAATTAAAGAATAACCTGCCCCTCTGTACAGCATTTTCACAATAAAAAAATAAAAAATAAAAAAGAATAACCTGTACAAAACCTCTTCTTCTCTTACCTTAAAACAATATTTGACCAATAAAAATGTGAATAAATGTTACAATTTGTACCTTTTAAATTTAAAGGCAACCGTGACAAGGGTGAGGATAATCTGAGCTAGACAGGTTGGCAGAGGTTTTCAGAAGAGAATGGAAAAAGCCATTCAGCATACTGCTGAATGAAGTAAAGATACCCAGGTGGAATTTGAACTCATACTGACTGCTCACCTCACCTGGACATCACTGGGTTCAACACACAGTACTAACTTCAGCCACATCGGTGCAAAATCAGCAGCAGCAGGGTACCAAAATCAAAAACAGTGTACCCTGTGGCTGTGTATATGTTTGTCTAATTTGGGGAAGGGAAAAGGAAAACAAAATGGTGAGACAAAGGACAAAGGGTGAACCAATGCAACCTCAATACTCAAAAGACACTATGTTGGAAAGGAACTTCGCGGGGAGAGGATCCTGGGGGAAGGGTAAGTGGGAGAAAAACAAGGGAGAGGTAACACTGTTCAGCAAGAATATACTTATTACCTTATATGTAACTGTAATCTCCCTGTATTTCACAAAATTAAGTTAATTTTTTTTAAAGAGAAAAGAATCAGCAGCATCTCTTTCGGGAAAGAGTTAAGGGAAGCAGCAGAAAGTTTGATACCTCTGCATAAAACTTTGAAAGAAAAAGCCAGGCAATTTCAGTGAAAGTTAGGAACCAGGAAAGTTGGTATGACACACTATGAGAACAACTACAAAAAGGAGAGAAAAAAAAGCAAAGTCAGAAAGAAAAGAAACAAAAAACCATGCTTAGAATAGGTTAAACAATAAAATAACAGGTACACACAAATGATGAACTCAGTATCTACGCAAGTGTTCCACAGGTCACAGGAAAGGGGATTATGAAAGGTTTTGTGGCTCAGGAGGCTTCTCACTAAGCGGCTTATGGTAATAATGTGAGATTACAATGAGCCAGGCATGGTGCTAAGGGTTTTGCCCACAGGATTACAATATACTTGATCAAGCAGGCCCAGAACGTTTGGAAACTAAATGTGTCCTTAAAGTATTACTCGCCTAAAACCATGAACAGTTCTTGATTGAATAACTTAGACATATGAAAAAGTGTTACTCAAAAACCTGTCTGTAATTAAAATAAGCATCAATATATAATAAAGCAAAAGTAAAAGAGAAACTTTAAGCAATGATCATTTGAATACTAAAATTTCATAAGACAGGAATAACTTTCTTGGTATGGAAACATATGCTACATCTGTCTAATACATGTCAACAGAGATTTTTTAAATTTTTAATTAATTTATTTTACTTTGTTTTTGTCTTTTCTTTTTTTTATTGTGAAAATACTCCTTCGCTATGTAGTTCACCCTGGCCTAAAATGTGTGTGCCTCCCGTGTTATTTTTTAAGTATATTATTTTATCATGAAAGTTTCACAGAAAATTGCTTTTCATCTTCTTCAAATTTATGTGCAAAGTTTTCCTAAATTTAAACAAACATTTTCAATAATAACTTTTGCTTAGGCTAAATACCCTTTTGGAGAAAATTCCCCTTGTAAATAGATCAGAGTAGTCTGATAAATAAATGATTTTCTAATATTTTTCCTATTGAAATGTGTAAAGACTTCCTGCCTAATATTTTCACTGTTAGTGTAGTTAAACATTTTTTGAAGACAAATCTCACCAAATTTGTTTTGATATAGTTTTTTTGAAAATCATAGATTTTACCTCCTAATTCCACTGTATTCTGAAAAAGAATATAAACTCATCAAATTAGAAACAGGAGTTTCATGAAAAGATTCTTCTTAATAATCAAGACAGTTCAAAGTACAATCGTACAGGCTTTCAAAATGAGATCTATGTATAAAGTATGAGCACTCAAACTTTAATTTTCTTCAATATCTTCCATATTTTACAAGTACAAATTTCAGTGTCTAGGTATAAACTTTGCTTTTTAATAGTTGCAATTTTCTAAAGCCTTACAAAACCTCAATGGACCACAAAAGGAGGATTTCCATACTGTTGTTGTCTTTCAGTTTTTCCTGAGTCTATGTCAGCTCCTTTATGCACGCTTTTAGGGCTACATGTGTGTGTATCTGCATGCAGTTATAAAAACTGACAGCTATAGAATCTATACTGGTAGTTAAAATATTCTAGATTCTTATAATTCACTCATGAATACATTAATTATTTTTTACGCTATAACTCATGCCTATAATCATTGCTTACTTAAGAGATTGAGATCTGCAAATCAAGGTTCATTGCTAGTAAGGCAGTCCAATCTGAAATGTTCTTATCCCCAATTATCCAGCAAAAAAAAAAAATCCAGCAGTAGAACTATGACAATAACTTTGTACATAGGACCATATAAAATGATGCTAATCGAAATGAACTCCAAGATATGGAAACAAGAGATTTTCCTTTGTTGTTGTTATTTTTAATGCATATGTCAAGTTATTTCTTTTTTCTTTCATTTTTTTTCCTTTGGTTTATCCCTTATCCCTGTATTTGATTTTGGTACCCTATCCCTTGTATATTTGTTTATCTGATTTGGGAAAGGGAAAGAGAATAACAAAATGGTGAGACAAAGGGTAAGTCAATGCAACAGTGGTACTCACAAGACAATATGGTGGAAATGAACTTTACAACTTGGGGAGGGAGGTTGTTGGGGGAGGGAAAGTGCGAGAAAAAAAACAAGGAGGGTAACAATGTTCAACAAGAAATGCACTCATTAGGTTACATATGCAATTTTATTCCTCTGTACATCACCTTGATAATAAAATTAAGCTTAAAAAATGATTTAACAAAACCTGTCTGGAAATGAGAAAGCCCAAGCAAGAGTTCAAGGCCCTGGAGTTCAAAGGCCCATACTGGTAAATTTCCAGTTTTGTATATAGAACACTGTTTTTGCCATGACACTGCTCTGTCCAGTTTGCATTCACCTGCAAAATTTTGTCTTCAATATTAAACTTTTTAACTAAATTTAAAACAGTAATCACAAAAAAGTCAAATTTGTCCCATTTGATAGAATTTTCAAATATTTTATTTAATGTACTTTTCCTGTCAAACACATGGTTATAATCATAGGAAGTGGAGAGGCAGAAATCAGGAGGATCACAGGTTGAGGTCAGCTGGGACACAAAGTTAGGAAGACCCCATATCAACCATATGGTGGCATATAACTTGTCCTCACCAATACATGGGAGCCATATATAGGATCACACTCCAGGCAGGTCTGAGCAACAAATGAGACAAAAATTTTGAGTTTCTATCTCAAAAATAATCACAGAAAAGGAAAAGAGTTAGAGTCACGGTTTAAGTGGTAGAGACCTCCTATGGAAACAACCCAGATGGCCCACTACAGATGAATGGATCCAAAAATTGTGGTATCTATATACAATGGAATATTATGCAGCATTAGAAATGACAAAATAATGGCATTTGCAGTGCAATGGATGGAGCCAGAAGAAATCATGTTGAGTGAGGAAAGCCAAGAGCAAAGAGACAAACGGTACCCGGTCTCCCTGATAAGTGGATGTTAAATCCAAAATGTTAGGTGATACGACAAAATTAACAGGACTTAAGAAGCAAAGGACTCCTACTCATCTGGTCGAATCACTACTAACTAACCTCCATGCTGCTGATCACATGTATGGTGTATATGTGTACACCGGAGGGGAACCAGGAAGACAACACAGAACTAGAGGGAATCAGGGAAAAACATGTAACAGCGGGACCCATCAGCTGCACTGGACATTGATCAAAATGAACTAAGCAACTCAATGGCAGCGATGGGAGGGAGGGAACAAGTGGGAAAGAGGGAACAGCTGATGCTATGCAACACAAAAGAAACGTACATATCACCCAATGTGGAAGAAATAACTGTATTGCAAAGCTCCAGGAAAGTTAGAATATGTTTGTGACTTTAACTGATCATCACTATCCCACAATACTGTGAAATTTGTAAATTATTTAACCACTTAATCACAATAAAAAATAAAAAAAGAACTAAAGAAGTCCCAGGCACTTGTGGCTCATGCCTGTAACCCTACCTACCTATGGAGGCTGAGATCTGAGGATTGCTGTTATAAGCCAGCGAGGGCAGGGCAGTCCTTGAGACTCTTATCTCCAATTAACCACCAAAAACTGGGAGGGAGTGCTGTGACTCTAAATAGTAGAATGTTACCCTTGAGCTCAGTAAAGCTCAGGGACAGTGTGCAGATCCTAAGTTCAAACCCTATGACCACCACCACCACCAACACAAAAGAACAAAAGGAAAAAAAATTAAAAAGCCAGAAGTGGGGCTATGGATTTGAGCAAAAACACCCAGGGACATCACCCAGGCCCTGAGTTCAAACTTCAGTTCTGCATACACAAAAACATACCACATGAAATTTTGATAGCCAAGAAAAAATTCAAAATTTAGAATCTGAAGTATTGTGTAGGTATTGCTTCTGCATCATTACCAAGTCAAAAAGAAAAAAAAAGCTAACTCAAAAGATCCCAATTCATACACCAGCCACATAACATCTATGATATTGACACATAAATGGAGTCATTTAAGCATGGGCAGAGTTCTGACAGTGGAGTCAAAGTTTCACAACTTCTACCTTCAAGTGCACACGACAATGTAGGCCCCAAGCAAGTGAAATAAAAATAATAAACACTTGATCTAAGTGAAAAGTTTTACTTCAGAGCTCTACAGACTAAAATATATGCAGGAGCATCTACTTTTGCTCCAGTAGAAATGGCTCTCATGTTGCAGTGTGGCTAGTGGACTCAGTATATACATGGCAAGTGCTGGATATTAAGCAACACTATCTAAACACAAGCTGTACATTTGTTATCCATTTCCTTTGAAGTCGAACATTTAATTTATTTTTTTGGCTTATTGCTACAGAGTTTACTGCCAAACATCAAAACATAGCTTCTTGCCAAAAAGAAAATAAATAACCGTATGTATATTTATGCCTTCATAAATGTATATTTATACTACCTTAGGTGAGAATGTTTGCATTCTTGTTACACTCAAGTTAGACTTTTCAGCCTCTTTCATTCTCACATCTTTAAGGTAAATCTGATCCATAAATATCCACATTTCTTCAACTGGATTGGATGGCTGGTGGTTTCACATATGTTGGAGATGCAAGCATATAGGCTCCAGCACAGCTAGCTGCCAAGAAACTGAACCTTAGTGACAGGGCCTCTCTACTACTGCACTCCTACATTCCCTGGGTCCTTTACTGGTAGAGCCCTAGATCTCATCCTCAACAGGTAGAAGTTGGTTACATTAGATGTGGAAATGAAAAGATATAAAGAGCAAGAAGATCCATTAGTTTCCTAAACTTAGCCAAGGTTAACACCAGAAGAAAACATGGTCAAAGCAGCATAGACAAAGCAGAGATGTCATGCAGCGATTTGCATGTGGTTAGGGTGTGTCTTCCAAAGGTTTCTCTTTTGGAATTCAATACTTATTGTGAATGAAGAGGAGGATGAAATTCAAAGAATGAGGTAGAGGCTTGGGAGAAGTGACCCCTGACCTTGGACCTCCAGAACCAAGAACCAGAGCCAACATAATACACTTTATTCTATCTATCTATCTATCTATCTATCTATCTATCTATCTATCTATCTATCTATCTATCTATCTATCTGTCTGTCTGTCTGTCTGTCTGTCTGTCTGTCTGTCTGTCTGTCTGTCTGTCTGTCTGTCTTTCTGGTAGTATTGAGGTTTGAATCCTAGACATCACAGTTGTTAAGCTGTTTTTCATTCAAGCCTGGCAATCTACCATTTTGAACCACACCTCCACTTCTAGCATTTTGCTGGCTAATAAGAATCACTTTTCTGCCCAGGCTGTCTTTGAACCACAATCTTCATATCTCAACCTCCTGAGTAGCTAGGATAGTAAATATCACACCATATACTTTTTTTCTACTGAGCATCATGCCAGCTCCATAGAAATATTATCCTTCTCTAGAGAAGCATGAAATTTAATGAAGAAAGAGAAAATTACATTGAAAATAAATTTTGTAAAATTTAGATGTATTCACAGAAACTGAATGCCTTTGTTGCCACTGGCTGAGAGCAAGAAGCTCTGGCTGAGCATTTCTCTAGATTCTTTAGCTGGGTGTTTCTAAAAGGAAATGAGGATGCCTGAGCCACAAGCTTCACCAGTAATTTGCATCCTTAAATGTGGGAACAGCCAAATTCTTAGAATTCCTAAAGCAATTTCATAGCTTTTTTTTTTCTTTCTGTTTTTTCTTTTGGCAGATCTATGAACTGGGGAAGTCGGATATTTTGCCTTCTAAATCCTATTTGGGTCCGTACTAAATAACAAAATTGAGCATCTCTGCGTGAAACACGTGACTTGTTTCCTATTTTAGATGGATCACAGACAATCTGCTTTCTAACAGCTGCCTACAAAAATCCAGGACAGATTTCTTAAGACACCAAGAGACCAATTATAGACCAGGTTGCAAAAAAGGAAAAAAAAAACCCCAAAACCGGCAACCTTGTCTTCTTGCATTTTACCAATAGATGGCATTGTGGTCAACAATTTAGACACTAGCTGAAAACAAATTAAGACAAACTGCCCCTCCCCCATACTTATTTTTAATGGGGGCGGGGGGAAGAGACAGTAAAAAACTCCATTTTATTACAATGCATATCTTATAGTTATGTAACTATTATCATTTACATAATTATATAACTATAATTTATAGATGTGTAAGTACTACTCTTTTTTTTAACCAAACACTATTAGGATAATCATTTATCCCAATTTTACATCTGTTAAATAACAAGATTGGATTAGCTCAAGAATAGAAATAAAAATTGAGTCCCTTCTAGGGCAGAAAGCTTATTTAAATAAATTCAGGGGTCTAGTACACAAGTATTGAGAGGTTAACTGAAGTCAATTCAAAGTAATTTGATTTTAAAATGCTCTTGTTTATTTACTGGTTAGTTTTTTTCTTTTGAAAGCATGGAACAACTCAAAGCAAAAGAGTCTTTTATTCTTGATTATATAATGTTGAGAAGCTCCTCTAACTCATGGAAAACTTTAAAGGATTTTGGATGCTTTGAGGAGAGTATCACTATAAAAATATTTATATACATTAGCATGCATAATCCTACCATCTTTAATTGGTCTGCATAGACCTAATGTGAAGCATCATACAAAAATATTGTGTCCTTTTCATTACAATGCAAGACAATGTGAAATGCATTTGGAGCACATAGATTTCCTTCATGTCTTCCTTTCTTAGGCCACACTGGGGTCTCTTCAATCAGAAATCTTGGAGTTGTCTGTTCTGCTTCTGTTAACCTTCTAGACTGCTGAGATCTCATCGTCATTACACCCAACTCCAAACTTTTTTTATTCTCTCCCTCAATTCTATTCCTTGTGCCTCCTGTCCTACGTAAATCATTCGTTGTCTGGACAAATCAGACAAACCAATAAAATCAATAGTGATCACAGGAAAGAGAAACATGGTGACTCAACCAAAGAGGCATACTCACTGTAACTGGGTTACAAGAATTTGGCCCACAATGGTAGAGTGCTTTCCTAATATGTTTGGTCCCAGCCCCACAAAGAAATTTGTTCCCTACGTGTTGTAATTTTGTCTCTTCCATAGTACCTAAAGCAGATTCTACCATTTCCATCTTTATTGCCCAGAATTATTCACTTATTGTTAGAACCAACCAGATGATACACATGGACTAGATTCACAGTCAGTAATAGTCTGGATTGCTTAAGCAAATTCCTAGATAGCCTCCACTATATGGTCAACTATCTCTCATCCATACAGCATTCTCGAGTTCTCGCAGGTAGAAATCGCTATTGTTCCCCATTGCCTCTATGAAGACATTGCCCACACAACATCATGTGTTCATGCTCTGTGAGAGAAGAGACTACAACTCATTTTGTAAATTGCTAAATGGTGTTTTGTGATTGGTGGTCTGGCTATGAATCCTGATTCTAACATTAAGTAACCAGCGGGCTTTTGAGTGAGGTCACATGGGCATTTCAGCCCTCCTCTATTCATTACCAAGGTGTGGAGAAAAGGGAGACACATCCCTGTGAGATGTACACAGACATGTCCATGTTAGGATAAAGTGAGAAAAATCATCCACACGGCCTGGCACATGTCAACCAAT
The DNA here is from genome assembly GCF_019054845.1 of Dipodomys spectabilis. Taxonomy (NCBI): domain Eukaryota; kingdom Metazoa; phylum Chordata; class Mammalia; order Rodentia; family Heteromyidae; genus Dipodomys; species Dipodomys spectabilis. The sequence goes on along the minus strand of NW_024870802.1, from coordinate 24,496,062 downwards.
ACTTTGTCATTTGGAATACAACATTCTTAGGGTAATAAGCACTTGGGTTTAAGTAGAAGAGTGGTATAAACTTGTCCAGCTCTAACATTGCATTTGGCTCTACATCGTGGTGAAATCAGAATTATTTGGCAATGTTAAACAAACAGTCCTGTGCATTCATTGTAGCAGCAATCAAAGTAAGTTGAAGTCATGACTCTTACTCAGGTCATCTTACTAAAACCTGAATGACAAGATATATACTTTATTAAATCAAGAAATATAAGTTCTTTATTAATGTTTGCATCCCCAACTTTCCCTTCCTGCACTTATGAATAAAGACAATCATTTCCATATAAATAAATTAGATTCGGGGGCACGTGACTGGTGAACAAAAAGAATTGCTTATGCATTCCTTAAAATACTTGAAGACTTTCATGGGACAGAGAAAACCAAATAAGCCCAAAGATCTCTGGCAAAGTTTTAATCTATACTCCCATAAATCTTGTTGATTACTACCCTTAGTTCTTAAACACATGCATGAGCACACACACACACACACACACACACACACACACACACACCCCAACATCAACCTATTAACATCATTTTATATATTATAGGTTTTTTATTTTATTTTTCTTTTTGTCTTTTCTACAACTACAAATCCTTTGAAATTTACAATCTCTTTTTGTTTGATTTGGATTTTTGCAAAAACCCCTCTGATTTAGTGTTGCTCAGTTCTTAGCATGAAGAAGATCCTGGAATCCCCTTCAGTAGGAGGGGAGAAAGATCTTTTGAATGTGGCCCAGGAAGCCTAAATATTGGGAGAAAAATGAATCAGGTTCAAAGCATATAAACCAACCAATGCTAGACTTTACCTACTGACTGTAATAGTTCCAAAAAAAAAAAGTACTAACTCAATAAAGTTGCAAATCTGAATTACAGTAAGTTAAAATATATTGTAAGTTATATAACTTATTTTAAATATCTTCACTTACTCTCTTAAAATTCAAACTAAGCTGGGTGCTGGTGAATTCAAACTAAGCTGAGTGCCCTGACTTACTGCTGTAATCCTATCTACTAAGAAGGCTGAGATCTGAGGATTGCACTTCAAAGCCAGCCCGGGCAGGAAAGGCCATGAAACTCTTATCACCAATAAACCAGCAGAAAACCGGAAGTGGCGCTATGGCTCAAGTTGTAGAGTGCTAGCCTTAAGCTGAATTGTTGAGGGACAGAGATCAGGCCCAGAATTCAAGCCCTACAATTGACAAAATAAAAAAAAAATTAAAAATTTTAAAAGAAACTAAATTGTTGGTTTCAGATCTCTCCAATTTCTTTTTTTTTTTTTTTTTTTTTTGCTGATATTAACACATGTTCAGTAGTTTATTTTCTTTGGTAAAGAATGCAAGTTACATATAAGCTACTGGATGCTTTCAGAGATTTTTTTTTAATTTAATTTAATTTTATTTGTGAACATACTGTACAGAGGAGTTACAGTTACATGGGCAGGATAATGCGTACATTTCTTACCAAGCATTGCAGCCTCCTCCTTTGTTTACCCTTCACATCCCTTCCCAGCCTCCCCCCTCCCCCCCTAATCCCAATTCTCTCCAATTTCTTGATGTAGGAACTCAGAGCTATAAACTTGCCCCTGAGTACTGCCTTTGCTGTGTCCCAGAGGAGCTGTAGTTTGTATGTTCATTTTTGTTGAATATCATGAAATTGTAGAGCTTCTGCATGGCAAAGGACTAGAAAGCTCACAGATTGGGAGAAGATCTTCATTAGCCATCCAACAGACAAGGGTCTCATATCTAAAATATACCTGGAACTCAAAAAATTAAATCACCCAACAACAAATCTTCAAAGAAATAACTGCCCAATAAATAAGTGGGCTAAAGACTTAAAAAGAAACTTCTCTGAAGAAGAAAGAAGGATGGCCAATAGACACATGAAGAAATGCTCAATCTCTCTAGCCATAAAAGAAATGCAAATCAAAACAACATTGAGATACCACCTCACCCCAGTTAGAATGGCTAGAATCAAGAACTCTAATAACAACAGATGCTGGAGAGGATGTGGACAGAAGGGAACCTTACTGCATTGTTGGTGGGAGTGTAAACTTGTTCAACCACTTTGGAAAGTAGTATGGAGGTTCCTCAAAAGATTCCGCATAGAGCTCTCCTATGACCCAGCAATCCTACTTTTGGGCATTTACCCAAATGATCACAAACAAGACCATACTAAAGATACCATTACAGCTATGTTTATTGCAGCATTATTTACCATAGCTAAGATATGGAACCAACCCAGATGCCCTTCAGTAGATGAATGGATCAAGAAAATGTGGTATATATGCACAATGGAATTCTATGCCTCCATCAGAAAGAATGACATTGCCCCATTTGTTAGGAAATGGAAAGACTTGGAAAAAATTATGTTAAGTGAAGTAAGCTAGGCCCAAAGAAACATAGGTCCCATGGTTTCCCTTATTTGCAATAACTAGTATATGTCTGAGTCAAGCAGAAAAGGTCAGATAAATTGATGTTAGGGGAATGAACCCCAAGATAAGTATTCAAATGTTTATTTTCCTTTCTGCAATTGTTTCTAACATATTTATAAGATGATTTCTATGTTGCTTTATATGTCCCTCCCCCACGGTATAACCCCTGCTTTCACTGTATTTGATGCTGGTATAATTTGTGGAGAGGAAGGGAAAAAAATTGTTTAACTAGGGATACAGGTGGACCCATTGCAACAATGAGATGTACAAGTCATTATGTCAAAAAACGAACTTTAGAACTTTGGTGGGGGGGAGGAGGTTCGGGTGGGGGGAGGAGAGGACTATGGAAGGGATGGGAAGGGAAAACAAAGAGGAGGCAACAATGCTTTATAAGAAATATACTCATTATCTCGCCCATGTAATTGTAACTCCTCTGTACGGTATTCTCACAATAAAATTTTTTTTAATATTCCTGTATATACCTAATGTAATCTAATAAATATGCTAAAATATAAAAAAAGAAACTAAACAACACCAAGAGATCAATGATAAAATTTTGGAAACTATCACAATTTGGGGTTTTGATGTATTTATTTTGCATTGCTAGGAATCAAACCCAGGGCCCAGAGCCTCACAGAACTGTGAGGCTAATTTGCATACTGAACCTTGGCTACTTCCTCAGCTCTCCTCTAAATTTGTTCAAGTTTAGATATAAATTACACAGAATTTCAGCTTAGTTGCTGTTTCAATTTCACTGATAACTTTTATTATTCAAAAATAACAATGCAGATGTTTATGTAACGACATCCGATCTAAATTCCTGAGCAACCTTGTATCAAATACAAATTGCACACTGAGAATAACAGTGCTTGTGGGAAACTACAGGATAAGACAACCAGAATGTCAACAGATACAACAATCCTAATAAGAAATACTAGCAAAATTATCAGTAGAGACTGGTATTTGCAACAAGAAGCCATTGTGGTATTTTTGGAGCCCTAGACAACAGGAATGTACTTCCCACCCAGGATGTAGTTCCTTGAAGAAACAGCTATGTGTCGGGGTGTGTGTGTGTGTGTGTGTGTGTGTGTGTGTGTGTGTGTGTGTGTGTGTGTGTGCGTGCTTGTGCATGCGTGTGTGAAAGAGACAGTATTGGGGCTTGAACATGTGGCCTCATACTCTCACTTTTTCACTCAAGGTTGACACTCTACCACTTGAGCTACAACTCCAATTTTGACTTAGCTGGTTAATTGGAGATAAGAATCACATGGATTTTTTTTTTTACTTAGACTGGGCTTTGAACCACGTTGTTCTGATCTCAGAATCCTAAGTAGCTAGGATTCTAGACACAATCATTAGTGCCCTGCTGAAGAAACTACTTTCTAACTAGAGACCAATGTGATAAAGAAAAAATATGACCAATATTGTCTATTTATCAATATTTTCCCCTTACACACACCCACACACACACACAAATGCCTTTTTATCTCCCTTATCTGTTTATACAGTTCTCCTAGAAGCGTGGAGTAATGAAAAGAAAAAAAAAAAGGTATCTCATGAAGCTATAAACCAGTTCTTCCTGCACAAAACAAAAGCCTTTCTTATATTGTCTCTGTAATTTCAAAATGTTTTTAAGAAGCTTGCTTTCTATCACTTCAAAACATTAACATGCTGGGGGGGATTATATCTAAACCCCAATAAATTCATTTCATACTGATCATTCACATTTCATCAAGCGTGCTTGATCTAGTTATCATTAAGAGAACATGCATAATGAGGAATAGACTGTGTTGGACTAATGATTCTCACAAATAAAGTGGTTTTTGAATCTGAAAGGATTCAACAACGTTAAAAAGCTATTCATCATAATGGTAAGTCAAATGACATCTTGCATGCGAGACCCTCATTTGAGCGCTACTTAACATGCCGAAGCTTACAAAATAGTTCACAGATATGAGTGGCAAGGAATAGATTTTTAGAATTATTGATCTTCCAAATAGCTTAAAAATAAGTACACTATTAAAAGTTTGGCACTCATTAAAAAGTGGCTGAATATTCTTTTGCACTTCAATATGCTACACTATCCATGAATGGATGGGCTTGCTTCTGTCGGAAACAAGCCACGATCCTGAATACTTGCAACCATGATTCCTTGACCAAAAGGGGCAGTTCCATACTGATGGGGTAGGCTTGTAAGATCACTCCCTAGAATGGAGAGTCCACTTGACACAATTTTATTTATTACTTTATTTTTATTATTCTTCACGATTATCCAACAGATGCTATTAGGCTAAAGAAGTCATCTTAAAAAGCAAAGGCAAAGGGTTTAAAAGCAGTGGCTGCACAATGGCACATGCCTGTCTTCTGAGCGCAAAAGTATGAGGATCATAGCCCAAGCCAGCTGGACATAAAGTAAAACCCTACCTCAAAAAAAAAATCAAGACAAAATGGTTTTAGATGCATGGTAGGGCATTTGCCAAGCAAGTATAAGTCCCTGAGTGCAGTTCCCAGTACTGTTTCTTTTTTTCCTTTTTTTTTTAAAGAGATGAGATGACAAAGATAGCAAAACTTTGATAATTAGTGAACTAAGTAAGAGAAGTATGGTTGTTATGTGTTAGCCTTGTTTCCTTCAAGTTTTGTGTGTTTGATATTTTTGTCTCCAGATGAGGAAACAGAAGTGTATTGTCTATAAACAGCAAGACGTCTATTGTGTTCAGCAGAGTGAATATTACAGTTACAAATATGAGTAAACAGAAATAAAGTCCCTGTTCATTTATCAAGCTTGCTAAGTTCTTATTGCTTACACATTACGCATTACCAACACACATATATAAATGGCCCATGAAATCAAGTTCTGTGCTAGCATGTGTCTACATTAAGAAGATTTCATTAAGCTAAGGTGCCATATGTTATCTAAGCGACTTTTTGAATGCTTGCTGATACAAAGCATTCTTAGTATGGTTAACAAAATGAATCTAACAGCCACTGTGTGTGAAATGGAGTTATCAAAAGAAAGTCTGAAAATCTTTATTATAAACGTTTATCTTTCAAAGCATTTAGATTATTGTTTTAATTCAGTAAATCCAGCAAGGCTTTATACAACCAGTGTTGGTCTAAGGATGACTATGACAAATACAATTTTAGTTACGCAGTGACCTCAGGGTTGAAAAAATCCATGGAGGCACCAAAAAAGGGGGCAAGGGAGGCACGGGAGGACCAAGAACAGCCCTGATCTCCAGTAGGGTAGAGTTTATATAGGCCAGAACTACACACAAGTGGTGGTTTACAGAAACTCAAGGATGATTGGGGCAGAGATATTCTTCAGCTGTGGTCAGGACCAGACAGCATTCTAGAGGCCAGAAATTCAGGATTAGAATTGGGAGTGATCAAGGAATGAAAAAATCCTGTTATTACAGTTACTAGGCAAAGACAGAAAAGCAAAGACTATGCAGATCTCTATTTCTGATTCAGATGTAGACAAAACCTCTAATAGCTGTGCAGGAATCCAGTTAATCAAGCTCATTATTTTCTATGAATTATAAGGCACTTGTCTTTTTGTTGTTGTTTGGTCCGAGAGCAGGAGGCAAACTTGTTATCTGACACTTTAGCTCCACACTCTACCATCTGAGCCATGCCTCCAAGCCCAACATTTGTCATTTTTAAATGCTTCACAACAATTTGGAAAGTAGCAGGATGGACATAGTTTTAAACCAAATGCATCATCCTGAGGCTTTCTTATGAATTTATTTATGCACTTACGATTCCCCTTAACTTCAAATGCATAGACTTCTTAATAGAAATCTGATATGATTGTACTAATAATTCACTAGTAAATCTTTAGCAACATGACAAAAGGAAATCTCTAATCCTAAACTGTGGATACATCAGGCAAGGTGCCTAATTTTGAACAGTGGGAATCCACATCAGAAACAAAAACAAGAATAATTTCTTTGTCACAAAATCTCAGATTTATTGGTCATCACTTACAACAACAAAAAGCCGACTATACACAGTGAAGAACTTAGAAGAATATATAATTTGAAATAGTGATGGCCAAGGCTGAACAAGACTTACCACAGCTTCCACCTTTCTGTTGATTTTAGTTAAAAGTAAATGAAGCATGGTGTTTCTGTTTCATTTGACTTTTTTTTTTTGGACAATCGTGGGGATTTACCTCTGGGCATGGGTGCTCTACCACTTGAGCCACAGTACCACTTCCGGTTTTCTAAGTGGTTTATTGGACATAAAAGTCTCACAGACATTCCTGCCAGGGCTTGTTTTGAACCACAATCCTCAGATCTCAGCCTCCTAAGTAGCTAGGATTACAGGCATGAGCCCGGCTCATTTGACTTTCATTTATCAATGATTTTGAGCTCTTACTCTGTGTCTAGCTCAGGCACAAGGACCTTCCAAATTACTTCCAGTGAGTACTTCCTTTTTGTTACTTAATACCTAACCACCAACTGAGGGCCTTAGGGTAAACAGGGTGATGAGGACAGAGGATTCGTGAAATAGAGAAATGGCATTTCTTGCAAAAGGTCTTTTGTTAAATCTGGTGCTAACAGTCACTGAAAACCAAGGGAAAGTGAGAAGAAATAACCTTGTTTTTCACATCTCTCCACACTTCAGTTTCTTGCCTGGAAAACAGTTTAAGTGTTTCCAGGGATTTAAGAGATGGGGACAAGGGGAATCACTTCTGTATTTTTCACCCTTTTAAACCTCCTACAGCTTGTTAAAAAGCAACATACAAATTCATAATCTTCCATTGATAACATCCCTGCCTTTCCTGCAGCAATCATTTCTGATCTCACCAACAGGATTTTGACTCCAGTGGTGAAACAAACAGCAGGAGAAAAGGAACTCTTAATTGAAAACAAATTGCGACTTACATACAACCAGGAAAAACTAAATAAACTTGCAGAGCACGTGCATTTGAGCAAAAAAAATAATAATTTTGAAGAAAAACATGAGGACTGAAGTAGAGAATATTCCTGTTTTTGTTGTTTTGGGGTTTTTTTTTTATTGTGAGAATACCGTACAGAGAGATTACAATTACACGGGCAAGATAATGAGTACATTTCTTATCAAGCATTGTTGCCTCCTCTTTGTTTCCTCTTCCCATCCCTTCCCCATTGAAAAATTTGTTTTCCGACATAACAACTTGTACAGCTCATCGTCGCAATGGGTCCACCCATATCCCTAGCTAAACGATTTGTTTCTTTCCCTTCCCCTCCTGTTTATCGGGCCTGCGTCAGATCCATTTGGGCATAATACATGAAGGCTTTGCATTAAACACTGTAGCAGGGACAGGATAGCTGGCATGAGCTTTGCCTTTTATCATCTTCAGGGTTTTAGACAACAGTGAAATGCACAATGATTTTCATTTCCATGTTCCAGATTGCTAGGTTTGGATAAGTGTTCTCCCAAAGGCCCTGTGTTCAAGGCTTGGTTTTCAACTTGTGATACTGTTGAAAGGTGGTGAAAACTTAGAGACTGAGCTTAGTGGAAGGGATTTTAAGTCATGGCGGGGAGGCATGCCCTTGGAGGGGACATTAAGATGCCTCTACCTGTCTCTCTCTATTCCTAAACCATAATGAGGAGAAAAGGTCTCTTTTTCTGCACACACCTGCCATGATGTCTTTCGCAGTTATAGGTCCAAAGCAACAGCGACAAGGCAACCTTGGGCTGAGCCTGTGAGCCAGAACAAAACTTTTCCTTCTTTTGAGTTAATCAGCTAAGGTATATGTCACAGCAATGGGAAGAGAGTACTACAAAGATGAAGCAAGTGAATCCTAGTAAAACTAAATGACTCACGATATCTCATTTCATCTCTGTCTCTTACAAATGTACCAGTAATGCTATTTCGACCTACAACACTCTTTTTATATACACTATGGGATAGGCATTGTGTTAGTACAATTAATATCTAATTTACACACATTACCTAAATAATCGCCATGCCCACCAGGTGAGGTAGCTTTCATTCCTATCATTATACAAATGAATGAACTGAGGATTATGGAATCATGTATTTGGGATTTTCCAAAAGCACATAAGGTCTCCCAATCAGGGAGTGACCTAGTAGAGCATAGACTTCAGTCATAACTGTCTGATTCTAAAGCCTGTATCATGGCCAGCATGAGGGATACCCAAACTTGCTCTTGAAGATGAAATATAACCCACAAAACTTCTAAGACTTTAATCTTAGATGACTTGGTAGTTCAGACATGCAAACCAATATACAGATTTCTAATAAGTACTAGACAAATATCAGGAAAGTGAAGGTAACACACTCCATAATGATGATACTTCTGACTTATCCTCTAGCTAATCATTGACATGTTTTTGGGCAGAGGGCCAGAACAAGGATTTAAGGATTGCAAATGTTCATCTCTGCCTATACATATAAAGCCATATTGTATAAAGCCATGGAAAACATGTTTCAAGAACTTATTTTTATGTTCAACAAATATTATTTACAGACACAACAATTCAAATGTTGTACAATATCATTTAGCCATGACATACAAGTTTTCATTTTTTTCTAACTATTAAAATGTAAAACTATTTAAAGATGATAAACTTTACAACACACAGGTATTACTGTTGTTGTTGTTGCTGCTGCTGCTGTTATTGCCCAAATCAGTTCCAGTCATTTTTCTCTAACAGGTTTATTCTAAGTGAAATGAGACATTTTTTTACATACCTTAATCCTACATCATACTGACATTTTCAGTTACAGATCTTTTTTTTTCTGTATTCTTTTTGGTTCATTCTGTCTTCCTGTCTTCCTACCCTGATATCTGGAGACTGATGAGAGTATTCTTCTAGTAGTTCCACAAACAATGTCATGACTGCTCTTAGGAGAATAGAATAATAAACAAATATATATACAGATATACTATAAGTGTGTTATAGGGAATAAGGAGCTCTTGAAAAGTATCACCCACAGGATAAGTAGGACTTATCATTTCAGTGGATCTTTACCAACAAGCATTATGCTTAAGAGTTGTAAGAGGAGTATTTGGCACACAACCATCTAAATTCATGACCTTCAGATTGGCTGGACATTGGAAAACCTTTGTCTCATAGCTTTAATTGATAGATAACCACATTTTGGCTTTCCTATTTACTGAATCCATTCTTAATAAGATATTTCTATAACTCTCATTTAATATATAGCATTTTAATACAGGTCAATATATGTTTTATTCACTATGAACAGTATACCTGAATTTGTCAGTTGTCTCTTTTTTAGTTTTAATTTTAATTTTTTTGAATTTCTAATTTTTAAAGAGAAAAATCTGCAAACAATTCTTGCAAAGAAGTTCTTTTTCAGGGTTTAATTATTCTTTCAAGAGAAGACAAAGCTGGGCAAGGTGGTACACACCTGTAATGCTAGCATTCAGAAAGGTGAGTTAGGAGAACCATGAGTTCAAGGCTTACATGGCAAGATCCAGGGATGTGTGTGTGTGTGTGTGTGTGTGTGTGTGTGTGTGTGTGTGTGTGTGTGTGAGAGCGAGAGGGGGGGGTATATTTGGAACATCTGATTGTTTTCCAAGACCATTCTTTTTTTCTATGAATAAAAAAAGTATGATATTAAACAAGCTAAGAATTTTCCTCAAAAAATACCTAATGCAACAGCTCTATTTTGTGCTTGACTCAAAATCTTCCTTAAAGGAAAACCTAGCAATTACAGAAATGCTTTCAGTGACTTGGAGCTCAGAAATTGCTGTGGTAGTTTTATCATCTTAACCAACACTTTCAATTCTGCCTTCCTCATTTTAAACTGAAATTTTTCTCCTTGTAACCTTTGCCCAATTGATTATTGGATACAATCAGTACATAATGATATAGTCAGATTATAATGCATATATGAGTATTTAGTTCATATTAAACACAGTCTTTCAGTCACATACACATTCACACATATAATATAAGCATGCACACATACATGCATGCACACACACATATACACATACACATACACACACAAGCTAGTGTTTGGTATAGTGGTGGTAAAATACAGTACAAAGAAGGACAGGCAGACAGTCCGACAGATACTGAGACAGAGACAGAGAGAGAGAAAAATAGAGACAAAGAAGGAGGGAGGAAAGGAGGGAAGCAGAGAGGAAGGAAGAAGAGAAAAGGGGAAGGCAGAGCCGGAAGGAGAGAGGAAGGAAAGGAAGGGTCGATAATTATGCTGAGCTCTGCCTAAATTATAAGTTATACATTCAAAGAAACAAAAAGTTTAGTGATCTCAGGAAAATGTCATAAGACAAAGATATTAGCTTCATTCTTATCTGGTTTAGAGCTCTAATTGTTTAACACATTGATTTCAAATTAGAGGTACGAAGTTAAACTCAAAGGTTTGTACAATACAGGTAAGTCAAGGGGTAGAGTACTGAATGAATTCACCAGTCTATGTCCTGGACACAGGTGATAACCTGACACCATGAGAAGGCCTTGAATCACATTCTCACACTTTCCTGGCTATAGAAATAATCTCCAAGAGGTAGGACCGTAAGATAGGAAAGTCACCTGCAGATGCAAGGTATTTTTTTTATTGTGAAAATACCATACAGAAGGGTTACAATTACATGAGCAAGATAATGAGTACATTTCTTATCAAGCCTCCTCCGTTGTTTCCCCTTCCCATCCCTTCCCATCTCCCACCCCCAACCCTCCATCCCCCCAACCTCTCCACCCCCCCAGATGCAAGATCTTGTCAAAAGCTAACAACTCAGCCAAAAAAAAAATTTTTTGTCCCTGTTCCTTTCTATGCAAATGACAAAATTAGCCCCAACCACATAAAGTGGCTATGAAGACTTAAAGAGGTAATGCACATAAAATGCAGAGAAAAGTATGTGGCATAGGTTGTGCAAAGAAGAGAAATCAAATTAATTAATGACATTGTCTATCTGTAGAGGAACATTTACTAAATTATTACAAGGTAATTGTGGATTTTTGTGCTTGTCCCAGACTGTTAGTTCTAGAAGGCCAAGAGCCCAGTGTTAATCACTAGTAACCTACATAGACCTTGGAAAATACCACGGATCTTCAACCAAGGTTATGAAAGGAATGAACTAACTAGGTTCGTTTTTCATAAATTGTTCCTTAGATAATTGGATTTTTTTGCCAGTCCTGGGGCTTGAATTCAGGTCTTGGGCACTGTCCTTAAGCTTCTTTTGCCCAAGGCTTGCACTTTACCACATGAGCCACAGCTCTGCTTCCATCTTTTTCTGTGTATATGGTACTGAGAAATCAAACCCAGGGTTTCATGCATGCTAGCCAACCACTCTACCACAAAGCCACCTTCCCAGCCCTCAATTTTTTTGTACGATTTTTTTTATTGAAAAAATAATGTACAGAGGGTTTACAGTTACATGAGCAAGGTAATTTTTTAATATAAAAAGTTAAATGGGCCAAAGCTATGACAGACAGCTTGGGATTTCATAATAAATCTAGTAAGCTGAAAGAAAAAGTTTTTCTTCCATCACTGAGACTGTAACAAACTAAATATTATGAACTGCCTCTTAATGATGTCTCCTTCACTATCCCAATTAGAAGATGTACTTGGAAATTTGCAAAGAGGGGGCTGGGAAGCTGGCTCAGTGGTAAAGTGCTTGCCTTGCATACATGAAGTCCTGGGTTTGATTCCTCAGCACCACATAAGCAGAAAAAGCCAGAAGTGGTGCTGTGGCTCAAGCAGTAGAGCGCTAGCCTTGAGCTGAAGAACTGAGGGACAGCATCCAGGCCCAGAGTTCAAGCCCCACGACTGACCCCCCCCCAAAAAAAAATTGCAAAGAGGACAGTAAACAGCAGTAAGTCTAGACACTGACAGCTGTTGGGATCCTGCAAAAGCAATCTCTTTCCATTAATGAATCTCTAGGAATATTTGTTCAGTAATTCACATAGGAATTTTGAATTCCTTTAAAAAAAATCTTGGACAGTTAAATACAGAGCATTTTATAAATATATCTAAACTTGGTCCTAGCTAGGAATGTCAAATGAAGCTTAACTCAGCAGACAACAAAAATGTTTGCAAGAGGATGTAAACAGAGTGGTCCTCAGGAATGTAATTCTCAGATCCTGATGGTTACATCTGGCTCTTTCTGTTACATCTGGCTCTTTCTCAACAGGCTTCTGTTATGGCTGAATTGCTTTAACAGTGAACATGTTAATGAAAGGGATTTCCTTAGTCACTTTGCAAAATTCTTTAGGACAAGGTTAAATAAAGGCTGGTATTTAAATGAGAAAATGTTATTTTCCACTTATAATGCAAAAATAAATAAATAAATCAGAGAGCTCTATCAGGACCATGGAGCTCTGAGAAGTACTTAACTGGAACAGAGTGATGATGGTATGCTAGCCATAAGAATAGAGTTAGCACTGAAGAACTTCTTGATGGAACATGAAGCTCACAACAACAACAACAACAAAAAGCATCAACAGCACAAGTAGTCTCAAAAATCTTAGCTATTGATGGGAAATAGAAATCCAACAGCTTGAATCTATGGCAAAGATATGGTCTAGATCTTAAAACAACACATGCAAAGCCCAACGAGCTATTCCAAAATGGCAGTTATGAGACCCAGAAGTCTCATTGCTTCAAAAACACAATAATAAACTATGACATGCTTGAAAGTAATAAGTCATTTCATTTTGTTTTCAGAGATGATTGTATGGTTTTTATATAGTGAGAGATAAATGGAGTATCATACAGCTCCAGAGACCCAAGCAGACACTGACCTGTAAGCCAGGTCTCTCTCCTGACCTATCCTAAGCACTCTAATGACACATGACATGCACCAGGATACCTGAGGAGTCACTCTCTAAGATGCTGAGGAGCTGCAGTAGAAAAATATGATTATTCAAATAATCACAACTTGGTGAGTGTTTGCAGGTACACAGAACATGGGGACTTTGGGATTAAACAAGGGACACTGTGAGAATTACTGTATGAAACCTAGAAATCAGGAAGCAGGAATTCTCATTGCTTAGAAATCACATTACACTCTACCTATCAGACCTTCAGTTTCTGCTGATAACTTGCCTTACATCCACTGTTCTCATGATCAGAGCATTTATGTTTTTGTTTTTCCTATCTCTCTGTCTCTGTCTGTCTCTCTCATAAGTCGTGGGACCACTCTGGGCTTGGGTGTTGTCCCTCAGCATTCAGCTCAAGGCTAGTTCTCTACTGTTTGAGCCACAGTGCCACTTCTGGCTTTTTCTGCTTAGGTGGTGCGAAGGCACCCAGGGCCTCGTGCATGCAGGGCAAGCACTCTACCACTGAGCCTCCTTCCCAGCCCTCTTTTTCATCTACAATACCCTTGTTTTTCTTTTCCTAATCTAAATCACATTTGTTTCCATCCCTACTTAATGTGGCATCCTCCACTTATGAATCCATTTCTCATAATTCTAGTCCTCAGAAATGCAACCCCCCTTCTTTCATCTCAGCCTATGTCATATATACTATTTTTCACTATATGTTAAATATTTTCTATGTGTCTCTATAGACTCAATTTAAATTATAGGCTTCATGGAGGTGGGATTTTAATCTTCGATAGGTACATTGAATGGAATGTCTAGTGCAGAGCAGAACATAAGACTGTTGAACACTTGGAAGATAAAGACACAAAAAAAAATCATGCAACTGATGTATAGATTTTCTATTCTAATTATATATCAATAGAATAGGCTTCGCGAAACAATACCTTAATCAAATAGAGTCCAAACACCTTCTTACGTTCAGAGTATGCTTGTTACTTTTGAACTCATTTTTGTCAGTGCTTGTATGGAATTAGTATATCAATTTTATCAATTTCATCAAGTATCTTTTAATTTTTTAAAATGCTACTTAGGAAGTGATATTAAATAAACAGCACACCATTTAAAATTAGGGATTTTTAAACTAGTCAGTCATTTTATATGTTCAAAATCAAATCTATTAGAAACTGTCCTCTATGGGGCAATGAAATAATCTTGGAACACTAAAGTCTTGGAATATATTTTATGTTGGTAAAACTCAAGTGGAAAGGAAAGAGCTATTAAGAGCCAAACAATCAGGAGAGACATTCTACTTATCATATAGTAGTGATAACTGAGAATGTGACCTTGAACTAAGTTGTCCCTAATGGGAAAAAGAAAGCTCCAGAAAGAAATAATACTGAGCAGATACATTATAAGGCACGGATGGTCTGGGATATTTGTGAAAGGAAATGGATTAAAGACAGTAACATTGAGTAGCCATATACAAAGCTGTCTGTGTGTTCAGTTATCTAGCTAGAAAGCTAGCTAGCTAGCTCCCATCTAGCTACCTACCATCTATCTTTCTAAGTGAATTCAAGACCTAAGTAGAGAAGTAAATTTATTCAAGAAAATATTAATTGTAGATAAGGGAAGGATGTGTTTACTTTTTACTTTTTTCTGTTTTTGCTATTGTTGGTGGTGTGGGTGTGAATATGAATGTTCATACATGTGTTCTCTGTGAGGCTTCCCTATTTAGACTGAGCTGGCCAAGAACTCACAATGCTGTCTCTAGACTGTCGATTTCTTAAAACTATTTTTTCATTAATTTACTTTATTGTTATTATAAAGGTAAGATATAATTATAATAAAAGGTAAGATTATAATTACATGAGTAAGGTAACGAGTACACTTCCTTTGATATAGTGTCTTTTGTTCCCGTACTCTCTCCCTTTCTCCTCTCTCCCATTCCCACCCAAGAATTGTATAGTTCACTTTCATGGGTGAAAATAAATTTTTTAAGAGACACAAAAAATGTTAATGAAGCACAAAAGAAAAAAGGTGATAAATTTGCTTCACTCAAGGTGGAATACTTTTGCAGACAACTAAGAGTGTTTTAGAAAGACTAAAAGATAAAACTATAGATGGAGAAAACCTATTCATAATGCTTAGAATAATCAGGAGAGAATGAATGTATGAATAAGCAAAAGAAGTTTTGAAAAGCATTAAGAATACAGCAGCAACAATGCTCAATAGGAAATGTACTCATTACCTTGCTCATGTTACTGCAACCTCTCTGTACAGCATTTTTACAACAAAAAAAGTACATACAAAAAAGAAAGAATACAGCAAACAAACTTATATTTAAATTACAAGCTATTCCAGACATTTACCAAATGAAAAATCCAAAGGTGAGTCACTAATACCATAGTAAATAAAATGTAAGCTGAAATGAGTTGTACTATATACTCATCAGATTGGAGAAAATTACTAAAGACATCCAAATGTTATCCATAGATATATTTTGAATGGAATTAGATGATACTTAGTAAAACTGAAAATGCATCTTGTAGGACACAGTAGTTCAGTCTTAAAGGACAAAATTGCCTCTACAAAGTCATGCATGTGAACAAGGAGACATATATGAGAAAGTTGATAGCCTTACCTCCTTGAATAGTAAAAACTGGGACCAGCCTAAGTGTCTCAAAGCAAGAACATATAGTGGACAGAATATTGGCAATGAAAATTAATGAGCTATATGTAGAAACACTTAATAGGCTTACAAGAAATTCTTCACAAACATAACCAAAAATAAAACAACTCAGACAAAATGGTACTATTTACATGGAATGTTAGAAATACACAATGCACTATGTTGGTCGGATTTCAGCATGGCAGAAATAGAACTCACTGACTCAAGTCAATACACAGGGAGAAACAATCACATAGCATATGCTGCCCATATGACCTAAATATAATTAGGCTTCTAGATCTAACAACCAGGAAATGGAAAAGAAAGGTGTCTTTCCAAAATTACTATTGGAATGCAATGTAGAAAATTGGGTGGATTCATTTCTTTCAAGCAAAGAAAGAGCAGTCTGGGAATGTGGCTTAGTGGTAGAATGCTTGCCTAGCATGCATGAGGCTCTCTGTTTTATTCTTTGGTACCACATAAACAAAAAATAAATAAAACATTTTTTAAAAAAGAACTATTGCTTCTAACGTATTCATAAGGTACCACGTGATATTTTTGTTGCTTTGTATGTCCCTCCCCCACGGTATAACCCATTTTCACTGTATTTGATGGTGGTATAATTTGAGAAGGGGAAGGGAAAAAACAAATTGTTTAAACAGGGTTACAGGTTGACCCATTACAACAATGAGATGTACAAGACACTATGTCGAAAAACGAATGTTAAAATTTAGGCTGGGGGTGAGGGGGTGTAGTTGTGGAGATGGATGGAGAGCAGGGATGGTAGGGGAAAAACAAATAGAAGGCAACAATGCTTGATAAGAAATGAACTCATTACCTTGCTCATGTAACTGTAACCCCTCCTCTGTACAGTATTCTCACAATTAAAAACTTATTTTAAAAAAAAATGAATTAGCTGGGTGCTGGTGGCTCATACCTGTAATGCTAGCTACTCAGAAGGCTGAAATCTGAGGATCATGGTTCAAAGATGGGCAGGAAAGCCCTTGAGACTCTTTTCTCCAATTAATCAACAGAAAACCAAAAATGTCACGGTGGCTCAAAATGGTAACTAGCCTTGAAAGAAAAAGCTCAGGGGCAGCACCCTAGCCTTGAGTTCAAGCCCAACTACCTACCAAAAATTAAAATAAAAAAAGAAAAGAAAAGAAAGAAGAGGTAGTATACATATCAGACAAATTTAATGTGCCAACTCTGACTTGATTTTGATTTTAAAAAGTAATTATAAAGATAAATTCTTATAATGTTTGGGGAAATTTGGCACACTGATACTTAATAGGATTGAGAACAAAGAAAACACTTAAAATGTAGTTTCTAACTGCTTTAGAGAAGCAGAATGCTATGAATGTCCTCTCCAGAAGAATATGAATGCCTTGAATCCATGAGCCTTGGCTATACAGTCAATAGAAATTAGGCACACCTGTATTTCTGGGTAGAGAATATCCTGGGCATGCTGGCTAGAAGTCTCTATTTGAGTCAATATAAAAAGGAAACCACAATATAATTTCTAAGAAATTAGATAAACTACAGCAAAATTAAGTAGTAAATAAATAGGAAGTTCACAGAATGCTTTAGCACAAAAGGCATGTATAATTCTTGGGTGTGAATTTTTAAAGTCTGGCTGGAATAAAAGGAATTCAGTCTCACCCAGGCCTTAGTTCATACTCTTCTGCTAACGTTTACAAACCATAGCCTGTTTCAATATGCACTCTCTGAAAGTACATAAGAGCTGAAAGTCCCTGGAAACATTAATACAAGTTAACATTCAAAACCAATTTACACCAGGGGAGAGCTAGATGTATATCAATTCATTCTTTATTTCATCTGTTTATTTAATACCTTTTATCTTAAGAGCTCCTGGTGGCAGAGAGTATGCCCAGTGTGAAATCTACAACTCTCTATGCTTGCATATGAAGTAGGGCTTTAGATTTTTAAATGAAGTATGGTCAGGCAGCCAGGAACATTAAAATAAGACATTGTGAACATTATATCAAGTACCTAGGCTACTTTGTCTTTGTTTCTGAGATTTTCTTAGAATTAAAATGTTCTAGTCAGAGAAGGTAAATATATCTATATAAAATATGGACACTCTTGCTAACTGAACAGCAAAATAATTCTTTCTGAATTTCCATGAAATATTATGGAAATCTTCCCTCGAGTGTCTTATACCTCCTCTTCTGACGTATCAACTCCCTAGAGAAACTCTAAAACAATTTGAGAGATCTCATCTAAAATGTGTGTAATGATTCAGGCAAAATGAGTTGTTTCTAAGCGAAATGTCATAAGTTTCTATAATTGGAATGTGCACTTCACACACTGTGAGATCTTTTAAGAATTATGAATTTCTTTTAACCATTTCCTTTGATTCTGCTTGAGTATCTGTTTATCAAGCAAAGAAATTGTTTCAAGCCAGCATCATAACAATTGCAATTGGGTTCAAATAAAAAAACTATAAGAAATGGTCACTTTCTCACAAGTACAGTTGAATCATTCCTTAAAATCCAGACTTTGCCCACACAAATCATTTCACTACCCCTGGATACAGGTCCATTTTTATATATATATATATATATATAGATGGAATACATATTATATTTTCCATATATAGATATGTACTATATAATATATAATAGGAAATATACATATTGTATATATATATATATATTAGGCATAAGTTTATTTTTCTTTATCCCTCTGCCTTTCTAACATCATAATAAATGTTTCTGGGTTCTAAGAGGTCATTCTTAGGGAGAAAATATTAAATAAAATTAAGATTTGTAATACAATTTAATAAGATCTTATGACAAAGAAATAAGGAGAAATAAACAGCTAATTCCATGGAAGGGTCCAATTATATGAGATTCTGTATGAGGTTGAATAAGTAGCACTTACCTTCAAGTATGGGGGGAAAAAAAGAAAGTACCAAGGAAAACTCAATTTTTACATAGGCCAAATGTTATCATTCACTAACAGGGAAAGGGGAAAGAAATAAGGAGGAGGTCTGGGAAGATGATGAATTTGTTTGTGATCAGGTTAAGATCAGGTTAAGTTGGATGGCTGGAACATAGAGGCAATTAATACATGGATCTGTTGTCAGGAATAATAAATGGAAGGGCAACATCAATTTTAGGCCTATTTGCATCTGCATTTAATGTGACAGAATTACTTCGGGAAACTTTAGTTAGCATTGGTTGTGGAGAGTATCTATGCCGAAGGAAAGAGTAGAAGACTCACAGCCAGTGAGGCCAGAAAAATCCAACAAAAATGTAGAGTTACAAAAGACAAGGCAAAGTAAGTGATCAGCAGTTCTAAATTCAAAAGGAGGAGCCAGACAAGGTACTCTAGAATCATAGCTACATGAGAGGCAGAGATGAGAGCACTGTAATTCAAGGCCAGCCCAGGCAAAGTGTTTGGGAGACTTTATCTTAACCAAAGGCTGGGCACAGCAGCACATCATCCCAGCTAGGCGAAGCACAAATAGAAAAGTGTGGCCCTGGATGAGCCATGCATAAAGCAAGTACCTAATTCACAAATAAACCACCATGGAGTGACTCACATGGTAGAACATCTGCCTAGCAAGTGTGAGGCCCCTAAGTTCAAAACCTAATACCTCAATGTTGCAGTGACAACCATTACAACTTTGGTGGGGGGGGAAGAGAGGGGAGGATTGGGAGGGGGGCGGAGGGAGGATGGGAAGGGATGGGAAGGGGAAACAAAGGAGGAGGCTACAATGCTTGATAAGAAACATACTCATTATCTTGCCTATGTAATTGTAACCCCTCTGTACGGTATTTTCACAATAAAATAAAAAAAAAAAAACCTAATACCTGAAAAACAATTCCAAAGAGAGAACATATATGATAAAGACTATCAAGTGACTCTTGGGTTTGGAACTATCTTGAATCTACTCTACCTCAAGATTCCCATTACTGAACTTCATCCTAGAAGGTGGAAAGTATTTACAGAATTGATTTCTCCTGTTTTCCTTTGTTTAAAGCATCAAGAGTACTTACCTCCAAGAAATCGGTTGAGAGTTAACAAGAATACAGGGTGTACTGTTTTGTCTCTATACTTAATAATGCATAAATCAAGCAAAACGCTATTTTAAGCTCAAATCATTCAAATGTCCAACACTTCTTTTTTTTTTCAAATGTCCATCACTTCTGTAAGGTTTAAAAACTGAGATCCTCTCTTCCCTAAAGCAGGGAGGGTCTTTCCCCGTCACTACTCAAAATAATAACCACACTCAGTGATATCTAGACAACTAAACCACTCTATCACACACAAGCCACTGGCTGAGCCAGGAAAGGGAGTTTGAGAGTAGACATGAAGCAGCCTGTTTCCTGTAAGACATCATTCAGTTTCCATGGCCAGGGTTGCTGTATTTAGACCGGAAGCTGATCAGTAGATTTCTTTAAACCTGTAACTCATAGTTCTGCTCAAAACTCTTTCAAGTGATTTTTCCTGTATTCAGCCTGATTGATTATCTTGTCTGATAATGCCTGATTAAAAGCCTTGTAATAACAAAGTACTGGATTCTTCAGTCAAATTTCCCTGTGACAGAACTGACTGTGAGCTCTGCCTTTGGGTGCACAGTCTAATGATGCTGAAGTGATTTGAGACAAGTCTTGTAGTTGGTGCATTCCCTCATCACCAATTGCAAAACCCAGTCTTTCCCTACTCCAGATAGGGGTCACAGAGACAAGGGTGGAGGATACACTTCTAGGGTGATCATGGAAGTAGAGATCAAACACAAGTGAAACTGGCCTATACTGCACATGTACCATGAATGGGGCTGAACTTGAGTTGTTGTCATTTGGGGATTGTTTGTTATTGTAGCATAATTTTGTCAGGTCAATTAATGCAAGGTGTCTTAAGTATAAAGAGAAATTGTGAAGACAAGGGAAGGGGAAAAACAAATCGTTTAAATAGGGATACAGGTGGACCCATTGCAACAATGAGATGTATAAGTCGTTATGTCAAAAACGAACTTTACAACTTTGGTGCGGGCCACCCCACCCCCTCATGGGGAGGATGGGGGAGAGGGGGAGGATGGGAAGGGATGGGAAGGGGAAACAAAGAAGGAGGCTACAATGCTTGGTAAGAAATGTACTCACTATCTTGCCCATGTAATTGTGAACCCTCTGTACAGTATTTTCACAATTAAAAATAAAAAAAGAATGTCATTAGCAGAATTTTCAAACAAAACCTGGAGAATGTTCAAAGCGGTCCTTCAGTGCACATTGTTGATTGACTGACACAACCGAAGATATAACTGGAAAACATATGGAGTTTGTTTGTGTGTGTGTGTGTGTACTTAAAAAAGAACATGCACACCTACCAACATTGGTAGCTTTTCTCTTTTCCATTGATTCCTCTGCCTTTTTCATCTGATTGTACTCTGCTCTTTGACCTGGATGATTGATTTCTGAATTGTGTCCACAAAGTTTATTTTTCTGCTTCACTTTTCATGTAGCTTTAATGCTATTGTACTTTCTGAGGAAAGTACATTTCCAGCAGGTCCCTTGGTTTGTTTTAACTGCTGTGTGTATATAAATAAAAATTCTGGTCACTCAAAATAAAATATTTTGGCCCAGCACCAGTGGCTCACACTTGTAATCCTGGCTACTCAGGAGGCTGAGATCTGAGGATCATGGTTCAAAAGCCAGCCCGGGCAGGAAACTCCGTGATACTCTCATCTCCAATAAACCACCAGAAAACCGGACTGTAGCTCAAGTAGTAGAATACTAGCCTTGAGCTGAAGAGCTGAAGGACAGCACTCAGGCCCAGAGTTCAAGCCCAATGACCAACAATATATATATATATATATATATATATATATATATATATATATATATATATTTCACCCTGAATAGTCAAAATAGTGTTCCCAATATATTTTTATAGATGATACTAAGTGCTAGATATCATTTTGTCATATCATGGCTGAAATAAATGACTGTTTAGAAATTACAATTCTTGAAGTATGTTTTTTAATCGCTGTCCTGACAACAATGTGAAGCATTCTTGATGCTGTTAAAATAACTTGATATTACTAAACAACTAAAAGTTTATGCCAAATATGTTTTAAGTAATTTTATTGAATCCTCATAACTTAAAAATCAGAAGTATTACATACTAGTGTAAAACTAAGATTTTACTTTTATTGATTTGTACTTTTTTTTTCTTTTCTTGTGGGACTGGGATGTAAACATAGACCCTCATGTCCTCATGTGTGCTATGCAAAGCTGTACCCCTGAGGTACAATCCAGCCCTTTTCATTTTATTTTGAGACTGGGTCTTACACAGTTTCCCAGGCTGTCCTTGAACTTGTGATTCTCCTGTTTTCTTTTCTCAAGTATTTGAGTTCATGAGCATAGACAACCATATCCAGCTCAGCATGGTATGGATTTTAAAGCCCAAATCTTTCATTCTAAAATTTAAGGCACTGTGAGGGTGTTAACTCACACAGATTGGTCTTGAGGATAAAGTTGATGTAAAAGCAAAGAAGAAGGAGAAGGAGGAGGAGGAGGAGAAGAAGAAGAAGGAGGAGGAGGAGGAGGAGGAGGAGGAGAGGAAGAAGAGGAAGGAGAAGAAGAAGGAGAAGGAGAAGAACTAGGAGACCTTAGTTTCACATATAAATCTTAATGTTTCAGTGTTGACAAATCAAAACAAGCACAATACTGGCCCTGAAACACACTTTTTCCCTGTGTCCCACCACAACCTGAGTGTGCAAGGTAAAGTTATTCACCCTCACTAGTAAAGTGTGAAGCTCTGGATTCACGTGACAGGCTTATGAGTTGTAGGTACCTTCTAGTGTACAAGTGTCACTTATATCTCTACCATGGAAGTGTGATCATTACACACCAGAGTTACTAACCTAAGCCTTTTAGATAATATCTACTGTTCTAGACCAGACTTGTTTTATTTGTTGTTCCAAAACTATGTTTAGATTAAGAACTATGTACTTGCAAGACAAGTACTATACTGTAGACTAGAGGGGTTTGGGCTTATTGGTGTTTTTTCTTTTCTTTATGCTTTTGCTCTGTAGCCCAGATACTATTTCTGACAAGAATATCAAACTGTTCCTGAAAACACTTCAGAAACTAATTATAAAAAGAATAAGATTTGTTTTTAAATCTCTGCCTTTGCTTCCAGGACAACTCTGACCTTAATTCCTTTCCCAGCACAAAAGAAGCATCATTGCTGAGTTCATTGGCAGTTCATTGGCAGCAGTTAATAAAGGTGCTTGAAAGCTTTTCATTGAATAAGAAATTGTAAAGTGACAGAAAGGTTTCACAAGACTCAGCCTTTTACAAGCAGCTGGTATCGCCACCTTTAAAACCAGCTTGGTAGGGGTTGAGTGAAGGCTCGGTGGTAGATTGTGTGCTTAGCATTAATGAGGTACTGGGTTCAATCTACAGCATCAAAACAAACTACAGTCTGTCAGAGCCTCAAGTTCTCTGGTGGTTTCCATTGAGCACAGGCCTTGTAAAGCAGGTAAGTAAGCGACAGAGTTGGTCCCAGTAAAGCTGCTCCTCCATGTGTCCATTTAGAGAATAAAACATAAAGGCTGGCCTTGAGTACATGGCAGATCTCCTCCAAATCATCAAGAGTCACATCTAAGGGGGGTGTCTTTGAACCATTTTTTTTAATCTGTAAAATACAGCTGGATATCACTTACATCTGAGAATGCTCAAAGGATTCAATGGCTGCATAATGAGCATTTAATAAATGTTGATTCCTGTTATTGCTAGAGATATTTGAAATCCATACTGAGCTACTCTCTCAAGAAATGGTCTTTCATTGCTAGTTAAGATAGTAGAGTATTTCTGGAGAAATGATTTTAACAAAATGAACTGAAGAATAATCTTGGCCTCAATTAGAGAAACTAAACCAATTCAAGAAAAGAAAATGATATTAAGTATTTTAATGAGCAAACTTTTGAGGAAATGAATGAAGCAGAATGTAAGAATATGTGAATTACAATGTTATATTAATGAAAATCATTTTTCCTAATGAAGAAGAATCAGGCTAGATTTCTGCACTATTCAGCAGAGAAAACTACTTTCTATAGAGAAAACCTATGCTAACACTTGAATTTTCACACTTTTCAACCATGTCCAGTGATATTTTTTTTCTTTTTTCTTTTTGTCGGTCATGGGGCTTGAACTCTGGGCTTGGGCACACTCTTCAGCTCAAGGCAAGTGCTCTACCGCTTGAGCCACAGTGCCACTTCCGGTTTTCTTGTGATTTATTGGAGATAGTTTCACGGACTTTCCTGCCCGGGCTGGCTTTGAACTTCGATCCTAAGATCTCAGCCTCCTGAGTAGCTAGGATTACAGGCGTGAGCCACCGGTGCCCTGCTGATATTTTTTTTCTTAATATGACATGCCTAGACAATTTCTGACATATTATTTGAATTGTAAATATCTATGAAATCATCCCATACATACCTAAATGAGAAAAAGTTTAGCAGCATATATCAGGAATGTGAATTTTGTTATTTTCACTACCTTTTCTTTACACTTATTTACTATAGGTAAAATTTGCATTACTTGTTTACTGTGGGTAAATAAATTCATATTGCAGGAAGAATGTGTAAATTATCTTTCTTGGTACCTTCTAAATCACTACATTTTCCATTGAATTGATCCTTTTGTAAGACAACTACACTTTCATTTTTCTTTTGTATAGGACCTGTGTATTACTCATCTAAAGGAAACACATTTGATCGAGTAGAGTTTCATTAACTGGTACCAAGAGAGCCTTATCTATTTATCACAGCATATCTGGTTGGCTCATTTGCAACATGAAGGAGTTGGTCTGGTTTATCTCTAGAATTTGATTTATTATCATTCCATGACTCCTATATGTGAGGATATTGGGGGTTTTTTTGAGACGTTGAATTGACCCCTAGTATATCAGCTGGCAAGTAATAAACATCATAGAATGAGAGATTCAGTCCAGGACACTTATTTCTATGTTAGACAGATGTCTCAGAGACACCAAGATTGAATATTCAGTTCTACTATGGAACAATGGGGAACAGAGAAAGAAATCTTACCTCACAGTCACAGCACTGTGGTAGTCCATGGACAGGGTTAGACAAAAAAAAAAAAAACTCATGAAAGAAGTGCTGACTTACTAGGACTTGCATTGGCTGCTACTAAGGGAGAAGTAACTCCAAAATATTGCTGAGATTTACTGAAGCTAGTGACCCAGCAATATTGTAAAACAACATCAACAACTTGGAGATAGCATAGGGTATCCTGTATGTATTTTATTGAGTAAGAATATTTAACAAGATGACAAAATGAATGTTACCATATTTGTCTTTCATTTCTTATTTTTTGGAATAAATGCCTCCTTTCATATTTTTAAGCCTACCTTAAAAGCCACTTTCTTTTAATTTTTGTATGATAACACATACAAAATATAAAATTTACTACCTTAAGCATTTCCATGTATATATATACTTCAAAGATATTAAACACATTCATATTGTATAACCATTCACCTCCAGAATGTTTTTTATCTGATGAAACTAACTTATACATTCATTAAATGCTAACTCACTTTCCCTCTCTTCCCCAATCTCTCATAACTACCACTCTACTTTCTGCTTCAGATTTTAATTCCTCTAAGAACCTCATCTAAGTAAAAATCATAGCACAGTACATTTTTTGTAGCTAGCTCCTTTTGTTTTAACATACCATCCTCAAGATTTATCCATGTTATATCAGAATTTTTAATAATGCATGATGATTATTTGATTTGTATATAGAATATAATGTATTATATATACATGTATTTGTACCACATTTTGTTTACTCATCCAGCTATCTGTGAGCATATTTTAGCTTTTAGAAATAACTATATAACTATAATTATAATTTAGTGTGTCTTTTACCCTTAGTCAATCCCTAAGTATTTTATTCAGTTTTTACTAAGTTTTACTGTAAAAGGGAATATATTTAAATTTTCATTTAAATGTTGCTCACTGTCAGTGCATAGAAATACAACCAAATTTTGATTGTTGGTTGTGTTTTTTGGTACTTTGTTGAATTTGTTTATAAACTCAAATGATTTGTGCAAAATTTGGTTTTCTACAAATAGAATCATGTTATTTGCATCAGAGATATTTTTACTTCTTCCTTTTCAATTTTAATGTTTTTTACCTACATTGATTAACATACCTGGCTAGAATTTTTACTAGAATATTGAACAGAAGTAAGAAGCATATTTATCTTAAACTTAGAGACAAGACTTTGCATTACTTCACCAGAATATAATTAATTTTTAAATATGCCTTTAGTATGAAAGATATTTTCCTTTTATTTCCCTAGTTTGTTAAGTTTCTTTATCATAAAGAATATTGGCTTTGATGAGTGCTTCTACCCATCAATTGAGATAATCTTGAGCTTTTTTGTTAATACAATATATTACATTGATCAATTTTTACATTAAAATATCCTCAAAGGAATAAATTCAAACTATTGATGTCATATACTATTTTTATATATGCTGCCGAATTCGGTGTGCTAGTATTTATCTAACATTTTTAACAATACTCATAAAAGATATGTAATTTTCTTGTAATACCTTTCTTTGCCTTCTGAAATGTTGTAATACCAACGTTATCAAATGAACAAAGGATTATTTCCTTCTCTTCGATTATATGGAATATTTGAGAAAGTTTGTGTTGGCTATCTGCCCTTTTCTTCTCTCTTTATCTTGAGAATCCCACTGTGCTAATATTGGTCCACTGCTAGTGTTTCCCTGGTTCCAAGGACTCTCGTGTTCTTTAATTAATTTTCTTCTGTGACTTAGACTCTGTGATTTCTATTTTCTCCTCCTCATTGCTGTTGACTTTCTTCTGTCCTCACAAATCTGCACTTAAAACTTTTTTTTATTGTGAAAATACTGTACAGAGGGGTTACAATTACATGGGCAAGATAATGAGTACATTTCTTATCAAGCATTGTGGCCTCCTTTGTTTCCCCTTCCCATCCCTTCCCATCCTCCCCCCACCCCGCCACCTAATCCTTTCCTCCCCCCATCCCCCACCACCAAAATTTCATTTCAGCTAATGTCCTTTTCAGCTCCAGAAACTCCTTCTAATTTCCCTTTAGGTTTTCTGTTATTTAACTAATATTTCCATAGACTTCATAAGTAATTTTCTTGATTTCTGCCATGTCTTCCTTTATTCTTAAACAACTTTAAAATAGTTATTTTAAGTGTTTTTTTTCTAAAATATCTGTCATGAGGGCCAGTTTTTGATCATGTATTTCTGTTATTTGAAGAGGCCATACCTTCCTTATTCTTTTTATGCCTTATTCCTTCTTTTTGAATACTAAACATTAGAATCAAATAGTACAGGAGTTATAACAACAAAATTCCACCCCCTCCTCAATTTTTCCTGTTTTGTTTTCATGTTGAACTTTTCAAAATTGTTGTAGGCTGCCTTTGGGCTGATCATCTGCCTTGTATAAATTTACAATCTCTCCTTGTCTTTCTGGGCCTCACATTGCCTTAGACATTTGTGATTATGTTATCCTTCTCCTTGTATGTTTACTTGCTCTCAAATGTTCTAGTCTTCAATACTGGGCACACAAAAATGGAAAATGAAAAAGATGGTGTTAAGGTAGGGTTGCAGGGAGGTTAGCGACTTTGTAAGTCAGTTTGGCCAGAATCAGAGAGGAGAAAATTGTTTACAATTGGAGAAGAGGCAATGAACTCTGCACATTTTTGTTTTTATCAGTAACAGCTGTCAGCAAAAGGAACACAGGCCTCTGATATCTAGAGACAGGATCTTCCTTGTCTATTATGGCTGCTTCAAACTGCCCAAAAACACGTGGCATAGTTTTCTCTACACCTGAATTAGATGACTGCTACTTTGCATGGACCTGAAATTGCCCCCAAATTAACCACAGCACCTTGTCCAAACCTTTTCCATGAACAATGCAAGCTTTTAATGACTAAAAAGTGACACAATTATTATAAGTGTTATAAGTGTTACAAGTGAAATTGCTGTTTCAGTGGTGGAAAAGAGTTCTCTGTCTCCTATTCTGCCACCAGCCACATTTCTCTAAGAAGTCATTGTTTTAAATCAAACAAATTTTTGTTTCTTATATCATTACAGACTGATAAACCTGAGCACTTGAAGCTACTCCTGCCTGTATTTTTTAAAACATAGCCAGAGGTAGTGGTGGTATATGATCATAATCCTAGTAAAAGGAGACAAAGGTAGGATGAGCATTAGTTTGATGTCATTCTGGTCTACAACAGTAAGATTTTGTGTCCAAAACAAATGAGCAAACAAATGCCAAATTAATAATAGCATACATATATTATTATTACTATTACATTATACTAAAGAAATGAACTCCAACTCCATTGCAAGTATTTTCATAAGGTTAAAATTAGTTTAAGAGGCTGGGTATGGTGATGCATGCCTATAATTCTAGCATCCAGAATACTGAGGTAGAAGAATCAAGAGTTCAAGAGTCTGGGTTACCTAGCAAATCTCACATAAATTTGGGCTTCACATAAAGGCCAAAATTATTTAATTTAGAAAGTATTGAAAAATCACTGGGCGCTGGTGGCTCACACCTGTAATCCTAGCTACTCAGGACCCTGAGATCTGAGGATCAAGGTTCAAAGCCATCCTGGGCAGGAAAATCCCTGAGACTCTTATCTCCAATAAACCACCAGAAAACCGGAAGTGGCGCTGTGGCTCAAAGGGTAGAGTGCTGGCCTTGAGCCGAAGAGTGCAGGGACAGTGCTCAGGCCCAGAGTTCAAGCCCTAGGACTGACAAAAAAAAAAAGAGAAGAAAGTATAGAGAAAGGTCTACAAAAATAGTACTGAGCAATAAATTCGCATGTTTATAAAAATGGTTTCTCAGAGAGTGGTTGCAGGACTACACAGGAAAACCAACTATGGTACCCCATCTACACATGGAATATGAATTCTGTGTCCAACCACTTTCTTCTCTTCCAGTGCCACTGGTCCTGCCTTGTAGAAATCAAGATTCTCAATAGCCCTGCCATGCAAAAGACAACTTTATTAGAAGATTTGTTGTCAGACCATTATCCTCAGAGTATGTTTCATTGTGTTCTGTCTATACTTGATCAGAAAAAAAGGGCCAGAATAGCATATCTTGTGTTAATTCTAATAGTCCAGATTTCAAAATGTCATAAGTTCCAAGAAGAAAGCATAGAATGCCTCTTTATCACAAATGCATTTTACTTAGGGAACTTAATTTTAATACCTCTAGTATATTATGTAAAAGAATTTTGATCTTGGATAAGCAATGCTGAGAAATGATTATATAGCATAGCTAAGATTAAAAAGAAATCCTGTCAATATCCTTCCCCTTAAAAACTAAGGTTTAGAATATCAGAGTTTTAGCAATAACATTGTTGATAAAGATTCATCTTAATCCAGACAAATGCTTACTGATAGGTGAGTGACATTTGATTAATGAAAATTTAAACAAAATGAAATGTTAATTAGCCTTTCTTCTATCTTTAGTTTCTTGGTTTATGCACTCACTATAATTAAAAGTAAGATTTTTTGTTGCAATTTTGGTCTCAGTAGGTTTATATTTATCATAGAATTTGCCATGAAAAGAATAGATTCTCAGCTTGAATATCAAATGTAAACAAGTAAATGATGGATGACCCAAGACATAATTCCTCTTTGCAGTTCCAAAATAATGAACCAAGTAAATGAGAGTTGCATACATATGACTTTTGAAATTGAAGACATTTTTCCACTAACAAGGTCTTCCTGTGGGTCTAATGTTTATTATGCATGGAAGATCTTTGAGTGTTATCTAATAGTTGTGGTAGCTACTTTCAAATTCACAGAGGGAGTCATGTTGGAGAGATCAAAGTCTACAATGTGTAATCCAAATGGCTTTGGAGCAAATCTGATGACCCTTTAAGTGAGCTACGAAATAAAATGGAAGAAGCCATCCATTTCCAGATTTTATTTGTTTGAAGCAAGTTCTCCCTGTGTATCCCAGACTAGGCATTAGCTTCTGATCTCTTGACTTAACCTCCCGTGTATTGGGAGTATAGGCATGTGCCATCAAACCCATCTAGTTTCCAGAATTCTTTTAGCTGGTGATTTCAAGTTACCAGAACATTGAACAATCCCTCTCTCCCTCCTTTTATTTTTGTGGGGGAGGAGGCTGTACTAGAGATAAAACTCATGGTCTCAAACACCCTAGGCAAGTGCTCTACCAATAAACTACCTCCCCAGCCCACTCCACTCCCTCTTAATTGCTGCTTTGTTCTTACAAATAGCTTCTTTTCTACAGGGAACAGTAATTAGGACTTCATAGTTCGGGTAAAGCCAGCATTAGCATCATGGTTTCCTGTGCTCAGGATTAATAGGAAAAGGCATAAAGATATCACAAAATGATGATGGTTCTAATTACCGATATTCATCTTAAGATGGTGAGCAGCTGTTAAAACATCTCTTTAGAAGTTAAAGTTCAGTCACACATCCTTCTCCTCCACATAGATAACGTTTTAATGCTAATTAGAAAGGAAGATTACAAATTCAAGTGTCAGCGAGAGTGTGCCAAGATTGTTCCTTATTAACACTTTGTCTCCCCCATCTCAAGCTTTCTGGCCCTTAAGCTTTTTAAAAAATTGACACCGAAAATAATGACAGGAGCCTCAGGAGGTATCCTGGTTTTTACTTTAAACAACCCTTTCTAATTCTGCAAGGGAAGTTCCTTATCTATTTGCATTTAAAGTGTGACCTATTTCCTGAAAGTTGTCACAAACTGGTATGCTAGAAAGACACAGTCAATTAGTAATTGCCGTAAGACACATGAATAAGGAGCAGAAATGCATCCAGAGAATTGGAGTCTGGTCAATGTGTGCCAACATCAACTACAAACACTTTCAGTAAATCATATTGCTGCAATAGGAACAAGTTAATGGCTATACCTGTAAAAGGATCCGTTTCCTAAATTCTTTTAGACCCTATGAGGAGCCTAGGGATTATGGGAGGATGGATTTTTGTCCATGGTCTTCAACCCAAACCCAGTGTGATAACTTCCATTAAGAAGGTATAAAATCAATCTGAGAGTATGATCAGAATTGGATGTGAGAAATTGTTTCCAGGATTTGGAGGCATAGAAAGAAGACAGTGCTCAGGATCCTGAGCCTCTCTGTTACCCGTAGGTGAGGATCAAATTTTGCTGGTAAAATAAGATGTTGTCCACTATTCTCCCTAAAGGACTAAGTGGTGAATAGTCCAGACTCCTAACTACCCACAATTGCTTCTGTACTACAAGTACAGTCATAGGTAATAATTAAAGAAAAAGACATGGCTAGGTTATAGGAAATTAAGTCTGAGTTTTATATAACTATATGCTATGCAATATGTTTCTATTTCTTTTTTAATTATTTAAAAAATGCAAAAGTATTCTTAGCTCTCAGTCCATACAAGGCCAGGATGTGAATGATTTGCTGACCCTTTCCTTAAGTGGAAATGCCAAATTTTAAGAAGAACATGTTCTCAGACGGTAATAGAAACCCATTATGAAAGTCAGGGACACAGCCAACTGTTACTTTCTTTTATTACCCGTGACAGGAGAAGGGAAATGTGAAAGACACAGCAGAGATGGGTTGTGTCGTTTCTGGCTGTGGATAGCCACCCACTTCAATTAGGCTCTGCTTCCTTAACTGATTAAATTAGAAAATATGTCGCTCATAGAAAATATATCAAATGTAGACAGACAGACAGACAAATTATAGATATAGATCTATAATATCTATAAATATAGATATTGTGAGAAAGAGAAAGACAGAGGCAGAGAGACGAGAGAGAGAGAGAGAGAGAGAGAGAGAGAGAGAGAGAGAGAGAGAGAGAGAGAGAGAGAGAGATCAGGGGATCAGGGTTGCTGTGCAGTCCAGGTGGGCCTGAAACTTGCAATCTTCCTATGCCACCAGCCCAAATACTGGTAATACAATGTGCTCTATATGCTGACTTCAGAATCCTTTTAAGCAATACGCTTAAGTGATTAAATGATTTTTGTGATTGAGTCTATTTTTAACCTAATACTTAAGTCCAGGTCTAGGGGAAAAAAGAAAATTCATGGTGCATTTAGGGTTCAACCTTCTCTTAAGGTTAAAGGTTGACCTTTCCATTTTGTAAATAAGAAATCAGTTTTCTAAGGTAGTATCATCAAGTAGAACTACGTAGCAACATTACCACTAAAAGGTGAAGCAGGATTGTTGACCTTGAATTCCCAGAAGTAAGAAACACATCTCAAACTACTCAAAAGTGGCACCCAGTAAAAAGCAATCATGCAAGTAGGGAAGGGTGGTACATTCCTCTAAACTCAGCATATAGGAAGCTGAGGCAGGAGGATGACAAACAAGTTCAAGGGAGAGTGAGCTACATAGGAAGACCCTGTCTCAAAAAGACACCAAAAATAAACAAATAAGTAAATAAATAAACCGAACAGTAGAACCTACTATGTAAGAAATAGTCAAAGAATTTAGGCCATAAATAATCACTCTGTGTTGAAATGATATGGCCACAATCCAGCAGGACAGAAATGCCTTTCTGATGGTT
The DNA here is from genome assembly GCF_019054845.1 of Dipodomys spectabilis. NCBI lineage: Eukaryota > Metazoa > Chordata > Mammalia > Rodentia > Heteromyidae > Dipodomys > Dipodomys spectabilis. The sequence continues at coordinate 24,463,521 of NW_024870802.1, read as the reverse complement.
TCCAAATGCAGTGACAATTACGAACGATTGGATAACTCAGTAATATCCAGAGTAAGTAAACTCACAGTAATCGGGGCTAGGGAGACTGTCAGAGCAAAAAGGTTGGGCAGGCCACACATCCATGACAGCTTTGCTCTAAACAGTGGTGACAGCTGAAAACCAAGAGGCAGCTTTTCTTGGCATAAACTGCTCAGAAGCATCTCTGGGCACAAATAGCAATTCTCATCAGAAAATATCGTCTTTGAATACAAAAGACAAAACAGATTGTATCGGTCCTCCCATGGGTCAAACACTGAAAAAGGCTATTATCCTCTTCATCATCTTTTCTATTCCAAGACTTACACTGCCTTGATCCCAATTTCTAATACTTTCTTTCATGGGCATCACTATTTTCTCTTTCATGGGTCCTCTGGTCCACCTCTGAGCCCAAGTTTGTTCTTCATGCCACTTGCCAGCCTGATATTTTTCACTGTAGATATCTGATCACAATAAATTATTCCCCTAAACCTGTTATGAAGGAATCATTTTAATATGCTCCTAGATGTATTGACCTTTTTCATCCCTATTACATGATTTTATTTCGTTATGAATAGAGAATAGCTCTTTCACTGAAATAGTAAGACTGAAAACATGTGGTTAGCCTGGGGATATTGCTCAAGTGGTTGAGTGAGCACCTGCCTAGCAAGTTCTGGGACCTGAATTAGAAAGTCAATACCAGCAGACATACACACATACTATATGTGTATTTATACAAACACATACATACATACATACATATATGTATACATACATGTATCCTGCATCTTACTAAGGATTTTAAAAATATATTACATTTACATGTGAAACACTATTTGTTTCCTGTCTGAGAATAATTCAATGTTAGTACTCCCATCCTTATACTCAGCTGGTACAGCTTTTCAACAAAAATGTGTGGCAGAAATATTACAGGAGACAGAAATACTGTTATGTGGTACTGTCGCTATCATGAAGTGATATATAGCATTACTTGAAAGAGAACTTGGAAGAGATCAGTTGAAATGTACATTGTGACTACTAACAATGTATGAAAAAAAGAATGTAATTGATATTCTAAGAGAAGAGAGAAAACAGATTTATGCCATGATGCTCAGTTAAAATCAATGAGGTTATAAAAAGAGGAACAGAAGGTTTTCTTAGGTGCTCTGGGTTGGGATGCCATTCAAAATCATGTGCCAACAGTGCTTTGATAACCATGATGCTGTTAACAGATGACAACAAATCTGTGAAATTGTAAACAAAATCAAAAAACAAAAAAACACTAACAGCCTGGCACCGGTGGCTCACGCATATAATCTTAGCTACTCAGGAGGCTGAGATCTGAGGATTGTGGTTCCAAGCCAGCCTGGTCAGTCTGTGAATCTCTTATCTCCAATTAACCACCAGAAAACGGAAGTGGTCTGTGGTTCAAGTGGTAGGGCACTTGCCTTGAGGCTGAAGCACTCAGGGACAGCGCTCAGGCCCAGAGTTCAAGCCCCATAACAACAACAACAACAACAACAAAAAGCTAACAATTAGATCAATTTATCTAAAGAATGATGCATAAGGGAGCTATTAATAAGTACTTTATATGTGAATTTCCTAATTATACTAATTAAAATACGGAGTGCCAGAATAAATAAAAATATGGATTATTCACATAAAATTACTTCAGCTATAAAGATACATGTTGATTACGCTATATAAATCTAATATAAATGTATATATACATATATATACATATAAATGTATACTTGTTGATTATATGCTAAGGGTTGACCCCAGTGTAGTGACACAAGCCTGTAATCCAAGCTACTTGGGAGGCTGAGGTGACATGACTTTGAGACCTTAGTAAGAGACTGTCTCTAAAAAAAATTAAAATAAGAGGGCTAGTCTGTAGCTAACTGTTAGTGTCCTTTCCTAGCATTTATACAGTTCTGGGTTTAATCCTCAGCACTGCAAAAATATGTTGAGAGATGGAAAAAGATATAACATCTTAACACTAATCAAAACAAAGCAGAAGATATATCAATTTCAGTCTGAAAAGCCTTTAAATCATGGAAAATTATCACAGATAAACAAGAGTACTGTATCACCATAAGAAGACCAGTTCTTCAAGAAGACATAAAGTGGGCTGAGTAGTAGAGTGCTTGCCTAGCATGCAGGAAGCCCTGGGTTCGATTCTTCAGTGCCACATAAACAGAAAAAAAAGCAAGAAGTGGTGCTATGGCTCAAGTGGTAGAGCACTAGCCTTGAGCAAAAGAAGCTCAGGAATAGTGCTCAGGCCCTGAATTCAAGCCGCAGGACCGACACCAAAAAAAAAAAAAAAAAAAAGACATAAAGATCTTAAGGTATATGTTGCTAACAACATAGTATTGAAACACACAAGGCAAAAACTGAAAGAACAATAAGGAGAAATAATAAGTCATGACCACAGCTGGATATTTCAGCACTCTGTAATTGGTAACAGATCTAGTGTGCACAATTGCAATAAACGTACTGCTGAATTGAAGAGCACTATCAATCATTAGATCTACTTAAAATTTATAAAATTCGTCTTCCAACAGCAGTAGAATACATATTCTTCACAAGTTCACATGATGCTTGAATAAGGGTTATATTTTACATGAGAAAAAAAATCCCTAGAACTGTACAACACAGAAAATCAAACTCTAATGTACACTAAGGGCTAGCAAATAACCCAAAATGTTAATGTAGCTTCCCTCTTTTGTAATGTTGTACCACACAGATATAATATATTGATAGGGGAATTGGGCGGAGACAGTGGAAACTCTCACCTTTCTTTTCAATTCTTCTGTAAAACTAAAACTGCACTGAAAAATAAAGTCTATTAATTTAAAAAAGTTGTGTTTAGGAAACATAATTAAACAGACCTCTGAAGTGGGTGCCATTATTATTACTCCCATTTTCCAGTAAAGACTTTATTTCAGGTCACATAATGAGTGAATTATGGAAAAAAATGACAATGGGCATAGCTAAGGCTCAAAGGGTTCATTTCCCTAACATCATCTTATCTGACCTTTTCTGCTTGTCTCAGACATATATTAGTTATTGCAAATGAGGGAAATCATGGGACCTATGTTTCTTTGGGCCTGGCTTACTTCACTTAATTTTTCCCAAGTCTTTCCATTTCCTAACAAATGGGGCAATGTCATTCTTTCTGATGGAGGCATAGAATTCCACATAAGGGCACATACCACAAAAGTATTTTTTCTTGCTTGCTATTGTTTCTAATGTATTTATAAGATGATGTCTTTGTTGCTTTGTATGTCCCTCCCCCACAGTATAACCCCTGTTTTCACTGTATTTGATGTTGGTATAATTTGGGAAGGGGAAGGCAAAAAATTGTTTAAATAGGGATACAGGTAGACCTATCGCAACAATGAGATATACAAGATATTATGTTAGAAAATGAACTTTACAACTTTGGTGGGGTGGGGGAGTGTAGTCATGGAGATGGGAGGGCAGGGATGGGAGGGGAAAAACAAAGGCGGCAAAAATGCTTGATAAGAAATGTACTCATTACCCTGCTCATGTAATTGTAACCCCTCTGTATAATATTTTCACAATAAAAAACTTCTTTAAAAAAGACTCAAATCCTAGAACTCTTAACAGTGATAAAATAGATATAGGTTTTATAGAGATATAAATATTAACATATACCATATTGATTCTGTAAAGAACTAAGTAAAAAGAGAAAGAAGATATGAAAAACTGTCTGGAGTGGTTGCTCGCAGAAATTCCCATAAGCAAATGCTAAGTAAAGATACAGGAAATTTGGAAGATAGTAAATAGAGGTCAGCTCTATCTCTTTTTTTTTTTTTTTTTTTTGGTCCGGTCGTGAGGCCTGAACTCTGGGCCTGGGCGCTGTCCCTCAGCTCTTCAGCTCAAGGCTAGCGCTCTACCACTTGAGCCACAGCGCCACTTCCAGCTTTTTTCTTTTTGCTTATGTGGTGCTGAGGAATCGAACCCAGGGCCTTGAGCAAACAAGGCAAGCGCTCTACCACTGAGCCACCTTCCCAGCCCCTCAGCTCTATCTCTTAATGAGTAGTAAGTAACAAATCAGCTTTTTGACCAGTAAGATTACATTGGAAAATAAGTCTCCTTTACAAGATATTTTTTATTCTTCAAAAAATCTTTCCCAATGTTTAATCTTTGTTGTATCTCCCTGGAGTAGATTTTGTTTTTGTTTTTTTAAAAAAGAGAAAAGTAAAAGAAGAAAATAAGTCTCGATCCTTTCCCATGATCCTTCAGTCCTCTGTTCACCGTATCCTCTTTGGGACTGTGGCGTTTCTCTAGCAGCATTCTCTACAAAATCCTGTCAAATATTTCAGATGAGCTCTCATGGTTTCGAATGCATCTTGCTTCATGTCTTTGGACCATTTGCCTTGGAGTTGTGGTGAGAAAGCATTCAAATGTGAAAGAGAAGTTTTATTTCATTCATTGAATCATTCATGTTAAAATCTAACTCAGACTACTCAATCAACAAATATTTATCGATGATGTATTCTTGATTAATGTAAGGCATAATTCTGTACAAATCCTCTCTCTGATAGAAATTGAGGGTGTATAGAATGACACACCATGTCCTTAGAAACACTTATAGAAATGAGGAGACAGACAAGTTCTGAGCAAACATATGGCTTTGTAGTACAAACTGTATAAAACACCATGTGAACAACAAAAAGAATGGGATATAGTCAGTCATGTTTGTTAACAACAAGCAAAGGAAAAGAAAAACATGTTCTTATTAAAGAACATCTAAAAGAGAAAGGAGGGAGGGAGAGCCCAATCACTTCCTGCCCAGCGATGTACACTGCTTTGTACAATCATTCAAAGCAGAAAGAACACGCAGAGCATTGCTATACTGCAGGCCTGTTTACAAGGCAAACCCTTTATTAGGCATAATTATTTAAAGAGTGGGCAATAAAAGAGAAAGAGTAGTAGCATGGTAGTACTTTCTCGAGACCTGAGAGGAACTTCTTAACAGCATCTGATAATGATTAAGAAACAAAAGGATGTGAGACACATAGAAGCCTCCACTCACACAATGAAATCCCCCTATAGGGTAGCTTGTCACAGGTCGCTCTTCATTCACACTGACTGGCATCCGATGAACATTTCTGATTAAAATACTGCTAGCCCTAGTTTAGAACTTTATCCACCAGAAATTGCTGGTAGCCACTGTCCTAAGAAACTGCACATGCTCTTTCTCTACAAGGAAGTGATAGGTTGCCTTCGTCAGAGATTGAGGACGGCACTATGTAGCCAGAGGTCTTGGGAAGACTGAGGACTCAATGCCTGGGTTATTCCCTGCTAAATATCTGTCTAATAACTCTCTCTAGTACTAGACAAGCTTTGTATCTTGTGGCTAAAACTAAAACCCCCACTGATTTTCTGGTTGCTAGACTCTTATTGGTAAGCACAAATAGGCTTCTTCATTGATTCATGTCTCAGATTCCTGCCTGGTACAGCCCCTGAACTAGTGGGGGGTTTTTTGGCAGGTACAGTGATGTTTCAGGTTAAAAAACAAATAGTTGAAATCTCTGGTCACTTTGTTACTAATCAGGGCAGTATATCTAATTCAGATCTGGTGTTCATCATTTTCCCCTGAGAAAGTTGCTCAGCGCTTATCATGATCTGTATAAATGTTGGCTATCAGCTGACATACTGAAAACAGATCTCACAATAGGCTGAAGCCTAGAAACTAATATCACACAAATCTAGTCTGTCTATAGCCCCTCTAAATGATATAAATGATAATAAGCCACAAGGACTAACAGGTTTGTGTGGTGAGCATTTCAAATATTTTCTATGGATATTTTCTAGTAAGCCAAGCTATTACAGACTGGTGCCAATTTGCAGAGTGAACACATTTTAATGAATTACAAACAGCATGGAAGTAAAGCATATAAACACTCTCTCTCTCTCTCTCTCTCTCTCTCTCTCTCTCTCTCTCACGCACATACACACACACACACACACACACACACACACACATATTCAGGCAACAGAAAGACTCAAAATACCTTATTTCCAAGCTTCTGGAAAGCATAAAACAGAACTCCTCCCCAACTTTATAGCAAATTCAGAATGTTGACTGGGAAAAAACAAATTATTCCCAGAAAATGAATTAGGTAAATATTTTTATAATGACCATCTATTTACTATCAAGATATAATGAAACTGAAAGGTAAATTCCAGTGTTAGGTTGAATGGAGTAAAACAGTCCCTTTTTACTTAAAAAGGACTAGATGCATGCCTTTAGCTTGGCACAGAAAGAGTTAACATCAATTAGTGGAAGTCATTGATGTTTTTTAATCAACTGCTTTCAGGTACCAAGTGAAAAAATGCCAATATCATTCTTGTTTTTAAAGAACACAGAATTTCCAGGAGCAAATCTTCACACAACTAGGGACCAATAAAAAGTAATAAAGTAGCATTTCTCTTTTCTATGTACTGAAAGCTAAACCAACCTGGGAGATTTGGAAGAATAGGTACTACTTTAGAGAGGGTGAAATAATCATGACCCAAACTTAGAACAAGGTCTTTGTTCAGAATAAAACTGTGCATACTTTGTGAATGAAAAGAAGCAGGTATTACAGAAGACATCAGATTCTAGGCATGGGAGGGGTGTGGTGGAGGGGGAGAATGGAAGAACTCTAGACAGTGGGAGGTAAGCAGAAAATTACAGGAAAGCAATCACAGCAGAGGACAGACCATAAGAAGTTTTTCTTTTCCTTTTTTTTTTCTTCTTCTTTTTTTTTGCTGGTATCCAGCTCTCCCAGTTGGGGGCAGAGAAACTGAAGACAGAAATACAAGGTACAATCAGATAATCCCAGCATGGGATTGCCAACTTCAACAGCAGAAAAAGCACATATAACCCATAAGTTTTATCCCCAGCACAGGGACCAGGAGGCAGGGATGCCTTCTGTAAGACAGTAGAACTAAGAAATTATGACTCCCAGTGTCCTGGAGAGTGACAGTCTCTATCTTGAGAAAATTTCACTGGGAACCCAGGGACAAGAAGCAATCACCAATTAACAACCCACAGGACACTTTGCCATAGCACTTGGGGATAAATCAGTTATATGACCTGAGAGAGGAGAGAACTGACTGTCCAACAAGCACCAGCAGATAAATTTAAGCTGCAGGAAGCCACATTGCCATCTTAGAAAAAAAAAAGATGCTAGAGAAACCCGATAGCCAAGGTACTTGGGTGGTGGCTGCAGTTTCTGCTATAGAAAGAACCGCAGCAAACCAGCCTGGCACATACCTTAGATTTGCCTCTAATCTACTCTACACTGGGGCACTGGCTCTAGTTTGTGCTTTGGAAGAAAGTGGACCAGCAGCTCAAAAAGCCTGGAAACCTGCCACAGAAGACAGCTACTCCAGATGCCAGGAGTGACCCAGTCTTGGGACTCCCTGCTGTGTCAATCAATAGAGGAACTAGTCATCAGTGGTACTTGGACCTTTGAAGAGGTGGGGTTAGGACAGCTGTCCACAGCTATAGTTTTTCTTCCTAGGGGACAACTGAGGCCAGGGTTGCTACTAACCTTTGAATTTGTAGTCTGTAAAGTTACCACTGGTCAGAGCCTGCCCCCTGGCTGCATGAACTGTCTACTGATGAAAAGCCTCATACTTAGATGTAGTTCAGCCTAATGTACCCTGAAGAGAGGTTAATATGTAAATATATAGGGAGAGAGATGCAAAAGCAATTAAAATTACATACATTGTGTATTGTATAAGCTTGTCTCACTTTGATTTTTTTTTTTTTTGTCGATCATGGGGCTTGAACCCAAGGCTTCACTCTACCACTTTGAGCCACAGAGCCGCTTCCCATTTTCTGGTGGTTAATTGGAGATAAGAGTCTCATAGACTTTCCTACCTAGGCAGGCTTTGAACCATGATCCTCAGATCTCAGCCTCATGAGAAGCTAGGATTACAGGAGTGAGCAACCAGTGCCCGGGCTTTGTTTGTTTGCTTTTTTAATGTTTTTTTTTTTTTTTTTCATTTAACTGCATGGTTGTTACTATTCTACAATTGGATAAAAGCTACTTGCTATTTAACTTTTACTTTCTATCATAGGGGTGAATTTTGCCTCTCACTCTCTTCTCTTTTACCAAAATCATCATACCAGAACCACAACATTTCCTTCAGTACAGCCTTTTAAATCCTATTATTGTCCTTTTCCCATAGGCATTCTGACTATAAGTAGAACTCTTCTCTCTTATTCATACATTTTTGTACTCTGACCCCCCCATCCCTATGTCTTCCTTGTTCATTACCTGTATGCATACCTAGCAACTAGATTACTCAAACATTGGGTCATATTCTCTTTTTTCTCTCTGTCATTTCTTTTATTTTTCTTACATTTTTTTCTCTTCCTTGGTCACTGTTGTCGTTTTGCTTTTTATCTGTATGCACATAACTCAGCTGGATTTACCTCCCCCTTTCTACACCAATGCAACTCATTTCACTTTCCTATTAATCTATTATCAACTTTAAATACCACAGCCATTCCTACCCTATATTACCAAACTACTTGTATTATTCTAATAGAGCTCTCCCCTCTGTTTCCTTCCTTCCACCACCCTGGTAAATAAAGGTCTTTCTGGAGCACAAAAGACATTTCTTTAATCCTATATTCATCTACAGAGATTGGATCATTAGCAGTAATTGACCTTCATTAGGAATTGTCACAGTCACAATGCTATGGATTGCCACCTGCAAATAGCCTCTGATACCAAGCTTCTTTACTCTGAGTGGAGAAGAGTTCTACACAGTCTTGAGCAATGAAATAGATTATTTGTCACAGGAGACTCACCCTTCCAATCTCCACACCACATTCATCCTTCACCTATTTTAGGTAAGCTGCAAGTAATCATCACCAGCTGAAAGGACACAAGAGACTAAAATCTTCACAAATCCTGTATCCAGATGCATAAAGAACCCCCAAAATGTCCACTAACTTCATGAATAAGTGAGGAATCAATAACTCTCAAACACCAAAAATCACTACAATAAATGATTTAAGTAATAGTGAAGAGGGAAGTCCAAACAACAAGCTCGATTTAACAGAATAGAGTTGTACAAAATCTCAGCTAGGTCTTGAAAGCCCATAATTATTCAAGCATCAAGTCACAGTGCAAACTCTCTTCCACATAGCAGTTTTTCAAATGTGTTATTTCTGTTAAGATTTAATGTGTTAAACTTTATTTTTCTTATACAAACAAATCAACTCCAATTTGGCCCCAAGCACATATTTCCTTATAATCCCAAAACATTTTTACCATTGATATCGCAACTGAATTAACATCCATACATAACTTTTACAGATCTATTGAGATAAAGTTCAGAGTACAGAATTTACTGACATCAAGTACACAATTCAATAGCTTTCATATATATATACTCAAAATGTTCAACCACAGTCTAATTATGGAATGCTTATACTACTCTAAAAAGAAGTTCATACTAATAGTAACTTCCCATTTCTCCCCATAATCTCAGCCTAGCCACAACTGATCTGCTTTCTGTTTCTATAGATTTTACTATCTTAAAAATTCCATATAAATGAAACTATAAAATGTGTGACATTTTACTATATTCACCATAAAGTTTTCAATGTATGCTTGCACCATATTTTCTCTATTCACCTTTTTTGTTTGTGAATAAGTGTTATAATGGACTTTTATGCACACATTTTTGTATAGAGATATATTTTCTATTTTCTTGGGAGTTGAATTGTCAGGTTACATGGTAACCTTATATATAATATTTTGAGAGGTTTCCAAACTATTTTCCTAAAGAAGATGAATCATTTTATAATATATGAGGCTTGCGATATTTTTAACACCTTTGCCAACATTTGTTATTATGTTTCCCCAGCTCCCCTAGAAGATGTAAAGTAGAAGATTATACTTTTTGCATTTCACTAATAACTAAAGATGTTATACATCTTTAGTTATTAGTTTTCCCCCCCATTTACTCACAGTCAGTTCCTAGCATCTCAGTGAAGCATTCCATCTTTTCCTTATTGTGTTATAAATGTTCTTTAATAAATCTAGAAACAGGTATGGCAACAGAAACAGTAATCCCAGATATGCTCAAGCCAAGAGGACTAGAATTCAAGACCAGCCAGGATAAAAGGTAGCATTCGGCGCTGGTGGCTCATGCCTGTAATCCTAGCTGCACAGAAGGCTGAGATCTGAGGATCATGGTTGAAAGCCAGCCCAGGCAGGAAAGCCTGTGAGACTCTTATCTCCAATAAACCACTCAGAAAACAGGAAGTAGCCCTGTGGCTCAAGTGGTAGAGCACTTGCCTTGAGCTGAAGAGCTGAGGGAGAGTGCCCAGGCACAGAATTCAAGCCCCACAACAGACCAAAAAAAAAAAAAAAAAATAGCAGTGACACCCTATCTAAACAAAACAACAAAAGTAGCTCAAGTGGTAGAAAAGTGGCCTAGCATGCTCAAGACCTTGGTTCAATCTTTGGCACTGAAAAATAAATCTATAAACATGAGTTATTTATTAAATAAATGATTTGCAAATACTTTCTTCCTATCCCATATTTTCTTTGCATGTAAGATGCAGTAATTTGATAAAGTTTTGTCTTTACCTTTTATGCTTTTCTCCCTATACTCTGCTATTTGTATCTAGCTGTAAAACACACACACACACACACACACACACACACACACACACACACACACTTCTTCTACCTTCTCCCCATTCCAAAGCAATAATTTGCCTTATAGAAAGGAAGACCCAAAAGAAGGCAGAGACAACAAAAGAGAAGTTAAACTTTCAAATTCACAGTACTGTCAGTGAAAGCAACTGAGAAAAAGCAGATTCTTTGAATTCTCTCCATCTTGGCTTGAATAGCCAAAGCCAAACCTGAAGAAGGGAAGAAAAAGTTTAGTTATAAACAACATATTTCAAAGAAAACTAACAATGGTCCTGTTCACTTCATTGCTTTTGTTGTTCCATCTGAAAAATCTAGGCCTGTTTCAAATGATAAAGGAGAGAGCTTCATGGCATTTCCATAATTCCACCAAAGCAGGACATTTCCCATTTTATTCACAACTGGAAAGAATGCAAAGGAGTCCGCAAAGATGTTAACACTAGGAAACAGTTACACTACCAAAACAACTAAATGTTTGCTCAGCAATCAGTCCACTGGAACAGCAAGGAAGAGAACCTCAGTTGCTACCCTCCTCCAAGCTACCCTGGGCTGTGTAATCTGATATGCAGCTCTTAACATGTAATCAAGGATTAATGAGATGAGAAAAACCTTTCCTTTGCTTCTTTCTCTTTTTTCTTCTTTCTTTCTCTTTCTTTCTTTCTTTTCTCCTGCTCCATCCTTCCCTCCCTTCCTTTCTTTCCTCGCCCTCCTTTTCCTCCCTCCTTCCTTTCTTCCTTCCTTCCTTCCCTCCTTCCTTCCTTCCTTCCCTCCTTCCTTCCTTCCTTCCTTCCTTCCTTTCCTCCCTCCCTCCTTCCTTCCTTCCTTCCTTCCTTCCTTCCTTCCTTCCTTCTTTCCTCTCTTCTTCCCACCCTATCTCCTCTCTTCCTCTGCTTCCTCTTCACCTCCTTTATTTTTTCATAATGTCCCTCTTAATAACTCAATAAGTTTTAGAACTATTATTTGTCCACGACATTCTTGGTGCAATAGTAGTAATCTAAATAAATATACAGCAAACAAAAACATAACTAAAGGTATCACCCAGGTTTGTTTTTAGTCCCGAACATAATCACAATCCAAACTCACAACATTGCCACCCCACTGGCAGAAAGCTCTTAAAAAGTTGTTGATGCAAATGTCTTTTATTCCAAGGAAATCATTTTAAATATTTTAAAGGGGGAACAATGAAACTGACTTTAATTTAAAAAAAAAAAACAAAGGTATGATTCTAATATGCTTATTCCATCTGAAAACCAGGAAATCTCAACACAGTATCTATTCACATAGATAAAGGGAAAATCGTTATACCAGGTCGTAAAAATCATTATGTTGACTTAATTTGGATTCCCCATTAGAATTTTCAACAAAGAATAGTGTCTTCAAGTTAGCTGAACTTTTATGCCTCCATTCAGTAAAGTATAATTCTAACTCAAATTAATTTTCAAACACACATTGTGACAGGTTAATTGTTTCCTTTTCTCTATGAAAAGTATATTTGCTAACTTTCTTTAAAGATGTTACCACAATCTTTAGATAATTATTAGCTGTGGAGTTTATTTACAGTAACCTTTGACCATTGTTTGGGTATAGGTGATAATTGAAGAAAACTATTACTCAGTTGGAGATTTGCTAATAGGGTGAAATCTATTTGAAAAAATGCAATTCATTCATAGGACTAATTATAGTATATAGAAGTGAAGAATAGTACATTATCCTGTTATAGTAAAACAGAGACTACATCATGTTCTATAATTTCAGAGGGTTTTCCCCCCCATTTACTCAGAGTCAGTTCCGAGCATCTCAGAATAGATGCAAGTGCATTTGGTGACCTCCAATAAAGTTTCACTTCTCTATGGTCTAGAAATGGGATTAATTCCATGAGTTCATGAAGTCAGAGTTTGCTACTCCCTACATGCACCTAAACTTTCAATTTCATTTTAAAAATAGCTCCACTAGCAAGCCCAAATATGAAATTCCTAAAATAATCTGAGGTATTTATTATCTCAAATTGATTCAGATAGGTCAATGATGGAAAGAATACAATGAAGTTAAAGAATTCAAAAGCTCTATAAATACATGGTTGTAGATGCCTATAATGAAAATTACTCTGGAGGCCAGTTGGAAGGAGTAGTTCAATACCAACCAGGAGAAAAAGTGAGATTCTATCTGAAAAATAAAAGGGCTGTGGGTCTAACTTGAGTGTAAACTGTTTGCCTAGCAAGCATAAGGCCCTGAGTTCTCAGTTACATCAAAAGAAAAAAAAAAGGAAATTATCTTAATCTGTTTTCCAAGAGACAGTATAGGAAATAGAGATTACTGAGTTTGACTTAAATAGTTCTTTCACCAAGAACCTCTTTATAAAAACACCTAGCTTTTCTACACAGGCAATATCCAATACTATGCCAAAAATTACTGAGGTAATTAACTTACACAGAATAAAGACATATTTGGGGTCAATTTCAGCAGTGTCACTTCCAGATCCATTGATCTCCATTTCTGCAGACCCCAGTTCTGCAGACCAAGGTAGAATGTCATGGTGCAAACATATGACAGGGTAGAATTGCTCCTTCATGAAGATGAAGAGCCTGGGGACCTGAAATCCCCTTTGTGGGTATAAAACCAATAACCCAGTACTCAAACCCCTTACTACTTCCCAATATGAGCACCCTGAGGACCAGGCCTTCAACACGTGGACCTTCAGGAAGATAATTATCCAAACCATAGCAAGTGTCTGAAAAAGGAATGAGAGATCCAGAATGCATCGGAAAGAGTTCTACCAGGTAATACTTAGAAGAGAGCAACAGGGGAAGCATTATGTTGCTATATTTAGAATAAGGCCACCAGTACATTTAAATCCCAGGTAGCAGCCTCCACACAGGGAATTACATGGAGGAGAAGGGGTAGCCTGGGGTGGACAATGGCAGAAATGACTCAGAAAGGCTTCTTTTCCAGTTCCATAGCAAGATTGCTCAAATGTACTGCATGTGCTCCCTGATCAAAATTTACCCACCCAAATTGCCTGCCATACGATTATGCTTACCTTTCTTCTTATCCATTATACTATATATCTCTTAATTTGTACAATATATTCCTCACCCCATCTGTATTTTTAAATTTCCTCCCCATTAGGCTGTAATTACAGATACAATGAATATAAAGGAAGAAATAGTCAAAAAGGAAATAAATCCGGGTTTGGGGGGGGGGCACGGGTATGGGAAGAGATGGGAAGGGGAAACAAAGGAAGAAGCAACAATGCTTGATAAGAAATGTACTCGTTATCTTGCCCATGTAATTGTAACCCCTCTGTACGGTATTTTCACAATAAAAAAAGAGAAAGTAGTCAAAGTAGAAAATGTTTGATATCATTAGACATTTAAAAAGAAAGATTTGTAAGTGGCGAAAGTGAAAAGGAAGGCTAGGGAAAAGTTGCCAAGATCAGGTCACACTGGCTTTATCCATCATGATAAAGTTTGGTTTTCACTCTAAGTACAGTAAGAAATAATTTAGTATTATAAGAAAATTATATTTGGGTTATGTCTCAATAAAATCTCTCTCTACTAGGAGAAGAGTTGAGTACAAAGGTGGAGGCCGTACTACAAAATAGCCCAAGGGTTTTTTTTAAATTAATTAATTTATTTTTATTGTGAAAATACCGCACAGAGGGGTTACAATTACATAGGCAAGATAACGAGTACATTTCTTATCAAGCATTGCAGCCTCCTCCTTTGTTTCCCCTTCCCATCCCTTCCCATAACCTCCCCCCACCCCCCTACCCGGATTTATTTCCTTTTTGACTATTTCTTCCTTTATATTCATTGTGTCTGTAATTACAGCCTAATGGGGAGGAAATTTAAAAATACAGATGAGGTGAGGAATATATTGTAGAAAATAAGAGATATATAGTATAATGGATAAGAAGAAAGGTAAGCATAATCGTATAGCAGGCAATTTGGGTGGGTAAATTTTGATCAGGGAGCACATGCAGTACATTTGAGCAATCTTGCTCTGGAACTGGAAAAGAAGCCTTTCTGAGTTATTTCTGCCATTGTCCACCCCAGGCTACCCCTTCTCCTCCATGTAATTCCCTGTGTGGAGGTTGCTACCTGGGATTTAAATGTACTGGTGGCCTTATTCTAAATATAGCAACATAATGCTTCCCCTGTTCCTCTCTTCTAAGTATTACCTGGTAGAACTCTTTCCGATGCATTCTGGATCTCTCATTCCTTTTTCAGACACTTGCTATGGTTTGGATAATTATCTTCCTGAAGGTCCACGTGTTGAAGGCCTGGTCCTCAGGGTGCTCATATTGGGAAGTAGTAAGAGTTTGAGTACTGGGTTATTGGTTTTATACCCACAAAGGGGATTTCAGGTCCCCAGGCTCTTCATCTTCATGAAGGAGCATTTCTTATCAAGCATTGTTGCCTCCTCCTTTGTTTCTCCATATCATTCCTTCCCCTCTCCACCCCCTATCCACACCCTCCCCACGCCTCACCCTGCCAAAGTTGTAAAGTTCATTTTTTGACATAACGTCTTGTACATCTCATTGTTGTAATGGGTCCACCTGTATCCCTATTTAAACGATTTGTTTTTTCCCCTTCCCCTCCACAAATTATATCAACATCAAATACAGTGAAAGCAGGGGTTATACCCTGGGGGGGACATACAAAGCAACAAAGAAATCATCTTATAAATATGCTAGAAACAATCACAACAAAGAAAAAAACATTTGAATCCTTATCTTGGGGTTCATTTCACCTAACATCAACTTGTCTGACAGTTTCTGTTTGTATTTTGACTACTTTCTACTCTCTCTTCTCTCCCTCCCTCTCCCTATCCCTATCCCTACGCCCCCCTCCCCCGCCCCACATACACATGGCACCTGGCATCTACATTTAGGCCTTGAGTTAAATATCACCTTCCCTCATTAATGTTACAGCGAATAATGTTTGACCTAAAGTTGCCTCCACACATACTTTAAGTTTGGTCTAGGGGGTTCTCTGTACAAAGTGAACTGCAAGCTAACAGAATGTATAAAGAAACTGCAACCTAAATGGAATCCAGTGGTGAAGTCTCAGTCAATCATAGAAGTAGAGCTTTCAACCTGTCTAAAGAATGACTAGATATGGTAAATTCAGACTAACCAATTAAATTGTTTCTATATGTACTTCCTTTACTGTGGCTGAAAATATAGTCTGCCTAGAGGACAGAGCATTCTGAACCATTTTAGAGCCAGACTGCTGCCTGTTTCATGAATTATTTTCTTACAGCATCAGTTTGTAATTTATTTTAAAATTTTTCTTTCAACTACAACCCCGGAGTAGCCTTACCACTTGATAGTATTTTCCTTTCTTCACCTTTCTTTCTCTCACCTAAATGTATGCTGTAGGGGACAAGAGCCCTGAATTCCCAAGACCTGGAACAATTCCTGGCACTTGGCGGGTGTTCCAGAAATATCTGTCAAATAAACAAAGCTGCAGCCTTCTATAATCTGTGATTCTTTTCATCTTACAGATATTTGTAGAAAGCTTAATTATTATGCAAACATGTTCTTTTTAATGTTATGTGATATTAGTTTTGCTTTTGTTCTTCCAGATTTCTCCACATTATCTGATGTGCAATTCCATCTAGCTTTCCATTGTACTTATTTATTCAACTTGAGTTAAACATTTTGTTAGTACTGGGTAGTATATTTATGTATCTACTTTGTATTTGGTACATTTACTTCATTTTTATGTCCTGAAAACAAATATGTGGGTACAAAATCATCTGTTCCATTTTCATTCATCATTGGTAGAGAGCACTGTGGTTTTCACAATCCAAGCATAAATTAAAGCATCTCCTGATTAGAAAATCTGACATGCAATATGAACATATTTCTTTGGTCAGAATTATTTAGTTGTTGCTATTTTTACACAAACATAGCAAAAGCTTTCACAGCTGTGGAAAAGACAGGAAATGATAAAAGGATTTCATGGTTTCTTACTTCTTTTTTAGGAGGTTGAGTGGGGCTAATGAATTTGTATTTCAGTCTTACTTGTTTAACAACATAAAATACACACGCACAAGGTCACCAGAAAGTTCTTCAGTGGATTCTACAAAAATAAGCAAAAAAATAAAATAAACTGGACAAAGCAGTTTTATATTTACAGAGGCTGCGGGTCAGCACATTCAGAGAGAAATATAGCAGTACTACTTCTTACAAATTTTCTTTTTATGGTTGGACATAGAAAAGTCAACTGTAACAATGTTCTGCTTCACTTTGTGGTCACAGATGAAAGAGACCAATAAATCATAGCACAGCTTACTTTAATAAGTCTCAAACTAAGGATTTGTGACTGAAACAAAGAATTACTGGTGTAGCCAGTACAAACAGACAAAAATATTTTCAATGTATTTCCCATTTGTTTCCTCTTATAGCCCAACTCCCAAAATTCTTTAGTCTCAGTACACTAAAGACCACAGATTCTGCAACCTCTCAGTGGTCTTTCCCCATTCCAGAGCACCTTTCTCTCTTGTCCAGTTCTAAATTCCACAGTCCATGGTTGTAATCACTCTTCCCAAGCTCCCTCAACTTGCTATTCCCTTGCTTCTTTTCTCTTGGAAAAACAAAACAGTCCTATTTAAAGCCAATTATTGATCTATCTGGAACCTGAGTCCATGCAAACAAATGAAGTTGGGAGGGAAAAGCAAACAATCAAATGGGCTGGTGGCCAAGAGGAGTTTAGTGCCCCTACCCCCATCTTGACTAAACTTTATTCAGACTTTTTCCTGACTCAAGACTCTGGTTAGTCCTATTCTAAAGCCAGATCTTAAGAAACAAAATAATCAGGGTGCTGATGGCTTATGTCTTTAATGCTAGCTACTCAGGAGGCTGTGATCTGATTATTTTGGTTCAAAGCCAGCCGAGGAAGGAACATCTGTGAGATTCTCATCTACAATAAACTACCGAAGAGCCAGAAGTGGAAATGTGACTTAAGTGGTAGAGAATTATCCTTGAGCAAAATAAAAGCTCAGGGACAGTGCTCAGGCCCTAAATTGAAACTGTGTGTATACACCACAGAGAGAGACAGAGAGACAGAGAGACAGAAAGAGAGAGAGAGAGAGAGAGAGAGAGGCAGAGACACAGAGAGAGAAAACATTATTTTAGCCATGTTGGGGACTGAACCTAGAACCTTACCACCACTCTCAGGCAAGCGCTCTTAGAGCTTTCAGTTTGCTTTTCAGACAAGTCACCAGTTCACTTGGGTGATGTAGGCCTCAAATCTAGATACTATCCTAGGTGGGTTCAGAGTAGCAAGCATGACATTTCTGTAGTAAATTCGTTTATATTCCTGTTGTAAATTTGTCATCCGCCTCTTTGAGATGTATTCACCCAGGGTTGGTTTTCCCACCCTTTCAAGTGTAAACATAGAGATAGTCTATTTTTCTCCCAAATGGGTGAAGAGTGGGAGCCTAACTCCCTTAGGGACAATATTATCAAATGGCCCAAACACAGAGCACAGTTTCCTCCCTCCTGGGGTAAAATTTCCAGTAAACTTTCACTAGCCCACTCCAATATGGAAACACCCTCTTACTTTGCTCCTAGCAGTTGAGGTCAACTTCTTAACCCCACTATAGTCATTTGGAATATAAAGCCTGTCTGTTTAATGTCAATTGTGGATCAGCAACAAGGGAGGCCTTAATGATGTCCGGAAGTGAAACCACATGACCCAATCCCATTTGCTCCTGCATTTTTCTTATACCCATCTCACTGTTGGAACCAATCACACCTCTACACCATCACCTTTCTCAGTTGATACACTTGATACCACTGAGAGAACAGAAGAGAACCAATCAGATTTTCCTTATCTCAGAACACTCCATCAGCTCATTTACCCAAACTGTCCCCAGGTGCAAACGTCCACCATTTCTGTAGGCACAGGACAGTCTACCCTCTGACTATGCAAGAAATGTGTAGCACCTCCTCCCTCATTTTGTCTCCTCCTCCTATAGGATTTCCTGTGTTTCTACAAGCCTTATTTCCCCCTACTCAACCCTGCTTCTCTCCTTACCTTTCAACAAAATTCAGTCCCAAGTTTTGGTGTCTCTTCCTTGAACCATTTGCTTCTCTGAGGTTTTAAGGCATGGGGGAAAAAAGCTTCCATTTTTCTCTCATTTTTCACAGGTTTCAACCCTTTTAATCCTAGCACTTGGGAGGCTAGAGGAGACAGATTGTGAGTTTGAGGCCTGTCTAGGCTACACACCTGGTCTATTGTTCTTCTTGTGATACAGGAGCTTGAACCCAGAGCTTTGTGCATACTAGGCATCATTCTCCCACTCACCTAAATCCTGGCTCCTAGGTTTTTATGAGACATTAAGCTATACACCCAGCCCCCAAATGATTTATCTAGTTTCCTGACTTTCTCCCCATGGCGCTGTAGAAATAAGGTGAACTCTGCTAAGACAGGGAATTTTGTCTTTTTTTTCCCCCTTCATTGCTGCATGCCAAGAGGATGAGAAGGAACAAAATAGACATTCAATAAATAACTATAGAATGGACAAAAACCATCAATACTGAATGAAATCCTGAAGGGCAACAAGACAAATTACTCTGACAATAAAATTCAGATGAGAAAGCACATCCCAGATTACCCTTTGCTCTAGGTTGGCTGTTTGCATCTCATTTTGCTTTTACTTACCAAATTAATTAAATTACCAACTCTTATGAAATACTCCTTAAAGTTCTATTAATCTGATTTTGCCCCTATTTCTGTTTCTTGAGGCTTAAAAACCTTCAAAGTTTTTATCTAACCAGGAGAATTAAACCAAAGTATTTCATTGGACCTATTCTCTGCACTGTCAATAACTTCTGGCACATGGTGCCTTTGAATCACCATATCCTTTTCCTTTTTTCCATCCATTTGGGTCCTAGTTTGTAACAGTCCTTTACAATGCCAACTCCTACTTATTCTGAAGAGCTCAGCTCACTGTATTCTCTCAAGTCTTTTCATTCCTTGTCCCAGGCTATGTTGGTTCGCTTGTTTTATGGTCTTAGTAGTTCATATTTTCTCATTGGCTCATATTTTCACTTCAATTAAATATTAAATATTATGTAACAGAATGATTATTAATGAATCTTTCTTTCATTTGATGAGGATAGGACCGTCCCCATTTCATATCTTGTCATACGTCAAGGCCCTTGATTTATACAGGAAAAACAACAAACACTTACTAGATAAGTGGAAAAAATGAATGTTTTCAACCTACAACAAAGCTTATACATATACAACCTTTTGTTCAACAACTTTAGTCGCTGAAATTTGACTACTGTTGATCCGGAATTGTGCTCATCAATGTAACTAGATAAACTTTCTTCTATTTTTGTCAGTTAAGATTCTCATTGAGGCAATCTGTGAACAGTGGGCTAACTATGCTGTTTCTCCTCTCCTTCCACACCATGGCTTCTCAGATTCAGAGAAAATAAATCTACAGTGACATTTCACATTCAGGCATGCTAACAGAATATAAGCCTAACTGATCATTCCTTTTGTAAGTTTGCTAATCTGAAGCTATAGGCTGGCCATAATTGTAACTTTATACTAGCTGATAAGGAAGAAATATGCCATTTCTCATCCATGGAAGTCAAAGTAATATTACATTTATTGTAACAAAAAGTTTTCTTCCCTCTATGATAGAGTTAATTTGCCCACCGTTACCTGTAAAATGTTGGATATGCTTAGCTGCTTTTTATTTGAAGCCACATATATAGCTCCCCCTAGGGCTAAGAGTGAATTGTAAAAGATCTTTCTGTAGTATGTGCATCATCATCACACAACTAGCTGTGAAAGAAGCCAGGCTACAAGAAGAGGCTCCATCTCAAAATGTTCAAAGGTTAGAAACAATTACCTCTTCGAGGACATCAGCAAGCTTGCTGAGGATCTCTTCAGGAAGGCTCTGGAATGTTGGAACACTGAAAAACAAAACAGAGATCTATGCTGAACACATGGACAGTGGACTACTTAAATGAAGTGGCATTGTATCTGAATGAAAATGCAGAATTATTTCTTGACTAACACTATTTAGATAACAAATAAAGTTGTTACTTCAACAGGGCTCGATTGTCTAACAAGGAAAAGGTGTTCTGTAAAAGAATGAGATTGGATAAAACCAAACTCAAATCACAGTCACACTTTCATTATACTTACAGTCATAGTGACTGTGAGTCTCATCCATAAATAGGAGCCAATCACGTTCTCCCTCATCAGGCTGCTGTCTCTGAATTCCTTCCAGCTCCTCTTCCTCCTTTTTCTTCATACACACCTTTCTCTAGGCCATTTTTTTAGTAGCAGTAAATTGAGCAATGGACTCAGTGTCTCAGTGTCTTGTATGGCAGGTACTCTACTCCTTAAAGCTCAGCGCTAGTTTATTTGTTTGTTTGTTGTTGTTGTTTGTTGTTGTTGCTTATCAAAGAGTCTCATACTTCTGCCCAGGGCCAATCTTGGACCATAACTCTCCTACATGTATCATAAGAGTAGAAGGATTGACAGAGATGCACTAACACACCTGTCTTGTTTTATGGGCTAAGGTCTTATTTAGTTAGTTTATTATCGTTAAGTAGTTGACAAAAAAGGTGCTATTTGACAAATCAGTTTACGAATACAATGCATCTTAATCAGTGTCACCACCTTCGACATTCTCACTCCTTTTGTCCCAATCCTTTCCTTGACTTTTCTTTTTACTTTTTTTTTTTTTTCCAGGGCTGAGAACCGAACGCAGGGCCTTGCGCACGCCAGGCGGGTGCCCTTCCACTGGGCTAAACCTCCAGCCCCTCCTTTACTTTTCTTAATTTTGAAGTCTATACAATGAATTCTTGACTGCATTCTCCCTTCCTTCTCAAACCATGATCTTATCTCCACTTTCCAAGTAGCTGAGATATAAGCCACAGTGCCAAGACTAAATCATTCTTTAAGACACAATTTTATTAATACATTCAGACTAGCAAGCATTCATACAACTTTGAATAAACTTCCCACTATATTCAAATTTTCCCCATCTGCTTCAAGTTCTCGTAGTATGTTATTTTTGTCCTTACCTAACTTAGAGCTTTAGACAACTCTATTACTCCCCAAAGTATATCTCCAATCTTATTAAGAAATATTTTACTCTTTACTATGGTTGTAGTCATAGCATTTAAATACTATTCCTTTTTTCATATCTTCTCTGACAGAATAAAAACACTACCAAGATAAGAATTACATCTGCCTTGCTCAAGTCTATTTTCAGAAACTTACAAATAATGTACATAGAAGCATATGTTGAGTAAAGCTAAGAAAGCATAAGTATGTGAATACCACATGTTAGTGATGACAGGAAAAATCTGAGATATTCCAATTTAATTACAATTGAAAGTTAATCACAAAGGGCTACACAGAGGGATGGCAAGATGGCAGATGAGGGAGTGGAGGAATGAATTATCCCACCCTTCTTATTAGCAGCAAAGGTTTTTCTTCCCCAGAATTACCAAATATACTTTCAGCTCCAGTCCAAAGGACTTTTTCCAGCCCTTGCCAACCCCTGCTGCTGCTAATTGCAAGAACTTGGCCCAGGATCTGATCCTTCCTTTTATTTCTGACTAGCATCTGTAATGGTGCCAGTAAACCCTTTTATTTCTGATTCATTTGGTCTTAAGAATTTGGGTTTGCGAACAATTCTTAGGATAAGATAAAGCAGGATAGAGCAAAGGGCTAGACCTAAGACACTGGAAAAGGTTAATTCCCTTCAGCTCTTTCTGTTCTCTTATTTTTCTCCATAGAGAAGCCAGTGACCATATTAAATGAGTTGATTGCACACATCAATAAATCATTTTTATGTGAAATGAATTGACTTTCAATGTTTTTTAAATAAGCCAAACTCGGGGCTGGGAAGGTGGCTCAGTGGTAGAGCGCTTGCCTTGCATGCATGAGGCCCTGGGTTCAATTCCTCAGCACCACATAAGCAAAAAGAAAAAAGCCGGAAGTGGTGCTGTGGCTCAAGTGAGCACTAGTAGAGCACTAACCTTGAGCTGAATAGCTGAGGGACAGTGCCCAGTCCCAGAGTTCAGGCCCCACAACCGGACCCAAAACAAATAATAAATAAATAAGCCAAACTCATCCACATATATTTCCTATAGGAAACCTGTAGGAGACCAGGAAAATCTAACTGGAACGTGAAATTAAAACCTCACTAAAATTCATCGCAGTGCTTGAATGGAGAGAGCTATAAATAAGTCCATATACATTTGCACTCTGATATCTAACTTGTCAATTGCATATTTCTGGCTTGAATAGAGTAACAAAATGAAAGAAGCCTTTAAATTACCATTTTGATATAAGCATGAAAGTTTGACTGTTAATTTGTCATTCTAATTCCCATTACTTAGGGTAAAGACTGCTGATAAAAATCCCAAGATATTCTGTAGAGGTGTAACAATTCACCCAGGACCATCTGTTTGCCAGATTTACTGCCATGGTCTGAGCCATGTGGGTTTTAATTTCCAGAAGGCAGTCTATTTCAGCAGCTGGAAGGAGCACATTACAGACAGGAACAGGGAAGATAGAGGAAGCTGTTTCCCTGAGTTATACAGGTAGAAAAATCTAGCTCTTTCTTGTTCTTTTAATGAGCTCTAGTTCAGCTTCTTCTGAGATATTAGATTAATTAGATTGTTTCTATTCCAGTGGGCATTTGTGGAAAATACAAACTACAAGTGAATTTTTATAATTGGATTCCATTTTTAGCAAGTTCTATTACTTGTCTGTGACAAGATTTATTTCAATTTTAGTGTGTCTGTGTCAAACCATATACAATGCATTTTCTTTGTCATAAGAGCTATTGTCCTTAAGAAAAAGGTATTACTGTGACCACATAGCATATTAAATGAAAAGAGAAACATTAGAAGCTATGAAAACATTTAAAATAATTACAGTTTTAAATTAGTTTTTAAATGCTTCAAAATATTAAGCAGCATTTATTATAACAAAAAAGGACTTAAAAAAAGACAATCACTCTAGAAAGCGACCAGTAACGTCTGGACTTAAATAAAAATCATTTCACAAGAAAGCAAGTGTTTTCCCCTTTATAAATTACTCAGGGAACACTTCTAGAGCCATTTTAGAAACCTAAGGTTTCCATCCTTCATATACTAGATACGGTCTGTCATGAAATTAATTTGTTTTTCTAAGAATGATCAATCTTCAAGGAGCTTAAACACCAAGTAATAATTAAAGACGTTCATAATTTGAAACTATACTCATGAAATGTATTACTCGGCTTTTGCCAAATACATCAGGAGCCATTATTTGAGATTATACTTATTTGTATACGTAAGTCAAGATAAAGCTGTCTGATTTAGATAATATAAGGAAAATAAGTGGATGATATCAGGTACTAAGGATTTTCATGACCATAAGATAAATAATAGATGTAAACCATTCTTAAGGCACATGGCACATACTAAATAGCCATAAAATGACTTCAGTAGCCATAAAATTACATATATATGCATGCATACATATACACATATGCATTTCTTATTATTATTGTTTAAGACATTTTAGAAATTTTAAATTTCTAATGTGTCACAGATGACTCACAGACTATATTCAAAAGTGATGGAAATATCTATCATCACTCAAAAAATCAAATTATATTTGACTTGGAGTACAAGCCCTTCTTTTTTCAGTGAGATACTTGAGTCCTGCATTGTTTAGCTCTTTCCTTAGTTGTGTAGAGCACAAAAAGCAAATTAGTCTTAAAAACCTGTAGAATTCCATTGTGTATATGTACACATGACCAAATAAGATGATATTAAATGAAATGAACTCCAACATATGGAAACAAGAGGTTTGTTTTTGTTGTTGTTGTTTTTAATGTACTATGTGATTTCTTTTTTCTTTTGTGCTCTCCCCCCCACACACACACACTATAGTTTATCCCCTGTTGTCACTGTATTTGATTTTGGTACCCTGTGTATTGTATATATGTTTACCTGAATTAGGGAAGGCAAAGGGAACTCAAAATGGTGAGACAAAGGATAAAGGGCCAAAGAATGAAACAGTTATACTTACAAGACAATATGTTGGAAATGAACTGTACAACTTGTGGGGGGGGGTGAGAAAAATGAGGGAGGAGGTCTCAAGTTCGACAAGATATTACTACCTGAAGTATGTAAGTGTAGTCCCTGTGTACATCCCCTTGACAATAAAATTAACTTTTAAAACAAGCTGGAAAGTAAAGCATCTAAGCTCTTTCCATTAAAATAACAAAAGACCCCACTCTCTACCACATTTATTCACAAAGAGGGAGACAACCTTTGGTCTTGCTTGACACCCTGGAGCTGCAGGTCAACTACTAGGCAATTCCAAGCAGAGAAATCGACACTTGGAAAGCTGTCTCCATAGGCTTTGTCTTTCTTGATTGCTTGCTTCCTTCCTTCCTTCATTCCCTCCTCTTCCTCCTCCTCTTTCATCTTCTTCTTCCTCTCCTTCCCTCCTCCTCCTCCCCCCTCTCTTCCTCCTTCTTCTTCCTTCTGTTCCCCCTTCTTCTCCTTCTCCTTCTCCTTCATCTTTGTCTTCATCTTCTTCTTCTTCTTTTCTACAGAAACTCTTAATAATCTCTTCAAATAAATTTGGCCTTTTAAAACAAAGAAGGAAATTGGTATTTTCTGGAGAAGGCCTGACAATTTGTTTGGAAAGGAGAAAAGGTGGTTTATAGGGCAAAATATTTCAATACTTTATATTTGAATACACTCTTCTCCAGTTCCATCCTCAACATGTTCCTCCCCAGCTCCCAGGTAAGCAACCTCAGTATGCCACAATATTCCCAAATACACCTATGCAGTCATTGTGTGGGCGATGCTCAGACACCAAAGTGGGCAAATGACAGGGCAAAAAGAATGAAGCTGAGAAAGAGGATAGAACAGAACCAGTATGAGCTCAGGGCCATTTGGCTAAGAAATTACAGGGTTCTAATTCTCTATCAAGACAGTATTGGGGAAAATGAATCCTATTAACTTCTCACCAAGGGAAGGGTAGACCTAGAAGAAATTAGAGGAAATCAGCGGTCAGACTAAAGGTTCAAGGCTAGGAAGCTCTCAAGATGATAGTACTGTCACCTTCCCTTCCCATTCGTTCCTCTACTATTGCTATGGCCAAATACTGCATTTCTCTATAGAACCTTCAGCTTCATTTCTTTTCCTATGTAACATCAAATATATCCTCCACTCCACTTTATCCACTTAATTTGAAATGAGACTTCTCATTTCATGCGCGTGCATGCGTGAGCTCACGCACACCCACCCACCCACACACACACACAGACTTATAATCTTATAAGTATCTGCTCTAGCTTACTGAAAGTCATGCTTTCTATCTCATGCAGAAATAACAAGTCTAAGGCCAGGCGCTGGTGGCTCATACCTGTAATCCTAGCTACTTAGGAAGCTGAGATCTGAGGATTGCAGTTCAAAGCCAGTCCAGGCAGGAAAGTCCCTGAGACTCTTAGGTCCAATTAAACACCAGAAAACTGGAAGTGTCTCTGTGGCTCAAGTGGTAGAGTACTAGCCTTGAGCTGAAGAGCTGAGGGACAGCGCCCAGGCCCAGAGTTCAAGCCACATGACCAACAACATCAACAACAACAAAAAAGAACAACAAAGAAATAACAAGTCTAACAATTTCAAACTGCTACCCTGAATACAGATGAATTGCTTTCAAATTATTGTACAAATATTGATAGTTATTATTTATTATGTTGCTTTGTGAAAGCAACATAAATCCTAAAGCCATTGCTGCCTTGAAAACCATCTTCTGAAATTATACTATGTACAACTATAGATTTTGAGATTTGATTTAATTTAGTTCAGTTCTGCAAGCCCTTGGCTCAATTGTTTCCAAACCTTAAAGTTGTTTGAAAGTGTAATGCAATAGGTCAGGGGACACATTCCCCAAACACAATGCACTTCTCCAAATCAGGTTAAAGTACATATAACACCAAATTTATTACCTCAAGTGTTTTAAGAGAATACTTACTTCAGCAGGAGGAAGTACACTCCTATCACTCAGAAACCATCACTACTACCCATTTGCAGCATTTTTTTTCATTATCTCCCAGTGAAACTTAATAACCTGTTAAACAATAACATTTCCTTCCTCTATCCCTCAGCTTCTGGCAATCACTATTTGACTTTTTGCATCTAAGATTTGACTAGTGTGGGTGTATCATATAAGTGGAATTCATACATTATTTGAGCCTTTTTCTTTTTTTTAATTGTGAAAATACTGTACAGAGGAGTTACAATTGATGTTGGTACAAGTTGTGGAGGGGAAGGGAAAAAACAAATTGTTTAAATAGGGATACAGGTAGACCCACTGCAACAATGAGATATACAAGACGTTATGTCGAAAAACGAACTATTTGAGCCTTTATGTATGATTTCTTTTTTGTGACTTTTATGAAATAGGGTCTAGATAGCTCTGAATGGTCTCAAACTTGGATTCTTCCTACCTCAGCTCCATGAGTACTGGGATTTCATGTATGCCCTTATGGGCATGTATGAATGAGTGTGACCTGGCTGAGTCCTTGTATCTGAATCATTACATTTCACATAAAATTTTGAAAATTCATCATGCCATTTTAAACACATGTTTACATCTATTCAGATGTGTGTGTGTGTGTTGATTTCCATACCAGGGTTTGAACTCAGGGTCTAAAACACTCTTGCTTGGCGTTCTTGCTCATGACTCATCCTCTACATCTTGAATATGTTTTCACTATATCATTTTTCTGCTTAATTGGGGTCAGAGTCTCACAGATTTTTTTCCTGCCAGGAAAACAAGTTTTTTGAACCAGGAATATCTACAAGTCTTCTGAGTAGACATGAACATCTACTTTACCCAGTGCGGTAAGTCACTCCTTTTAATTTGGTGAGTGATAATTTAAAATAATCACTAAAGGCCAGGCAGGGTGATGCATGCCTATGATCCTAGCCACTCAGAATGCAGAGGTAGAAGAATCATAGTCCTAAACCAGCTGGGAAGAAATACAATACCTTACAGAATGAGCAAACTAATAAAGGAATAAAAACAGAGGTTTGCCTAAAGTTGCAGGATTTCTGAAAATGCCAGGCCCCAAGTTCAAGGCCCAGTCCCCCAAAGTAAAAATAAATCATGAAGTTCTCCCAGGTTATTTTCTGAAATGCAGCAAAGACAAGCAACCTTCAATCATGTTACCAGCCTTTGAATTCCACAGATTTGTAGACTGCTCATGATAGAACTCAAGAAAATCTCGTTGGGGAAATGGTGCCTGCCAGCCCTCTGTCTACATCTGTTAGCATCTGTCTCCTTTCACTAATATATAATATATAAACATCTGTCTCCTTTCACTAATATATAATATATAAATTCATGAAAAGCCCTACTTTGTTGAAACTAATAGTGGAAACTTCAGAATTCGTTTTTTAAAAAAGATACTGAATCCCAGCCTCCGTCCCCCTCTCCCGCCCGCCCCCCCCCCCAGCCCTGGGCCCATTTCCTAGCTAGAAAACTCCAGGCAAATTATTAAAGTCAAAAAGCTTCCACAGTTGTAAAACCAAAACAACATGGAATTCATGGAGCTGTTGTCCTTTCTAATAAACACAAAACACTTCCAAAAAGAGCTGTCATAGAGCACTCACTCAGTTAAAGGAACTTCCAATTTACCTTTTGTAACATTCCACTTAACACAGAAAATATCATGTGGTATGTCACTACACAGAGTTGCAATTTCTAAAAAGGGGATGAAATTTAGCTTCCCTCTGTTTGGATGCAATTCATTTCACCATGATGGGCTCCATAAGCCCACAGGAAGGAGGAGCTCTTGTATTCCAAAAATAAAACATGCCTCATTAACAGTTATTCCAGTCTATGTAAAAGATATTCTCCTTGGTACTTCTCAGGAACCACAGACACATTCCATTAAGGTTATTTACTCAAGAAGAATTCAGAGAAGGAAGTTATTGATGGACAGATGCTTCTTTTAAAATCCCTTTCAAACCCACTGAATGATCTGCTTTCCAAATGAGAACTCAGGTTTGGGTGCTTCTGTCAAAATGACTGTCAGGAGGTAAGGCCCTAGTTACACACATTCTTATACTGCCTCTGGAATGCTTAATAGTGTCTCATTCCGGTTTAGTCAGAAAAATTGCACTGCACCTGATCTTTGCTCTGTAAGTCATTCAGTTGGCTATGCCTCCATCAGAATTAAAATCTCATGTGTTTTTTGTGGCATTTGAAGATATTTTTATCTGATTATTAGAACTGAAAAAGCAGTCTGTGACCTTTAAAATATGTAATGGTTGCATGAGTGGTTATCAGCCCATAAGGTGTTGTGTCAGTTTTCTACCCACTCTTTGGACTCTAAAATTCTGCTCCCACAGGCTCTACTTGGCTCCCCAGTAGTGTTCGTCAAGTGTTCTACTGGTATCTGTGACAAGACCCATCAACCTTGTGCAGGGTTGTGCTATGAAATACTGGTTACTACTGGTGAAATACTAGCAGCATCCTCAGTCCTGGGACTTACGAATATCCTCCAGTGAAGGGTATGTCCAAAATTCACAATGATCTTCCTGTAACTTCATAGTTTTCCGTTTAATAAAGTGAGTTTTCTGCTTATTTGGCCTAAAATATCAAAGCCCTTTCTAAGTCTTAATCAAATTTCCATCTCCCAATGGAGATACCTAGTGTCTACATAACTGATGAATCATCTGTTTTTATCCCTGAGGTGTAGATACCTACACACGGCCTATAGGATTCCTTGTCATTAGGTTGAGGCTGTTTAAAAGACCACCATACTAAAAATGCTATTTCAGAAATGTATAAATAGGTTTTCCACACTAGAAGATGTACTCAATGAATAAATCAGAAATTCTAAGTTATAGCTTTTGAAGTTGTTCTTTACAATTGGACTCATTATAAGTTCATTTGCAAGAAATGAACTTGCGGAGGGGGTTGGGGGGAGATGGGAAGGGAAAACAAAGGAGGAGGCAACAATGCTTGATAAGAAATGTACTCATTACCTTGCTCATGTAGTTGTAACCCCTCTGTACGGTATTTTAGATTTGAAATAATCTCTATTCTTTTTTATTTTTCTTCCTCTTTTTTTTTCCTTGGAAGGTGGTGAGACTGAGGTTGGAGCTTGAACTCAGGGCCTCAAAGCTCTTGCTTGGCTTTTTCACTCAAGGATAACACTCTACCGCTTGAGCTACCTCTTCACTTCTGAATTTTTGCTGGTTAATTAGAGTAAGAGTCTCAGATCTGTGTGCTCAGGCTGTTATGATTCTCAGATCTCAGCCTCCTGAATAGAGCTAGGATTACAAGCATGAGACACTCCATAGCTGACTCTATTCTTAACATGGGGTACTTTTAGCATGGGTATTTCTGTGGTTTGCTCCCTACTTTTAAAAGTGAACTTAAGTCAAAATTTCCACTGCAGAAGAGAGCCTAAATGCCCTGAGTTGTATTCCTGATGTGTCCTGTGTCTATTTCTGTCATAGCAATTATTATATTATGTCAGTTTATTTAATTACTTCCTCTTAGTTCAGTGAACTACTGTGCACTGGCCCACTGCCTACTTTTATAAATCAAACAGTACAGAATGCAGTTAATACACACTGTGCTATAAAATAATTTTTCATGAGGCACTGGCAGAATTGAGAAGATGCAATAGAGGTAGTATGACAAGCATGCCTAATTTACTTGGTCCATCTTTCCAGATGTCAACTTTTGCCCTAGTCTATTATTATACAGTATTATCTCTTTCTGCTGTTTATATAGCAAATGACAGATGTTCCACATTTTACCTTTCAAACTGTTTCACCTTTCAAAATCAATCAAGAATGTCTTTAGGTAAGTACTTTAAGAAAATATGAGGACTAAGACAGAATATTCAACTCAGGCCACATACTCAAAAGTTTTCTTAATAATATTTTTTTCTTTTTTTGTGTGTTAACTTGGAAATAGAGGTCCAAACAAAGTTAATCCTGAATAAATAATAACTCTACTCTAGAAATAAAGATAACATAGGATTCAAAGTTTACAGTATACAAATCTTTTAGATATTAATTATTGATATAAATGTTTTCCTCTTCAAAAACATTTTAATCTTTCAAATATGAAGCTTCTTTTTTAGCCTTTGGAAAATAATTTATTTTACTTGTATTTAAATCAATTGTTTAATTAATTAATTAGAGACAAGGCCTCATGATTGTTAACTTCTTTATGTCTTATTTCATTTAGTCATTTAGAACAATTTACCTTCTACCAAAATAAATTAATATCACCAAAACTTTCACTCTGTTAATTTGTAAACATTGTATTGCTTGTAATAAAAACACAAGATATATGCTCTTAATATATTGTAAATTTCATAATATCATTATCTGTTGGTTAGATGACATTGTACAGCAAACTTCTACAAGTTATTGATCTTAAATAACAGGAAAATTATATTATTAAAAATAGTTCTCAATTTCCTCTTCCATCTAACTCCTGGAAAACAATTACCTGTTAAGGGGATATTCATATGAGTATCCTACAACGCAATAGCAAACAAATAAGTTCATTTATAAAAGGTACAAATGACTTGAATAGACATTTGTCCAAAGAAAAGAAATAAATTGACACAAAATAGGCAAAAGAACCTAACCCACAGGAGTATAAATATCAAAACATAGAAAGGCCATATGAACTAGCATTCTCAATTGACAATTCTTTCAAACGATTTGAGATCAATACATTAAAAAAATATATGCTTCATTGTGTTCTATCTGCTTCTTTGTGCTCATTGCCAAATTATTCACAATAGCCAAGACATGAAAACATTTTAAATTTCCATTTATACATTATCCAGCTTTAACTATGAACCCATAAGATGTGATACTCAGTGAAACAAGCCAATTGCAGAAGGATAAATACTGTAGGATCCACTTGTGAACACTTGAAATTGTCACTTTCACAGAAGTAGAGAATACCTTGAACTGAGACTCGAAGCTCAGCTTGTATCTCCAGTGAATGTCATGCTCTGAGATTAGCATGAAAACCAGAGACCCCCAAGATATATAATAGGAAAAGTATTAGAAATGGCTGTAACCATCTGTTTAATTTTTTAATCCTTGAGAAAATTATGTGTGTAAATTCCAATTATACTATCTTGTCAATTCAAAATGGTTTTGGTTAAGTGCCAAAAATTGAAAAGTTTAATTTTAATTTTAAACCTGGCAGATATACAACACACATAAATATGCTGTCAGAAAATATATACTTAATTTTTGGTTATTATGGTGAAGAATTATGGCTATAAAATATATAAGAAGAACTCTTATTCAGGCAGCTGTCTACACATATGATGGAGGAGACAAGGCAATATTGTAGGTTATGAGACTTGAGAAGAGAATAAATATTCATTTCTTGTCCAATTTAGAGAAGCTGTATAAGTAGATAATAAATAATCATACAATCAAGCTTTCTGGAAGAAATCACCATGCACTTGAAAGATAAATCACAAAAAAAGGTGCCCAAAGAGGTTCAGCCTAGGAGTTGATGTCAGGAATTTAAAAAAAATCTAAGATAAGGAAGAAGAAAGAATAGATAATGTGTGGGCTTTAAACTAATAGGCATTTCAGAACAGGGAATTGGGTACATAAAGGCTTAGATATATGGAATAGCACAGTAAATGTGTAACTATAAGTGATCTCATATGACTAATGTATAGAATTTGAAAGGGGAAAATAAAAGGTGACCTAGGAAATTTATACCTATTGAATTAGGAAGTACTATGATAATGACTGAATGGGATCTAGAAAAACAGAAGAAAGAAAATACATCCTGTAACTTGCATGCAAAATGGGGTTCACAGAGATTCCTTGTCTGACAAAACCAAAAAGGAAAAGTAAGTCTATTGTGTTTTGTAAGAACTCTTTCCAAGTTTCTTAAAACATATTATAAGGCAACTTGTTAAAACAGAATTTGTCATTAAATAGCTGAACAGGCAAGTAGCAAGTCTCTTGGCATCATTTTTCTTTCCAGTAATGAAAGTAATTACAACTAACTGGAGAGCACTTATGTGCCTGGCTCTGTTCTCTGAGCTTCATATATAATATTAACCCAGAGTGGGTGACATATAGTAATATCACAATTATGAAAATTAAATGAGTTAAGTTATATGGCAAGCAACCATCAGCATCATGTCCATTTTGCAGATGAGAAGAATAAGTCATGGAAATGAAAATGAACTGGGCTAAGATATCAAAACTTGTCATTAACAGGGCTGAAAGGAAATGAGAATTGCCCAAGCATCTCTTCCTGTTGGACCCATAATAGAAACAGTTTAAATGAATGAATGTGTAGATACTCCTGTGATGAATTAAAGTTGGCTTCACATACCTTTCCACATCTCACAACAACAGGTAGTAGCTAGTTCCTCTTTTCTTGAATCTGGGATAGACTGATGATTTGACCAAGAGGTCAAAGGAATGACAGTGTTGCCTCAAAGCCTTAACAAAGACTTGGCTTCTAATCTGGGCTTTTCAAAGCCAGTCACCAAGCTGCGAATAAGTTCATCTGAGTCTACTGATGTTGGGTAGTTCAGAGAGAGAGAGAGAGACTTGGAAAGAATAGCTCAAGAGATTCCAGAATCTCTTGGAAAATAGACACAAGGATGTCTATTTTTTTCTGTGTGATAACATGTATACTTGACCTTGACTAATACATTTGGAGAAGAGTACTGTCTTCTAGAGAATAATGATAAATAACAAACCATATTACTTTAAGTCACTTATTTTGGAGGGTTTAAAATTGAGAAACAACCTCTGTGTAAGTGTATGCATTTGTCTCCTCTAAAGCTAAATTTTTGTTATAATTAATCTCTAACTCATCCAAACAAAACTATCATTGCCTTCATCCTGTTTTCTGCATAGCATCCTTGTTCTTACTATTTACTCGAATGGTATTTGGAAGTAGCAAAAGCTGTCTTCTTTGTTAAAAACTAAAAGAGCACTTGAGCTTCAGAAAATTCAATTTCAAAGAAACATTTTTCTTTTCAAATGGATTTTCATCAACGAAGTTTCTTAAGTGGAAAACTTAATTCCTTACCTGTGTTATTTCCTCTCACAATCTTAAGGCACTTTACCACCTGGAAGGTCAAATGGTCTAATAACAAGGGCACTGTGGGCCTAGAGATAGTTATACTTATAAGTAAAATCTTATATAAACACAACAGGCTCTTTTCAGAGCACATTTATTATCTCACCCACTTCTGTGTTAACATATAGACTTGTCTGTAGAAAGATACTAATAATTTTCCTTCAGAGAAGACAACTGTTTCTTTAAAAACACTAAACAACTCAGAAATAAGAATGTTAATCTAGTAAATGGTCACTTAATAGTATAGATGTAGCCTTGCCCATTTGCCCATTTCTTTCTCCCTCCCTCCCTCCCTCCCTCCCTCCCTCCCTCCCTCCCTCCCTTCCTTCCTTCCTTCCTTCCTTCCTTCCTTCCTTCCTTCCTTCCTTCCTTCCTTCTTTCCTTCCTTCTTTCTTTCTTCAAGTAGAACTATCTTCTTTTAGTGTATGAGTGACTCATAATCATATCAATTTTGCAGTGAAATCACATAATATTGGAGCATTGAATTTCCAGAAAATGTGGTTGACAGTTATTAGTGAAGATTCTCCAGGGGAGAGAAAGAGTGAGATAGAGAGAGAAAAAAAATGGTTCTTTCCAAGGAATAATTTTAAATATGGATGACAGTTCAGCCAAGTTGACATGCAAAATTAACCATTATATATGATGATTATCTGTTGAGAACACCAGTTCCATTAGAAAATATATTGTAGCTCTACAACACACATACACAAATACATACACATACAACTGTGTCCAGAAGACAATTAAAGTAGCTCCCAGACCTCTACTGGGAGAAAAATATATCCTCAGTTATGGGAACAGAAAAGCTCACATTAATGTCAAAGCCAAATCAACAGAAGGAAAGAAAAACCTATGGTATCTGCTACTCACATTTGTCCTAGGAAGGAGGAGCTGGTCCTCTATGGGACTTCTGTATTTCCATTATAGCTCTTACAACTGTCAGCACAGGTGGCAGAACAAGAAATAGTATCTCAAATACAGTTAGGCAGAAAACAGAGAGAGGTAATCTCCCCCATTTCAGTAGCACATCCATGATGAGACTTTAGAGGCAGTGGGAGAACAATGGGAAGGAAATATCTCTAAAAAGTATGGGAGAAGTTTGGGTGCCAGTGGCTCATGCCTATATTCCTAGCTACTCAGGAGTCTGAGATGTGAGGATCATGTTTGAAGCCAGCCCAGGCAGAAAAGTCCCCTTGAGACACTTGTCTCCAATGAACCATTCAAAAACCAGAACTGTCTCTGTGACTCAAGTGGTAGAGCACTAGCCTTGAGCACAGAGGCTCAGGAACAGCGCCAGGCCTTGAGTTCAAGCCCCACAACTGACACACAAAAAAAGATAAAAGGAAAAATTGCTGGAGAATGAAAATTTTGAACATAAGGAGACGACAAGAAGATTTTTATGAAGTCACTTGAGATATGTCTGTGAGGATGCGAGAAGTAAATAGAGGAAAACCCTCAACAATCACCAGCACTTTCTCCTCATTTTGCTGGTAAAACATTGAGAATCTCAGCTTATAAAAATGGTAGCAATTGGGTCTAACTAGTTGAGGCTAATGAATGCCCTTGTTCATAAATTAGTAATGATTAATTTTCTGAACTACATCAAGGAGTAGATCAACAAGAGATTTTCTAAACATGAGCACTCATGCTTTACATATATATATATGTAATTACTATAATCCTAATTTTAAGAAAATTATTTTCATGGGAATCAGGTTGATTTGGGGATGAGTATCATATAACTACATTATATATACTATATTATATATAGTCTATAATATAAATATATGGATATATATATATATATATAGCACAATGGAATACATTCGAACGTGTTATGAAGAAGAGGGCAGGAGGGAGTGTAGGTAAGAAGGGTAACGTAGATGAAATGAATTTGATCCAAGTATATTGTATGTAAGCTGTTCATAAAATAATGAAACCCTTTGAGCAAATAAGTTATGCTAACCAAAAATTTAAAAATCAAGAATAATCAAGATTACTTGTTGTACAAAAGAAGCATCTTCTTCTGATGTAAAAGATGCAGGCTCCACAAAGCAAGTTCCCTATGAATGAATATGAGGTCTGGTATAAGAGGACTGTCAGTTACTACTGGAGAAGTGGCATTGACTGTTTCTTCCATGTAAAGGATGCTGGCTAATATGCAGGTCACAGCCTTGAGACAAAGAGTCTTAATATATTGGCTACAGTTCCTTATTCACCTTGTGTCCCTTTGTGAGATTTAGATGGCATACATATGAGAAATCCTAATATCAGAACCCAGATGCACACAAGTGGAATTCAACTTTACTGACATACACAGTTGCCTTCAGGGACCTACTGTCAAGTGAGCATAAAGAAAGACTGATTCACTGTGGAAGAGGAAGTCTCGTTGCAGTAGAAAGCAATATATTGTTTTTATATATTGTTTCTATCTACAGGAGTTTTGTTCCTCTCAAAGGAGGCACATTTAAAGTCAAGAATGCAGAGCTCCAACAGTTCAGTGGTTTTTTTGTGCCGCAAAGGATGTAAACATATGAACCTTGACTAAAGAAAATCCTTAGAGAAAGTGACTCATAGTAGTTTTTCTTATCTATAGACATTTCTCCCTGCCTTAGGCTCTTATAGATCTTTATACTTCAGTCTACAACTTCTCACAAATGGACATGAATCATGGTGTGTATCTGTTGGCTTCTCAAGAGATGGTAGGATACTTGAGGCCAGTGATGTCTTCTTCATCCCAGAGTGACTCACGGTAATTGAACTTCTTCTTGAGTCAGCCTTGAATTCATCCCATTTTGTCTTAGGACCACTTTCATAGTTACATAGATGAGTATAAACAAAACAAAACCAGTCAAAGAATAAAAAGCTTAAACACATATGACAGTTCAGGTTTCTGTTTTTTGTAAGAAAGCAAAGAAAATATCATCAAAACTCACTCAAAGATGACTAAGGCCCAAACCAATTTTATTTTTGCAAACCAATGCTGAGACTGGATTATTTCATTCTATCTCTATCCTGTTCTATTTCAGTTTTAGCTGGGGTATTTAGTTGGTGACAAAAATAACAAAAGCTCAGGCCCTTGACTTATTGAATAGCTACAAACAGATCAGTAATGCTACCTCTGTTCAGGATAGTTGGCCATAACATGATCTAGACAATACTGATTTCTGTGGCAGAGACCTATTTCTTAAATGAGTCAAGCATTTTGTTTTGTAACTGTAATGAAGTTTGTGTGTGTGCATGTGTGTGTGTGTGTGTGTGTGTGTGTGTGTGTGTGTGTGTATGTGAGTGTGGAGGTGTGGGTATTTTTGCTACAGGTTTTTTTCTGTGACAAAAACTTATTATGAAAGACAGGCACTTGGACAGAAACTCATTTGGAATTCACCTAGTCGGCAACTCTAGTCAGTCAGTATGTGAAAGAAAGAAAATAGCTTGTGACAGGAATAAATCCTTTATTAGAAACTGGATATTTCCTCTCTAGTGGTGAACTGGAGTAACAAAATTAGATGGTAGGTAGATTCGAAACAGAAGAACCTACTGTAATCAGATCCCACCACCAAAAAAGAATGACTACATAACCAGTGGGATAGGATAAGGACCTTTGTTGTTGATCACCAAGAAAAATCACTCAGCAGCTCCCAAGAGATGTGTGGTAGGCATAACTAATTCATTCTGAATATTTCTTCTAACCCCCTTTCTAGGCTGCTGTTTTCCATTTGATGTAGATTTCCACTTAAATATTAAGAAATTATTTCTTGGCAATATTCATTTTTTTGAGCGCCGGTTGTGGGGCCTGAACTCTGGGCCTAGGCACTGTCCCTCAACACTTCAGTTCAAGGCTAGCACACTACCACTTGAGCCACAGCACCACTTCTGGCTTTTTCTGCTTATGTGGTGCTGAGGAATTGAACCCAGGTTCTCATGCATGCAAGGCAAGTGCTCTATCACTGAGCCACCTTCCCAGTCCCAAGAAATTATTTCTTTTTTTTTAAATTTAATTTAATTATTTTTTGTGAACATACTGTACAGAGGGGTTACAATTACATGGGCAGGATAATGCGTATATTTCTTATCAAGCATTGCAGCCTCCTCCTTTGTTTACCCTTCACATCCCTTCCCTTCCCTACCTCCCCCCTACCCCCCCCACCACCCAATCCTCCCCCCACTCCCCCCCCCCCCCCCCCCCCCCCCCCCCGCACCAACGTAAAGCTCGTTTTCGACATGACCTTATACTTCTCATTGTTGCAACAGGTCCACCTGTATCCTTAAACGACTTGTTTTTCCCCATCTCCTCCACAAGTTAATTTAATTTTATTTGTAAACATACTGTACAGAGGAGTTACAGTTACATGGGCAGGATAATGCGTACATTTCTTACCAAGCATTGCAGCCTCCTCCTTTGTTTATCCTTCACATCCCTTCCCAGCCTCCCCCCTCCCCCCCAATCCCAATCCTTCTCCTTCCCCCCCCCCCCCCCCCCCCCCCCCCCCCCCCCGCACCAACATTGTAAAGCTCGTTTTGGACATGACAACTTGTACTTCTCATTGTTGCAACAGGTCCACCTGTATCCTTAAACAACTGGTTTTTCCCCATCTCCTCCACAAGTTATACTGACATCAAATATAGTGAAAGCAGGGGTTATACTGCGGGGGAGGGACATACAAAGCAACAAAGAGATAATCTTATAAATGCGTTAGAAACAAATGCATGAAATAAAAAAGCATTAAAATACATATCTAAGGGTTCATTTTCCTAACATCACATTATCTGACCTTTTCCGCTTGACTCATACATATACTAGATATTGCAAATAAGGGAAACCATGGGACCTATTTTTCTTTGGGCCTGGCTTACTTCACTTATTATAATTTTTTCCAAGTTTTTCCATTTCCTAACAAATGGGGCAATGTCATTCTTTCTGATGGATGCATAGAATTCCATTGTTTATATATACCACATTTTCTTGATACATTCATCTACTGAGGGGCATCTGGGTTGGTTCCATATCTTAGCTATGGTAAATAATGCTGCAATAAACATAGTTTATTGACGTATTAAAGCAAACATCTTGCTGTTCTGCACAGGACTTAAGGCCTGTGGGAAGGGTTGCAACATATCATTTGTATGCCCAAACTTCATTGGTAAGTAGTACTAAATATAATTGTATGTAAGTAAATGTTTGTTTATACTTATACACACATTATATTATATATATACACACACACACGCACACACACACACACACACACACACACACACACACGGGTACAGTATTTAATTTTTAAATTCTTTATGAATTTTTTATTCTTCTTTTATTCTTTTTATGTATACATATACATTTTTAATCAGAAAGATTCTGATTAAAAATGTATAATATATAGTTGAAAGTATAGTAAAATATTAAATAAAGAATCAAATTATGTTAATGTAACTACAGGCTTTCTTGAGATGGCAAAACATACATGTTCTCTAGGGCAATTTATCAATACACACAGTTTATTTCCAAATGCTAACTGGTCTCTTAATCATTGTAAGGTGAATGCATTCTAAAAATCTATCCTATCATGTACTAAGTGAGTTAAATTGGCTTAATGGTAAGAAATCCTCATGTAACAAAATAATTCTAATCTGGTTCTAATCTCCTGAAAGGTTTGGAGATTAGGAGAAAAGCCTATCTTTTAGGAAAATGTTACTTGTTAAGAGTTTAACAGATGCTATTAGGAGAAGTATTTTTTTGATGAGCCTGACCAAAAAACATCTAGGAGCAAAATCCTCCCCATGCAATCTCTTTAAAACTGGTTCAGTATTTTCTACATTTTTGCTGTAAATTTTTTTAATGAAAGATTTCTGATGGTCATGGGCCAGTGATCTCAATGATTGAGTGTTAGCTCAATAAAGAAGTGCATTTTGTAGCTTTTCAAAGAATGCATATTTCATTTAGATGCATACACTTCTGAAAACCAAATTGATTTAAATGATGACATATAGAGTCAGACAAAATTCTCACATCACAATAAATGGCACATGTTTGTGGTGATGAACATAGCAGGAAGCATTCTTTAGAGACCATCATGTACTTTGTGTGGGAATCATAACCAAAAAAATCATGAAACAAAAACCTTTAAGATCGTTTAAAATTGTTTAGGTAAGCTTTGACCTAGCTCATAAAACAGTTTGATTACTTTAGTACTCTTGGTATGCTAGTAACCTTGAGAAGAAAGATAATCTGATGAATCTAAATTCTCGAAGGAAAAAAATGGGACATTGTGCCACAGTTTTATTTTATGTGGTGTCTCCCAGAATCAGACCTGAGGCAAGGATTTGTGTGTGAGTAATTTGTTTGTGAGCTTAATTCAAGAACTCTCGGAGAAAGAAAATCAGCCAAGAGAATTTTCAATAGCAAGCACATTTCTGTTGTGGGAACTGGAGCTTGATTCCTCTAGGAAACAGCAGAGGCTATGTAGAACACATGCATTGAAGTTATGCTACCCTGGGGCAAGGGATCTGGGTATACACAAGCTCCTACAGGTCTCTCTAGGTAAAGGTTGCTTTTAGAGGCATTCAGTCCTGAGCACTTCCAGCTGGCCAGATAAGGGTACAAACCATGTTTTAGTGGCGCGGTATAGGCTCTCGAGCAAGGGAAACTGAGGCAGTAATGAAAGGGTATCCACGTGGTACCAGAATAACTTGCTGTACAAGGAAAGTAGCTGTACTCAAGGAAAGGAAAATAAGATGATTGCTGCATCCCTATGTCTAGCAATTAAAATAAAAACATGCAAAACCCACAAGTACCTAAAGACATACCCTAGAACAATTGAGAAATATGTAAGATGCTAAACCATACCATTAGATTTTCAAAACTATGACTACAAGGGCTAGCTGACCAAATACCTACAAGTGAATTAAACAGCTGCCTCTGAAGCTCAACTTGCCATAAACAAAATTATTTCCTGTATTTATCACATATTTGAGCATCTACAAAGATTCTCTTTAAGATTTTCTGCTTTGTAAACTTAAATTTCTGTGCGCATGTATTTATAATACAAGTATATTTATTTAAGCATATAAATATGCTCATATTCAGGAGGGGTATATGGTATTAATTTCAGAGAAATTAGCTTATTAAGTAGTTATTTTATAAAAAGAGATGGAGAAAGTGTCATTTTTAAATGTGTGTGTGAAAGCCAGGTGCCGGTGGCTCATGCCTGTAATCCTAGCTACTCAGGAGGCTGAGATCTGAGGACCAAGGTTCAAAGCCAGCCCAGGCAGGAAAGTCTGTGAGACTCTTATCTCCAATAAACCACTAGAAAACCGGGAAGTGGTTCTGTGGCTCAAGCGGTAGAGTGCTCGCCTTGGGCTGAAGAGCTGAGGGACAGCGCCCAAGCCCAGAGTTCAAGCCCCATGACTGACCAAAGAAAAAAAGTGTGTGGGGTGGGGTGGGGAGAGTGTTGGTACTGAGGCTTGAATTCAAGACCTCAATACTGTCCGTTAGCTTTTTAATTCAAGGCTGTCTGTCTTCCACTTGATTCATAGCTTTGCCTCACATCTGGCTATTGGTGGTTGAAATAAGAAACTCACATTACTCATGTAACTGTAACCTCTCTGTATAGTATCTTTACAATAAAAAATATTAAAAAAATAAACTCATAGACTTTCTGTGATCCTCAGATCACAGTAGCTAGGATTATAGGTATGAGCCATCAGTGCCCAGCTATACTTTACAATTTTTAAATTTAAAATCTATATGTCTTCAGAAAGATAAAAAAGCATACTAGCAACAACACTTTACATATTCCACATTAGTCATTTTTAAGTCATTATGGTATTCCTCCACTACTGAAGTGGTACTTCTGGTATTCATAGCTTTTTGATTTTACTAATGGTCCTTGTATATAGGATAGTATTCATTTAATTCTTCTATCACTTGAAATTAAATGAAATCTTAAACAATAAATTCTCTGTATCTGACTTTTAAAAGCCATTTGTGAATCAAGTATGGCAGTGATCCATTTTTAATTTGAGTGCTTTATGGATATTCTGTTCAATAGATGTATTTTAATCTTCTTATCCAGACTTTTAAAGGCATCTTATTTCCTTTTATGGTCTCTTACTGAGGTCTCAGTTGACACCTGATTCTCCAGTACTTAATCCCAAAGTACTAGAAAATGGGTTTGTGGAAGACGGAACCATTTCCTTCACAGAGCGTATTGAAACAATTCTTATTTGTATTTTCTCTCCGACTGAAATATTCCTGTTTGCCATGATGATCTGACAGGTTTATGACACTATTGGCCCTCTTCTTACTAGCCTCAGCTGTCTCTGAAGGTAGCCAAAGCATTACATCTATTCTGTCATACCCTTGTACTCTGACATAAAGGAGGAAGAGAAAGCGATGAGAAGGCCTCTGTGGATAAAGCTTACCTATTGCCAACCTTGTACTAGATACACCTGCAGGGTCACAGAGATTCACTGCTCCGCATAACCTCATTCTTACAAAAACACAGTGAATGATCCTGCCAGAATCATGAACTAAGATGTCCTTGTACATGCAATTGGGATATTTTTTCCTATTATTTCAAATTTTACTAAATATTTTTAAACTATTTTAAAAGTAAACATACTTGAATGTTCCTGAAACATCCAGTGGCCAAACATTTTTAAAAATCAAGATACAAAGACACAGAGATGGAGATACTGACAGAGACAGAGAAAGGAAGACACAGAGACACACACCAAGAACAAAAGAACACTCTTCCTTAAAAATGTAGTTGGAATACATTACAG
This sequence comes from Dipodomys spectabilis, assembly GCF_019054845.1. Taxonomy (NCBI): domain Eukaryota; kingdom Metazoa; phylum Chordata; class Mammalia; order Rodentia; family Heteromyidae; genus Dipodomys; species Dipodomys spectabilis. Next base: position 24,420,833 of record NW_024870802.1, on the reverse strand, counting down.
AGTTGCATTTCATGGAAAAGGGTATCGATTTCTTTTATAATAAGTTTTTTTTGTGAAAATACTGTACAGAGGGGTTACAATTACATGAGCAAGGTAATGAGTACATTTCTTATCAAGCATTGTTGCCTCCTCCTTTGTTTCTCTCCTACCATGTTGTTTATTTCTAATCCATCTGCTTCCCACAGAATACGACTTAAAGTGGAAAAAAGGAGACTTTTGATAACAATTAGCACTTTTGAGACATTGTACTTATAAGTCTGGTCTTTCTATGGGCTAGTCTCTGGGCCTGCCCTAATCCCAGAACCTAGGAGTTGTCTAGCACATAGTAGGAGCTCAAATTAATTATTTAGTTAACTGATTTCACACAATCTTCCCTAAAGGAACCTAAATTTCACAATATTACTCTAATTTAACGGTAGGGAAATTGAAGTTAAAAGAAACTGCATAACAACTCTCAATGACAAACAAATGGTGCGTGATAGAGGCCAGTACAAAGATAGATAGATAGATAGACAGACAGACAGACAGACAATGTGTTATATATATAATGATGTATAGTGATGTGTATATATACATATCTATGCATGTGTTTTCTACAATTTAAACAATTTCTACAATTTAAACTTTTCATAGCTAGTGATTATTTTAAATCAGATTTTTTTTTTTTGGGTTAGAAACAGATTAACATACTGGCAAAGTTCTACATAGACCCTGACAAGTTTTGGCATCTTGTTGCTTTTTTGAAGCATTAGCATTCTAAATTCAAGTGAACATACAATTTGCTTCCACAACATTGTGGGATTTCAGATTATGGTTTCATGCAAAAACGGTAAAAATATTAAACTATCATTTCACAGTCTTATGATATTTTGATGTGATCTATCTTGCCACTTCTGAGTTTTCCTGCTCCCTGCCCTAAATTATCTAACATCTACATTTGCTATGAAAGTTTTGAATATCCATGTATATTTAATGAAACAGAGCAGTCTGAATGCAAAAGATAACAATTTTATGCTGTTTTGTAAGCACACGGATTGAAGGCAACAGAAGAAGGAATTGCGCTCCGAACAATGTCCATGTGGACAGTTTGCTCTAGGGTGGGGTGGGCTGCTTTGAGTACTTCAGGAAAAGGCTTACCCGGGAAGGGTAAAGTGATGGGGCCAGTAGAAGGTACCAGAGCTTGAGAGCTGATACCAAGAGCGGGAAGGGCTGAGGCCAGGCTGCACAGCTGATGATCAGTACATCTTGCCCCAGGGATACCAAGACAGAGTCCCAGGTTGGATCTCTCCGGGCAGTAGCACCCAGCCAGGATTCTGGCCAGCCATGCCCCATACCTTATATTTTATTCTCCTCAGGACCCCAAAAGGTATTTATTTACTCTCTTTGGAAAGGAGACCTCTTGTTTCATCACCTCCCTTTAATGTATTCCTCCCTCTAAAGTGTTCCGTTGCTTTTCTTCCACTTGCCGCTTCCCAGGGCTTGTGTGCCACACCTGTCCTTCTCCTGCCTGCGGAGTGTGAGTCTGTGTGCTGGCACAGGGCGTCTGTGTACAGGTCCAGGGATGGAGCTCCCTTGCGGGCTGTGCAGGTTCCAGGGTCCCAGGCTAGCCACTTACCTCTCGCGTCCGTGAGTCCTTGCGCATGTTTGAGTTTCTTTGGTTCTCTGTAGGTTGGTTTTATGGTTTTTGTTTGTTTGTATAAAGAGGTTTCTTTGTTGTTGTTGTTGTTTGGGGTGTGAATTGAAAACTGCATCTGCTTTTCTTGCTGAGATTCTTCAGGGCAGTCTCTGAGAAGCTCTGGCCCCCAAATACCAGGCAGAGAAAGGGAGGAACGGGAGTCCACCTCTGGGCCCTAGAAGCCTATGCTCAGAATGTCCAGGGGAACAGAAACCATGGCCAATCTCTACCTCCCTTGGCTGGGGGCGGGGAGGATCACATAGAGCAGCCCAAGTTCATTGCATAGCCCCCAGAGCCTCAGGAGGGGCGGACAGCAGGAGAGGAATCCCAGACCCCAGCTGCTCCTCAGGTAGCACCCAACACTTGCCACAGCCCTGGCCGTTTCTTTTATTTTTTTTTTTAATTTAATTTAATTTTATTTGTGAACATACTGTACAGAGGAGTTACAGTTACATGGGCAGGATAATGCGTATATTTCTTACCAACCATTGCAGCCTCCTTCTTTGTTTACCCTTCACATCCCTTCCCAGCCTCCCCCCTCCCCCCCTAATCCCAATCCTTCTCCTTCCCCCCCTTCCCCCCCTTCCCCCCCCTTCCCCCCCCCCCCCACCAACGTTGTAAAGCTCGTTTTGGACATGACAACTTGTACTTCTTATTGTTGCAACAGGTCCACCTGTATCCTTAAACAACTCGTTTTTCCCCATCTCCTCCACAAGGTATACTGACATCAAATATAGTGAAAGCAGGGGTTACACTGTGGGGGAGGGACATACAAAGCAACAAAGAGATAATCTTATAAATGTGTTAGAAACACATGCATGAAAGAAAAAGAACATTAAAATACACATCTAAGGGTTCATTTTCCTAACATCACATTATCTGACCTTTTCCACTTGACTCATACATATACTAGATATTACAAATAAGGGAAACCATGGGACCTATGTTTCTTTGGGCCTGGCTTACTTCACTTATTATAATTTTTTCCAAGTTTTTCCATTTCCTAACAAATGGGGCAATGTCATTCTTTCTGATGGAGGCATAGAATTCCATTGTGTATATATACCACATTTTCTTGATCCATTCATCTACTGAGGGGCATCTGGGTTGGTTCCAGATCTTAGCTATGGTAAATAATGCTGCAATAAACATAGTTGTGCTGGTAGCTTTAGTGTGGTCTTGTTTGTAAACATTAGGGTAAATGCCCAAAAGTGGGATTGCTGGGTCATAGGGGAGCTCTATGTGAAGTCTTTTGAGGAACCTCCATACTGCTTTCCAAAGTGGCTGAACAAGTTTACATTCCCACCAACAATGAAGTAAGGTTCCTTTCTGTCCACATCCCCTCCAGCATCTGTTGTTGTTAGAGTTGTTGATTTTTGCCGTTCTAACTGGAGTGAGGTGATATCTCAATGTTGTTTTGATTTGCATTTCTTTTATGACCCTGGCCGTTTCTTTTATCTTGAAAGCAACTCTTAGAATCTGAGGTCTGTTCGTTTCTACGCAGATACAATAGATGACTTTATTTGTATAAAATTTTTAATATAGATAAATATATTTTCATCCATAAGAATTATGTTTTAAGCAGCAGCTGTAAGGTACTATTAAATTTTTTTTCCTTTCAGTGAAGTATTTTTTAAAGCAACAATTGGTGCTAAGACTGTGTGAGGAATGTATATTACTGTTTTGTATTTTGAGGTGTTTTTTTTTTTTTTTTCTATTTGGGGCAGGAGACTTTACCTGTCTGACTCTTGAAGATTCTTCCCCTTGCTCCCATTTCAGAGCAGATCATGTTCTAGCGAACATTGTACAAGAGAGGGGTCCACTTGTCAAGACCCCAAGTTGTCACCTTGACCCAGCTGTCCCCTATGGAAGCTGGTAAATCACCATTCTCTCTCTGCTTTCCCCCAACCCCGTGAGGTCCTCAATCCCACCCTCCTCTCCTAAACTCAGACCCTTGTGATAGGTATAGTTTTGAAACTCCAGTTGTATTTTATGATGGTTTATAATACTAACCTAACAAAAGAAAGTTTGTCAAAATAGGAACAAAGAAAATGTCCCATGTGACAGGGATTCAGATGAATGGAGAGAGGAGTGATGAACCAATACAGTCACAATATTCAATATGCATGTGTGGAAATGAACCAGGTAACTTAATGGGATCACTGGGGGTGAGAATGACGGAAAGGCTGACGTTGATCGAGATGCTTTGTGCTCATAAATTGATTTGTGGCATTGAAATCACTTTGTACATCTACTTAAAGGTAATTTTTTAAATTTAAAGAAGAAAAATACCCCTGGATTAGGTAATATTGGCAATAATCTCTACAATCACAGCCTGCAAGTTATGCGTAGGAACGGAGATTTAGTGAAGGACATGTGGATTTGGGTATGCCATAACATTTGGCTCAAATATATTTACATATGCTAGTTATGGATTTTCATGTTTTCCCACACTGTAGCTTGAATATATAATAATGCTCTAAGGAAAGCAAACTTTTACCTCAAGGCATTGGCAAATGTGGTATAATAAAATATGATGATAGAGAACTGGTTTTAAAAAGTAGTTATGCAAGCTGATACTGGTAGCTCATACCCGTAGCTCAGGGCAGGCTGAGATGTGAAGATCAGGGTTTGAAGCCAGCACAGGCAAGAAAAGTCTGTGAGATTTGTACTTCCAATTAATCACCTAAACACTGGAAGTGGAGTTGTGGTTAAAAATGGTAGAGTTCTAGCCTTGAGCAAAATAGATTAGATCAAGGACAGCACCCAAGACCTGAGTTTACTACTAAACCCACTATCAACTCCCCCTCCCTTGCTAAAAGAGCTACTAAGATATCAGAAGGTTTTTGTAAAACTTGCATTATTTTTATTTATTTAAAAATTACTCAGGGTATGGATATAGAGACAATCAACTAGATAGACAGATTGATAAAAGCAAATTAAGTCTTAATAATAACCAGTCACAAAAAAAATCTCACAAAACCAACTTCACTTTTCAGAATAGAAGTTGGTTCTAGTTTTAACAAGTGAAAAATAAACAACTACTGAAATAGATCCTTTGTTAAGTAAAGATGGATTTTCAAAACCATGTAACTATAGAATGATGTAATAAAAATGGAAAAACTATCAGTTTGAAATGTAATTTCAATAACCATCATGTTGACTAAGGCAGAAAGAACTGAAATATTTTAGTCAAAAATCCTATTGCTGATCAGATGTTGGTGGCTCCTGTCTGTAATTCTAGCTACTCAGGAGGATGAGTTTTGAGTATCTTCATTCAAAGCCAGCCCAGGTAGGAAAGTCCATAACACTCTTATCTTCAATTAACCACCAAAGAACCAGAAGTGGAGCTGTGGCTCAAGTGGTAGAGCGACATTATTGATGGTATTGGAGTGGAAGATGATGGAGGAAAAATCAATAGATCACTAAAGACAAAAGAAAGACATAATGAAGGGCATGAAATACTCCAATGAAAGACTGAGAAGTTAGAAAACAGATTCAAGAGTTGATAAACTGAGAATAGGAATGGGGACAGAAAATCTATTTTTTTTAAAAAAAAAAAAAAAACCTTCCTGATTTAAATCCCAGTACAAGGGGAGACAATGGTTAAGCTGACACAAATAGAAAAGAGCAGATGGAGAGAGAAATTTCACAAAATGATAAGTTCATTTTTAAGCATTTGTGTTTTATATCCACCAGACACCTACAGATATGTGGTTAAATAGGAATTCGATTGTTCAGGAGAGTGAATCCCACTAAAAATAACAAAATTATAACTTAACTAGGGATTAGCTTCTCAAGATGATAATTTAAAGTATTGTATTGGATACCCATGAGGAAAAATAAGTGGGAAAACAGAGTGTGAAAGAGGAATCCCTGAGGAGAACAAATAAATGGAAGAAAAGGGAAAGAGAAGAAATTTAGAAAATGGGGAAGATTTTTTGAAAGAGCACAGAAATGGAGGGACAAAGCATGAACCAATGCAACAGCGGTACTCACAGACACTACACTGAAAATGAACTATACAACTTGTGGTTATATACGGGAAAGACAGAAGGAAGGACTGACATTGTCCAAAAAGAAACATACTCACTACCTGATTCATGGTGTGTAACCTATCTATACATGACCTTTATAATAACAGTAAAAGATATTTAATAAAAGGAAGATGGCCATCAAATTATTAGTTCTGATAACACAAGAATGTAAAAGATCTCACTAACAAAGTAATGTTTGTACCTGACCATCACTGGAAATGTAGGGTCAAGAGGACTTGAGAGAGCAATAAAATGGTGGTAATTAATTTACTTTCTAGAAGTATAGCATCTCATTTCTTAGCAATGCAAATACTACTGCTTACTCAAACATCAATGGAAGTAGAGTTAAGGAATTTACAGCCTATATGTCATTGTCTTGCAGCAAAAGTCATTGCAAAGAGTTTACTGATATTATCCCCCCCCCCCCCCCCCCCGCCCTGCACTGGGCAACTGATTGAAGATGTATGCAGAAAAACTGAAACCCACAGATTATCTTGGTACTGCTTTGTCTTTATAAGATAGCAGAATTTTTAAAAGCCATTTTTTTCCAATTCCTTTACATGGAAAGTGATTTATGAAACAACAAGATTGGTTTTTAGAGTAATTAGCAATATTTAACATAACTATCAAACACAGCCTTAATCGGTGGCATTCTGATTAGATTAGCAAAATGAGCCAATACAATATCTTTGTTGGAAAACTCAAATTCAACAGTAAGGTGAGTCAGGTGGGATTTAAAACAATAGATATCTTTATTAAGAATATAAAACAATATTTTCTTCCTCTCTTCACTATTGTGTGTAGGATCAGACTGCATAAACATGAACATGGTTTAATTCTTTGTTTCATGTAAAAGTTTCCCATTCCAGTTTTTACTATCTCAGAACACAGCTCACAGTGAACAAATGAAGATAAACCTGAACGGCTGAAGGGTAGGATCTTTTGAGTTCAAGGGCTGTATTTACCCTTTTCTCTTCCTTGGCATAGAATTGCCTCTTTGGTTTTTATACTTGCTATCTTCCCTAAAGGTACTTATTTAGAATTTAGAGTTTTCTGGCTACAAAACAGTCAGAAATTAATACAGCTTCCAGGATTCCCGTAATCCTGGCTACTCAGGAGGCTGAGACTTGAGAACTCAGGTTCAAAGCCAGCTCGGGCAGATAAATCTGAGACAAGAGTTGAAAATGGGGGTGTAGTTCCAGTGGTAGAATGCCTGCCTTGAGTGGGAAAAGTCTAGGGAAAAAAATTAGAGGCCCTGAGTTCAAGTCCCAGTATTAGCACCACCACCCCCCCCTGGAAAAAAAAAAAGCCCACTCATCTTGTCAAAAAATATTACCTTTAAATTCCTTATTTAAATACACTAAAACAATGCCAGAATAACCAACATGCTGCAATGAGTAATATTTGGGTTGAAGATCATTTTAGATCAAGTAATAGCTAGAAAATAAGATAATTTACTTGGCTGAGAATACTAGAACTACTTTTATGAGGGAAACTGCTCTTACCCCATCTGAAAAAAAATACAGCTTCCATTTAAAAAGAAACAGGCCTATAGACTGGGCATAATGGGGGAAATGATAACTAAAAACCAGTCCATGGTAAGCAATGTATTTCAGGTTGTGGTAACCAAGAACACATCTAGCACACAGTCAAATGCTTATCATGCAATGGTAAGATTCATAGTTATGGCTATAAATTGTATTCACAGCAATATTGACAATCACTAACAGGCTGACTTGAAGGAGAAGAGTCTTGGAGGGATGAGTAAACCCAGGTGGCACATGATACTAGAAATGCAATGGGCAACCCCTGAGGATGCACACTGGGAGAAAGACTACCTCTAGATGCTCAGAGGGTAATCACTCCTGAGTGTCAAAATTCATAGCAAGGAAATACATTAAGATAGGTATAATCATGATTTGTGATATGCTGAAAATAAAATGAAATGTTTATAACTGAAGCTGAATATTTATTGTCTAAAGGCACATAGCAAGATTTCTTTTCAAAACATGTGAAAATAATCAGTCCATAAAAATACAAAGACCCAATAAATATTATAAATACAAATAGAGCAATAAAATTATTCATTGGAAAAACAAACCTGGGAAAATGCCCTAAGCACATTTAAATTAGAAAACAAATTTAGCAAGTGCTCTAGCTGCACTTACTCAACCAACTCCCTCCTTGTACACACTCATTATAATGTAGAGTCGAGCTTATGATATCCTCAGCACAATTTGAACCTTAAGAATCTCATCCCAGGAGCTTAATAAATATTAATATAGGTCTTTGGATCTTCGGGCAAGTTTATGCTATTTATTCAGGGAGGGTAAACATGTTTGACATGTCTGGATAAACACAAACAGATAGATAAAATTTCTTGAAGTAGGAGATTTTTTTTTTCTAAGTAAGTTGACATGTAGAGAAATCCTTAAAGGAAACAGCACTGCTCAGGACACTGTAAAGCTATGAAGACCAGTCTTTTATAGTAATGATTGAAGGAACATGGGAAACAATACCTTCTCTATGTAAATGGATATTACTGTATTCTACAGGTGATAAGAAAATAATCTGGGACATTTTAAGGAAACAGTAACATATGTATTTAGTTGTATCTGATCAGTCTCTTTACTTGCTATAAAGTATGCTTATTTTTCTTTTCTTTTCTCTTTTCTTTCATTTCCTTTTCCTTTCTTTTCTTTTCTTTTCATTCTTCTTTCTTTCTTTCTCTCTCTTTCTCTCTTTCTTCCTTCCTTTCTTTCTTCCTTCCTTTCTTCCTTCCTTCCTTCCTTCCTTCCTTCCTTCCTTCCTTCCTTCCTTCCTTCCTTTCTTTCCTTCTTTCTTTCTTTCTTTCTCTTTCTTTCTTGCTTGCTTGCTTTCCTTTCTTGCTTTCTTTCTTTCCTTTCTTGCTTTCTTTCTCTGGTGCCAGTCCTGGAGCTCGAACTCAGGGCCTGGGGGCTGTCCCTGAGCTCCTTTTGCTCAAGGCTAGTACTCTAGCCACTTGAGCTAGCGTTGTATCTCCCATACTTTTTATCACTTGTATACCAAACAATTTCCTCTGATTTCTAAGACCTTTTCTATACAGGCTGCTAGCTGGCTCCACCTTCTGACTCATCATGTCCTCTACTCTAGATCAGGCTACATAGTCCTATAGCAACTGTGGTTGTTGTCTTTGCTTTTGTTCTCTTTTCCTGGAAAGCTGGGATCACTCTATTCACAGATCAACTCATAACTTTGCATAAATCTTCCATGCCTGCTTTAGGATAAACAAGTTCTAAATTCTGACCATTTACATGGCAGAACTATTTAACAAAAGTCAGATGCTATATATAATTCTTCCATAAATTGCACTAACTCACTAGTCCTTCATTAGGCAGTGGGATATACAGGATTATGGTATTCAATGATGAGAAAACCCCAAAACTGAATGACATTTACACAAGTAGTAAAGGGTGATAAGATTTATCCACAGTAATGGAATTTATCCATGTAGTCAAGGATAAGAAATAAATAAAACTACACTACACATAGTATTCTTTAAAATAAGGTGTAAATAAAAATGGTGTTTTGTAGTTTCTAAAGTTATTTCTCTTTCTTATGTTCTTAGATTCCAGAAATCTTAGATCTTAATTTTTTTTGGGGGGGTGGCGATCATGGGGCTTGAACTCTGGACCCGGGTGCTGTCCCTGAGCCATTCAGCTCAAGGTTAGCGCTCTACCACTTGAGCCACACTACCACTTCTGGTTTATGTGGTTTATTGGAGATAAGAGTCTCACAGACTTTCTTGTCTGGGCTGGTTTTGAGCCACGATCCTCAGATCTCAGCCTCCTGAGTAGCTAGGATTACAGGTGTGAGCCATCAATGCCCAGTTCAGAGTGATTTGTTATTAGTGTAAATTAATTGTTCAAAGGGGTTTTGCTATCATTTCCCACTCATAAATATGTTGTACTTTAGTGAAATTTAGGCATCTATTGCTTTTTCTAATCCTTCCACCTTTCCCTTTATCTATTTATAATATTTAGTGGGTTATATTAGACTATTTTTGGATCTAGATCAAATGTACTTAAACTTATTCATCCTCCATCACCTTCTCCTTACCTCTTTCCCCACTTCTTTTACTCCCTTCCCCCTTTTATAGCTTTTTTTAAAAAATCACCTTTTAAAATTATGATATATTGTCATTTTTAGTTCTGTATTCTACATACAAACAAGAACATGTTTTATTTTTCTTGACTTGTCTCATTCAACATGATGATCTCAGGTTCCATCTATTTTCTTCCAAACAATATAATTTCATTCATCTTTATGATTGAATAATACTCAATTTGTATGTTACTACATTTTCTTTATCCATTCATTGTTATTGGGGCACTTAGTTTGACTCCATAATGTGGTATTGTGAATAATAACAAATATGGATAAGACATCTCTATTACATGGGATATATGCCCAAGATTATAAAACAGAGTCATATTTTTGAGCATTTTTATATATTGTGAATATTAATCCTTTATCCAGTGAATAGTTATGAACCATTTTCCCCGTTGTGTGGGCTGTCTCAGAATATTTTTTTTATTTTTACTAATTTAAAAAAGGCTTTTGGGGGGCACTACTAGGATATTATTTCAAAGCCTTGCACTTACCGGTGATGCACTCTACCATGACCCTGGCTTCCAGAGTATTTTTTAAAAAATTAAATGCACACCCACTCACGTTCTTTTCCCACTAAGTTATTTGGTAGCTCTCCATGCACCTATTAGACAAAACCTAGTCATTGAATGTGGATCTCAGGTCCTTCACAACTTCTCTACCTTCCTCCTCAGGCTACCAACATCTGCCTTCCAATAGTCTCAGTATTTGGATATTTTGAAATGTTCTCCAAACTTTCTAATTACGACATATCTTAACAACTCTGCAATCTGTTCTTCTGCCTGGAATGACTTTATATCTGCATTTTTTATGCAAGCTAACAAATTATTATTGTGCCCAATTCTATGGTCTTTTTAAAGAAGTATTCTCTATATAATATCTTTTCTCGGATCCTTATCCAATTTTTAGAATGAATTGGACAACCTTTCATGATAGCCTTTTTATATATCACCATCATCAAATTTTATAATAATGGTTTAACTCTACTCTAAGACTAAAGTGCTGAGAGTACATCATCCCATAAGGACAAATTCTATGTTTTATTGCAACCTGAAAAATCCAACTGGAAGAAAATCTAATACACACAAAAAATCTTCCATAATACTAAATGAGTGAATGTTTTACGTATTCAAACACCTGTTGGTTAAATTTATTTGGGTAATAAATCAAAATTTATGCCATTTTTTATATATCTCAGAAGAAAGATGTTAAGCTTTTCTTAATCACCAAAGTGATGATGTTTTTTGTTAATATGCCTCACAAGCATTAATAAGCACATAAATCGACCCTGACTTCTTCAATGGAATTTGATACAGTAGAAATCTCACTACCAATTAATGAGCCCAGAAATTATCTGTGGCATTTGATTTGCTTCTTTTGAGCTTTCTATTAAAGAAAGCTTTAAGCTAATAGCAGGTATCTTAAAACATTCATTACTGTCTGAGGGTATAATTATGTTTATGTTCAAGACAATTATGTTTAGCAATATTCCCTTTCTTATATTCCAGAGGTGGTAAACACTCATGCTTTTCTAAATTACAGACTGATATTTAAATTTACAGTGCAATCCAATGCAAGACATATACAATTTTATGATTTTATTATTTAAATAGGAAGACTACTTTTAACTTTCTAATACTACATCAATCATAATTTTGAAATTATTACTTCAACTATAAATGAATAGTGACACTTGTGAATCGTGACAATACAAATCTGTATATTTAGGAGATTTCAATTAATATATTACAAAAGGATAAGTAATCCAATGATTTTTGAATACAATCATTACCCAAAAGTCAAAGATCATTTACATCTTCAAAGTCCTTTATAGAGAAAAATAGGATGTAATTTACACTTCATTCATGATGTAACACAGGGAAATTGCTGAGATGTAAAACATCCAACTAAGAATATGATACTGTTAATGGTTCAACACTAAAAATTGATGACTCAAATGTTATTAAATATCTACATAGTACTCTAAATTCTTATAAAACAACTTTTAAAGGAAGTAGTTCTTATTATAAATTATATGTAATTAAAATGAAGGAATAGCATAAGGAAAAGAATAGAAGGGACACAGGGCTTACAGATAGACTTCAATTAACAATATAATTACTAGAAATCAAACTTCCCTTGACAGAAGTCATACCAAGTCAGGTGAAAACAAGACTTGACTTAGAAGCAGGAGATTCTTAAAAGGAAAATCCAGACATTTGATATTATTTTAAATGCAATATTAATGCTATTCCTAATATATGCATTGACTTCAATGAAAAGCTCTTTCATCCATTTTCTAACTGAAATTCCACAAGTAGAATCTTTTCTCTAATACAAGGCAGATTCAGCAACCAAATAATACAAGAAAGAAGACCAAGAAGAAACTTTTAACATTTTCTTACTTATCAAAATGAAAACAATGCTAATTCACTCAGAAGGCTATTATGCACAACAATAAGAAAAATTCAATCATCAGAAAAGATGATAAACAAGCACAGATTCATCAATACACTGTTGTCAGTTATAAAATTAGTACTCAATCCCTCCCTGATGTTGAATTTAATTAGATGAGTCTTTGTAATGGTAACAAATTCACAATTAAGCATGTTATTTAATTAATTCCATCACAAGCTTATTTTACTCAGTGCATAAAACAATAACAGTTTAAAACAAATGATACTTTCATTATATGACTAAGTATGAAAAATCATATCTGTAAAGGAACATATACCTTCGCAATCACATTTTGATTTGCAAGGATTATCTGGTATGCAGAAACCTTAAAAGTTATTTATAAATAATTTTGAAAATGTGAAATCCTCATACAATTCATCAAGGTAGCGGGTGTTAAATATTCCTACTTTAAGAAAATTCAACTTTTATTTATATTCCGTAATTCTCCTGGCTCAAGATTATTATCAATAACATTTTAATTGACATGATGCTTTATAGTCCATGAGATAGAATAATGTGCCCATCCTGGGTCTTAAACTCAGGGCCTAGGCAATGTATCTGAACTTCTCTTGCCCAATCCTAGAGCTCTACCACTTGAGCCACAGCTCCACTTCTGAATTTTATGGTAGTTTAGTGGAGACAAAAGTCTCAGAGCCTTTACTGCCCGGGCTAGCTTTAAATCATGATTCTCAAATCTCAAACTCCTGAGCAGCTAGGATCACAAGCATGAGCCACCAGTAGCCAGTTGAAAAATAAACTTTCTATGCAAACCTCAGCAGGTCATGATATCACACCCATTATACAGGATCCTGAGAAATACTATGTTTTAAGTGAATGTACTCTGGGAAAACAATAACCTTTCAGTAGAGGGCAAACTAGTGTTTCAATAGAGACTATTCTTAAAAGATTTGAGACAAAATCCATTCTCTTGCAATTACTATATGGAAGTGAGTGGATTACCTTATGTGGGATATGCTATACTGGAAATTATTTAATTCACTACATCTAAACTTTCAGCATTACTTATTTGATTTGTTTTATATGAGATTTTTTTTATTTTTGAGTCAATATATATTTGTAAAAATGATGGGGCTTTGTTGTGATATTTGCATACACACACTTAGTGTACTTTGAATAAATATATTCCCTCTACCATATCCCCACATATCTTTCTTTCCCATTTCCAAACCCACATTTGGTGGGCCTATTATGAATCAGATATATATACATAGATATACACACATGTATATACATTCACATGTTTGTATAACTCCCTTTGATCCTCTCTACCCCTCAGTATCCCATTGTTTCCTTTTCTCCCTCCCAGTCAACTCCTCCTAGGTGCCCCCTCCTTTTACAGTTACATGTTTTGTTTGTTCATTTGTTTGTTTTTGCCAGTCTGGGGCTTGAACTCTGGGGTTGAGCTCTATCCCTAAGCTTATTTTGTTCAAGGCTAGCACTCTGCCACAGTGCCACTTCTGGGTTTTTCAGAATGGTTTGCTGGAGATAAGAGTCTCACTGACATCTCTATCTAGGCTGGCTTCATACCATGAGGTCCTCAGAACTTAGCCTCCTGTGTAGCTAGGATTAAAGGCTTGAGCCACTAGCATCCAGCACAATTCATTTTGAGAAAGGGTCACTATCTAGCCCACACTGGCCTCACACTTTATGATTTTCCTGCCTGTGCCTCTGCCTCCTGAGAACTCAAACTACAGGTTTTCATTATGACATCCAGTTAGGAATTTTGTTGTTGTTGAGTTCTTTGTAAATAATATCATAATGCATGTAGAATATGATTATATTAATCACCACTTAAAGATATAATCCTATTCCAGGTACTGTGTAAACCAAGAGAACCGGAAACTCAATACACATCACATTAATAACCTAAAGTGGCACACTCAATTGAGAGCTCTGAAAAAGAGTAATGAGAAGAAATTAGGAATAGTGCTGTATGTAAATCATTGATTGCATATATTGAAATTGATATTAGATAGATAGACAGATATAGATAGAGCTATACAGATATCAATATCTATCTTTATACTAAGATATATAGGTAAGTCGATAGATAGATAGATAGATAGATAGATAGATAGATAGATAGATAGATAGATAGATAGATAGATAGAGATGTCATGTACCATATCAATTCAATCCACTTGGTGATGTTGTCTCTGGTGTGAAGTGATGAACTTGTCTTGGTTGGCATAGAAATTGTCACTTTAAGACTGAGACTCCTGTGTCCCAGGAATCACTGTTATTTCAAGGAAAACTGTGACTGCTGGCTACCCTAATCCTCATCTAGTGAGTCTGGGAAGGAAGAAGACATTGCTTCTGGGATCCACTGGAGAAAAGACATGAATTTAGAGATGATATGACTCACCTCACAGAACCTCAGATCAAACCCTTTCAAAGTAGAAGACAAGTGCAGAGCTTTGTGTCTAAGCAAAGATACAGGTTTAGATAAAAGACAGCATTGAAGCCAGATAGGAACACAACTCAACTGAAAGTAAGATAAAGGATAAAGGGAAGCTAATTAAAAAGGAGATTGAGAATGATAACACACCGAGAGCTATGAAAGGTTAAATTTGTATTTAGGCAGAGTCAGGCAGTATAACAAAGGGAAACAAAATCCATCAAAGACCAAGCAACATGGACTTGGCAAATGGGCCACGTGACTGCTGTCAGGATGAGGATTCCTTAAAGAATCCTACCCTCGGCTCTCTCCAGCTGGACTACATGAGATGTATGCTGGTTCACTAAGGCAACAATACATAAGGACCATCTACCGGATAAGTCTGAGGTACTCAGCCAGACATATTCATCCAGATAAAACCTAATGTATAATGGCATCTGTGTTTGGTGCGATGGGAAATTATTGTAAATATAGTGGCAGCATATGTTAGAGAAATGGGAACAATAAGAGAAGAATGAACAAATGTCATGAACACCTCATCTGAGGTGTGGAACTCATATTACTCCTAAACACCTTTCAACATAATGTCAATAATATAATAATATAATACTGCATAATACCACTAGTACATAATAATGTCTGATATATTAATAATGTTGGGCATACTTAACCGTTTACACAGACCAGGCACTGTAACTTCAGATTTACATACATCTCATTTATTGTGTTAACCACAATACAGATCCCAAAATGGCTACAGAAATATACATGTTTACATTTACAATAAAATCTCTTTTGTGTAGATGTATACATAAGTGAAATATTCAGACCTTGTTATTAGAGATCAATGTGGACTTCATCAACAACTCACCAATTAAGATTTCTTTTCCATTATAAAGTAGAAATGATATATGCTATGATCTATAATTCTGTGTTCAATTTGCTACATTTGGGAATTTTTTTTAAATTTTATTTTATTTTATTTGAGAACATACTGTACAGAGGGGTTACAATTACATGGGCAGGATAATGCATACATTTCTTACCAAGCATTGCAGCCTCCTCCTTTGTTTACCCTTCACCTCCCTTCCCAGCCTCCCCCCTCCCCCCCACCCAATCATACCCCCCCCCCCCACCCACACCGACATTGTAAAGCTGGTTTTGACATGACATTTTGCATTTCTCATTGTTACAACAGGTCCCCTGAATCCTTAAACATTTGGGAATTTTTAAAAAAAGATATAGAAGGAGGTGTAAGGAATAGAGTGACTAATTATCATTACTATTCCAAACTAGCAAAATGTGGGCAGAATGATTCATTTAAGACTGCTTACCAAATAAAGCATTAAAAGAAATTACTCCCGTGGAGCTAATTTTAACAAAAAAAGGACTTATGGTAAATATGAAAATATTAACAACTTTAATGATTTTTATAAACACCTGCTGTCTCACAGTACTGAGAAAAGCATTTTAGAAGTAAAGAAGTAGCAACCAATTAAAATTCACAATACCTGTTAACCACAGGCATAATTCAGTCTACTCATGTAGACCAAGACTTGTCATTTATGAAAATTCTACTTTTGGCCTTACTGTATTCTTCCACAGACAGTAAACTTGATTTCAAACAGCATATTTTGTTTGAGCATGTGAGATTTAGAATGAGGGCCATCTGAGTTGGATGGTAGACACATGTTCTAACACATACGAGAGTAACGAGTAAATTAGAGCCTTTAAGAGGTTTCTTTCACTTGCAGTGGTAGTTTAGACATCATGTGCTTACTTAGACTGTACTTTGGCTTTCCAATCAGCAAAACACAACCAATATTTAGATCCCACTCTTTACATGCTCTTAGTTCTGTCTTGCTTCCTTTGTTTTTTTATTTTTTTCTAAGTATATGTATGTTCACATATATATATTTAATGTATGTATATATTATTGTTCCTTTTACTAGGTATATATATATATATATATATATATATATATATGTACATAGGTTGGTTTATTATTTCTCTTTTTACTAAGTTCACTAAAGTCCTTATTTCTAAAGGTCAGATAAGTTGATGTTAGGGAAATGAACCCCAAGATAAGTATTCAAATGTTTTTTCTTTCTTGCTATTGTTTCTAACATATTTATAAGATGACTTATTTGTTGCTTTGTATGTCCTTTCCCCACGATATAACCTCTGCTTTCACTGTATTTGATGTTGGTATAATTTGTGGAGGGGAAGGGAAAAAACACATTGTTTAAATAGGGATACAGGTGGACCCATTGCAATAATGAGATGTACAAGTCGTTATGTCTAAAAACGAACTTTACAACTTTGGCAGGGGGGCGGGGGTTATGGGAAGGGATAGGAAGGGGAAACAAAGGAGGAAGCAACAATGTTTGATAAGAAATGTACTCATTATCTTGCCCATGTAATTTTAACTCCTCTGTATGGTATTTTCATAATAATAAAAAAAAATTTTAAAAAAGAAATGTACTCATTATCTTGCTCATGTAATTGTAACCCCTCTGAATGGTATTTTCACAATAAAAAAAAGTTTGAAAGAAAAAAAAAGCCACAAATATAACCTCTCTTAGCACATGGAGTGAAGCAGCAACACTGCATTTCTCTGTCCTATAATTTTGTTTGCATTGTGCGTGTGTGCGTGTGTGTGTGTGTGTGTGTGTGTGTGTGTGTGTGTGTGTGTGTGTAAGGCACAAACCCAAGGCTTCATATATACAAAACACATACTCTACCTCTTAGCTACATCTCAGCCCCTGCCCCATTTTGAAACTTAGGTATGGTTTGAGGTAATGTACTTAGGTTAAACTTAGCTACATCCTTTTCTGGTTTAGAAACTAGGTATGGTCATAAGTCATGTATGGGCCAGTAAATGTGTGGGTAAAAATACTGTGCAATACTTCTGGTTTCTTTGAGAGGATAAGAAGATAGCAGAGGGGCTGGGAAGGTGGCTCAGTGGTAGAGCGCTTGCCTTGCATGCATGAGACCCTGGGTTCAATTCCTCAGCACCACATAAGCAAAAAGAAAAAAGCCGGAAGTGGCACTGTGGCTCAAGCAGTAGAGCGCTAGCCTTGAGCTGAAGAGCTGAGGGACAGCACCCAGGCCCAGAGTTCAGGCCCACGACTGGACCCAAAAAAAAAAAAAAAAGAGAGATAGCAGTTGTTTTATTTGGGGCGGGGGCGGATAGGAAGGTAGCATGAATTCTCTATGTGGCTCACTGGCTAGCCACAAACTTATTGATCTGCCTTAGCTTTTCAGTGCTGGGATTACAGGTTAGTGCTACTATACCTAGTCATAAAAATTTTAAGAATCATTAAGTGAGTCTCCACACACTTTTTTTTTTGCTGGTATAGCCTGTAGCAATATCCCAGACAGCAGTTGCTCTTTCAAATATGTGTTAGTTTGAAGACAATATGAAACAAAGAGCCAAAATCAATATGTACCATGAATGAAAAATAGACTTTTTACATTAAGCCATGAGATTTCAGGTTGTCCTTGCCCATTTTGCCTGAAATAAAAGTGCTGTGATAAAGAGCATTAAATCCATTGCTTTACTTATTGTGTGTATGCTATTTACTCCCTTTTTAGATGACATGTTACTTATATTCCCTTTATCAGCCTCTATTTTCTCATCCCAGTAAAATAGGGTTGATGCTGGTATCCAATTTAAAAAAAATGTTGGTATATGTAATATGAAAAGAGCTATAAATAGTTCACATTATGCAGTATATCCTCGAGGCAATAGAGACAAAAAATGCAAAGGTCCCATATGTTAAGGAACTTACAAGATGATTGCAGGAGTAAATAAAAAGAACTTGAAAAAGAACTTGAGATGATTTCTTTGTTGCTTTGTATGTCCCTTCCCCACAGTATAAACCCCTATTTTCACTGTTTTTGATGTTGGTATAATTGGAGGGGAAGGGAAAAAACAAATTGTTTAAATAGGGATACACTCTGACCCACTGCAACATTGAGATGTACAAGATGTAATGTCGACAAACGAACTTTACAACTTTGGGGGCAGAGAGATGGAGATGGGAAGGAATGGGAAGGGGAAACAAAAGAGGAAGCAACAATGCTTGATAAGAAATGCACTCATTACCTTGCCCATGTAATTGTAACCCCTCTGTACAGTATTTTCACAATAAAAAAAAAAGGGATGGTCAGACAAAAGAGTATGGAATAAAGTCATTTTTATATGGGAAATGAATTACATCGTGGATGGTCTATTATGTTGACTGAAGATTAAAATTTAAGATTAGCCTGGTAGCAGAGGCTCATACCTGTAATCATAGCTACTAAAAAGGCTGAGATCTGAGGATTTTGGTTCAAAGCTAGCCAGGACAGAGAAGTCTGAGTGAGACTCCCATCTCCAATTAACCACCAGAAAACCAGAAGTGGCATTGTGGCTCAAAGTGATAGAACACTACCCTTGAGCAAAAAAGCTCAGGGACAGCATCCAGGCCCTGAATTCAAGCCTAAAGCCTGAAAAAAAATTAAGATTGAAACAATAAAAATGAAAGTACCTATGGAGTAGGTGTGGAAAACATTTCATATGAAAGTAGCATGTTGAAATGACTAAGGAGATTTGCCTAAGATGATCTGTATTGATAGAGTATTGGTTTGCCCAGGCAATATTTCATTCTTGACTTCCATATCTCAGTACTCTTTTTCTTATTCACACAGGACTAAGTCAAAGTCTGGTACCTAATTTTCAAAACTTCATTATCTTCTAATATAGCAAAATATCTAAAGGCTTATTTACAGGCTCTGTTGGAGACTACAAACACAAAGATCCCTTACCCTCTTTGTGCACTGAATCCAAAGGAGTCATTTGGAAATTTCACACATCTTCCCAGGTATAAGTATATGCACATAATTGCTGTGATTCTAAATAGAATGTGAATGTCTGAAAGCTCGATTCAGTTTCTCTAAACATCTATGCAACTATGCCACTGAACATCACTTTATGGATTTGAATTTACGGATTTGAATCAACTTCAATCATATCTCCAGTTCAGTATTTGATATCAGGAATATTCTTTTCTGAGATCCTCAACATTTTCCCAAATAAGCAGAAGTTTTTGTTCCATCAAATCAGCCACACTGAGAGGAAGCGGTGGGGGGGGAGGGGTGAAGAGAGTGTTTGACTTCATTTAATAGCAACTCCAATGGAAGCAAAAAATAAAGAAGACAAAGGAATTGTTAAGGCTGGATGTGGAGCCAAGGGACAAAATGCTCACCTACTGACACACAAGACTGGCTGATGCATTACAATAGCGGCTCCGTGAAAAGTGTTTAAATCAAAATGGAAAAGGCCTGTGGATTCGAACATGTATTTGCTAAATTAAATGCATATATTCTGTAAATAAGAACGCTGTCTTGCCTCCTTCCTCTCCTGATGCCACATCTGAAGCATGGAAAACATCTGATGAAGATTTGCTACGGATACACAGGTGCTCCAACCCACCAGAGTGGGTTTACCAGGTAAAATAGGACACTGTGAACATGAAGTGTTTCCAACCTGTGTACATTTGCTTATCTTTTTACACTCAGGAAAAGATTCCTAACTAAAATTCTAGGAATTGAAGGATGCTAAACAAGTCATATTTATATGTTGCTTAGATCTTAAGAGATTCCTCAAATGTAGTTCTTCAGGTATGATAACTGAGATACTATATTTCTCTTTTTCTTCTTTTCTCCCTTTATCCTTCCCTCCCTCCCAGCTCTCTCCATATGCATATAGATGCATATGTATGCATATAATTTTATACAAACATGTCTGCATACATTAAAAATCATACAATTTTATATATAATTCATATACATAACACACTGTACAGCTGTTCTATCATTAAAGAATCGACAGGCTAGGTATTCTACATTCTGGAGTTTCCCACTTTCAAACACCCACAGGCTTCTTGTCAGTTCTGACCAAAATCCAACCACACAGAAAATCTAGGTGATGTCACTGATTCCACAGCACTAAGAGAGAAGTTAGTTTCCTGCTTCCCATTATCCTATTGACCTTGGTGGTGGTGGACAATACTTGCCTTAGTTTCATAAACACCCTTCCTAGTATGTGTTCTGAATTCATTTATATCTTTGAAGAGAAATGAAAACAATATTGAGAATAGAAAGCTTTGAAATCCTGACTCCAAAGAGGAAGGCTTCCTGCACAGCTGTAACCATTCTACTAAAGCAGTCTATTTCCCTTCCCCTGATGTGTCTGGGAAGAAATAGAGACAAGAAGCACACAAACAAAACCAGGATTGACGAGCATTTCTCTTCCCCCATCCCCAACTGCTGTTCACATGTCAGGCAAAAGGAAATCACAGTGTACAACTCAGAAGCTTATTCCTTAGAAAGTGAGGCCCTTCCTAGTGGGCAGTCCATTTATTCCTCAGGCCTGCCCACTGGCAGGACAGAATCAGAGAAAAGGTGATCATCAAGATCCTGGAGTGATTTATAATGCAGGCATCTACACAGGTGTCACATGAGATAATGGATAAAGGCTTTGAGAATAGTAACTCAGTATATAAGTGAACATTATTACTGGTATTAGTTGTCTTCAACTAAATGTGTTATACTTTTCCTGTAGGGTGGCTCTTTCCTAAATAGGGCAATCAACCATAACAAAGGTGATTCTGGGTTATGCCATTTTTACACATTTTGCTCCTCTGTTTCATTTTAACACCAAAGAGAAAACCTTCAAAGACACAAACCATTTTGCTGCTTCCCACATGATAAACTGAAATGTGAAAATTAAGAAATGATAATATCTGAAGCCAGGTGTGGTGGTGAATGCCTATAATCCCAGCTATGCAAGCAAAATGATTGCAAATCCAATGCAGACAAAGTGAGACAACACAAAACAACATAAAAGCTCAATGGCTCAAATAGTAGGGTGTAATCAATCAGGGAGACAAGGATTCAGTGTAACCCCTACCTTCTACCCTACACACACACACACACACACACACACACACACAACTATGTTGCAAATATGCCTAATTCCCATAGGGATCTCCTGCTCTCTAATTCTAGCCTATGCTGTTGGGTGAACTGTGGAGTAAATAGATCACCTACTAGGAAGGATTGCACAGTGTAAGAAATAGGCTTCTAGTTAGTAGACCTTTTGCCTGTCAAGTGAATAGCAGTTTGTGGGAAAGGGGATGGGAAGGGAAAAATTAATCTGTTCTGGTTTTGTTTCTGTGTTTCTTCTCTTTTATTTTTTTCCCCACTTAACTATAACAGGTTGTCTTCATTCAAGTGCCTAGAGATCAGCCTTGTGATTTTTAATGGTAGTATTTTATTTCCCATTGTCTAAACTGGAAGTTATTTCCAACTTATATAGCTAACTGAATAGATTCTCTAGAATATTTTTTTATTTTTATTGTAAAGGTGATGTGCAGAGCAGTTACAGTTACATAAGGCAAGTATTAAATACATTTATTTTTGAACAGTGTCACCCCTGCCCTCATTTTCTTCCAATAGAATAATGCTTACATGAGTACATGCTGAGTTCTTGGGTCAACAGACAAATAATGTTCCTCTTATCACTACACAGAGATATTGATACCATCAGACTTCCTTATTTGGCATGTTTTCTCAGTAGGCTGGGTCTACCTAAGGCATTTTTGTCTTTGTTTTTACTTTAGCAAATTGTAGTATGTCAAATCAATAAGAGAATTCGCTATTCAAGAGGTGGTAATCAGAAAGACATGCTTTCAACCTAGCCCAGGCAAAAGTTCTCAAGATCTTTTGGTTAAAGAGGAGGTCTGCAGTCTACTCTAACACAAGCATATATGTAAGACCTTATTTGAAAAATAATTAAAGCAAAAATGGCTTGTGGAATGGCTGAAGTGCCTATCAAATAGAAGGCCCTAAATTCATTGAACTCCAACACCACTAAAAAGAAATGAGTAAATAGGAGAGTATCAAATTAGTCTATTTAGGATCCCTCCTGGCACCTAAAGAAGTGTTAATAATGCCTCTGGGCCAAGCACTAAATGACCAATTGATGCATCGCATTTAAAGCCAACTTTACTTCCAAACTTGCTTCCCAAATCCATTATATAACATATCCTCAAAATTTTATCTGAAAGGGTCAGGAGGGGTTGACACTTAACTTCTAAAAAACTGTACATGGAGAAATTTAATAAAGCGATTGCTCCTTCAGAAATGGAAACAATTTTGCAAGCCTGCATTTTACTACTTGCTGACAGAACAATAAAAAAAATCCATAAACTTGGAAAAAGAAACAAAGGCTTAAGATAGCAAACTTACAAGCACCCCCAAAAAGACCATAAAAGTACAGCATGTGATTAGACAGCCAGCTGTGGCAGAGCCTGCATACAGTACAGGCCTTTTCTCTTGTACATAGGCCTTCTCCTCCAGGTTTTGACAATGCCCGGATCACACATTTGGCAATAAATAGATATGATACCTGCCTGCAGAGCACAGATATAAAATGTCACATCCCATGAAGTAGTGTATAGTTATTATGTATTTTGAGAGTGTAGAGTTATTCATATTTTCTTCACCAACAGGTTTATAAAGGCACCTACTGGTAAGATTTATGAAGTCACTGCTGTTTGCCAAAGGTTTATCAGTTCCGGGAAAGTCTCCTAAAGATGTTAAGGTAGACAATTTCTAATACACAGTGGTGAATGGAGTGCAATATGCTTGCCTACTTGTGTAATGCACATAGCAATTTTATGCATTTTAGTTTTTCTTATCATTAACTTCTTCTGCAGGTGCTTCACTTTATGTAAATGTGTTTGTGAAGCTTAACTGCACAGCAGATGCCAGACAACAATTTTCAGCTTGGAATTTGGGAGCTGCTTTGTTATTTTGCCTCCTTCTTGAGGATAGACATACAATAATCATAAAATGTTTGTACAACATTTATTTACAATCCATGGCACACAACTTGAAATCATCTCTGGCACAGAGTAGGTGCTTCAGAAATCATTACTCACATATACGAGTTATTGCAAATAAGGGAAACCATGGGACCTATGTTTCTTTGGGCCTGGCTTACTTCACTTAATATAATTTTTTCCAAGTCTTTCCACTTCCTAGCAAATGGAGCAATGTCATTCTTTCTGATGGAGGCATAGAATTCCATTGTGTATATATATCACATTTTCTTGATCCATTCATCTACTGAGGGGCATCTGGGTTGGTTCCATATCTTAGCTATGGTAAATAAAGCTGCAATAAACATAGTAGTGCTGGTAGCTTTAGTGTGGTCTTGTTTGTGAACAAATGTTTTTTTCTTTCATGCGATTGTTTCTAACACATTTATAAGATTATTTCTTTGTTGCTTTGTATGTCCCTCCCCCATGGTATAACCCCTGCTTTCACTGTATTTGATGTTATAATTTGTAGAGGGGAAGGGTAAAAACAAATTGTTTAAATAGGGATACAGGTGGACCCATTGCAACAATGAGACATACAAGTAGTATGTCAAAAGCAAACTTTACAACCTTGGTGGGGGGCGGGGGGGGGGGGAGGTTGGGTGATGGGGCGGGGGGGGGGGGAGGATGGGATGGGAAGGGGAAACAAAGGAGGAGGCTACAATGATAAGGAATGTACTCATTTTCTTGCACGTGTAATTGTAACCCCTCTGTGCAATATTTTCACAATAAAAAGAAGAAGAAGAAAAAAGAAACACATAGAGTGCGACAAAGATTTGGATGGCTTCATTTTCTGTTATGAATCAACAGTATGATTTGGAACAAGTTCTCTTACACGCTAGCCTTTAATACATCCATCATCTATAATATGCAAATATATTACTGTGTGGTTATAATAGTGTCTAGAAAGGGAAGCCAGGATTATCTCTGCATCTCCTTTTAGTTCCAAAACACCAAAGACTTTAAAAGATAAAATGTGGGTCTTAGAGCAACTGGAGAAACCATAAACTATTTTTATAACAACTCAAGGGAGAAAAAAGTGCTTCCTTTCTTTCATGCATGTGTTTCTAACACATTTATAAGATTATCTCTTTGTTGCTTTGTATGTCCCTCCTCCACAGTATAACCGCTGCTTTCACTATATTTGATGTCAGTATAACTTGTGGAGGAGATGGGGAAAAACCAGTTGTTTAAGGATACAGGTGGACCTGTTGCAACAATGAGAAGTACAAGTTGTCATGTCCAAAACGAGCTTTACAACAGTTGGTGGGGGGGGGGGGGGGGGAAGGAGAAGGATTGGGATTAGGGGGGGAGGGGGGAGGCTGGGAAGGGATGTGAAGGATAAACAAAGGAGGAGGCTGCAATGCTTGGTAAGAAATGTACGCATTATCCTGCCCATGTAACTGTAACTCCTCTGTACAGTATGTTCACAAATAAAATTAAATTAAATTTAAAAAAAAAAAAAAAGAAAGAAGTGCTTCCATTTTTGTACTAAGATGCATTTTTTATTAAAATATCTAGTAGCACATGAAAATCAGAATTACTCAAATTCCTAGATATCTAAATTTTATAACTGTGAACTCAATATCAAGGTTTGAAGTAGTTGTTCTTACTTCTCTCACAATTTAGAAAATTGATAATTTTTAATTTGTACTGTATATATGAAATATTCTGATTTGTGTTTGTAGGTATAGGATAAATCATGAGGAATGGCTTCCAGATAAAATTGACTTTCACTTTTGTATCAGGTGCTCATCACTTACTGAGCTCCAGGTTTATCTATACACATCTGTGTATATACATATATATCTGTATATATGCATATATATATATATATCAAAACTTTGTCTCAAAAAAGGAAAGAAGAAAGAACTTCTATTTCAAAAGCCCATAGATGTATCTGCTTTCAGATTCACTTACCTTTTGCATTTGTGGTTCTGATTGATATCTAACATTGTTTAATTCATAATGCTAATTTTTTATAAATTTCTAAATTGACTAGATCTCAGAAGTACAGAATATCAGAGGTAGATGACACATCCTAGTTCATCAGCCTCTGCCTCCGTTAAAATATCCAAAAGCTAAAATACAGAAAGACCAAGGTATATAATGCTATTGCTTGGTATTAGTGGTTAGATGTGTGGCTATTAGCACCAGGCCTTTGCTTCACCTGCTTTTCTCCATCCTGTTCCCTACTTTATTTATATTTATTTGTTTTTTCAATTTATTTATTGTAGGTCGTGGGTCTTGAACTCAGGGCCTGGGGTCTGATCATGAGCCTCTTTGGTTTTCAAGGATAGCACTCTACCATTTGAGCCACCATGCCACATCTGGGTTTTTGAGAGTATTTTATTGCTAATAAATCTTATGGACTGTTCTGCCAGGGCTGACTTCGAACCACAATCCTCAGAACTCAGGCCTCTGAGTATCAGCTAAGATTACAGCCACCAGCGTCTGCCTCCCCAATTTATTTTATTTTATCTTTAAACAAAAAAGTCCCCAAAGTCAGAATGATACATATCACTGATTTGGCAACCTTAGTTGTGTATACTTTCATGTTCCCTCAGGTAAATGATTGCTAATTTATTTATGATCCAACTTCAAGATGAATATTTGTCTTTGAACACTAAATCTGTTCATTTGCAAAGTGAATATTGTTCAACAATCCTACTTAAATATTCTTCATTTTGAACTGGTATCATCAAAAATCTTCAAACAATTTGTGACAGTGCTACAGGGAACAGAAAACTGCTGGAACAAAAGAACATACTACAGATTTTAGCAGTTACTAGTTATAATATGGTTCAGCAACAGCCAAGACCTAGATTTTATTGTAAAATTCTTATAAGTAGACAATTGTAGAGTCATTTATTTTAGTATATTAATTAAGATAAAGAAAATAGAAAAAATACTAATTAGGATTTATTTTTTCTAATGTAACTAATAAGTAGCATCAATTTACTTGGAATACCCAGTGTCCTAAATATTCTTATTATAGGTTTTGAGAGCATTGTATCACTAAATACCAAAATGAGAGAATAAGAATCTTATAGAGAGGGATCTCTCATAAACTCATTTCAACAAAGAGGAAACCAAGGCCGGGACCATCCAAAATCAATAACTAAAAGAAACAGATTTAAAAATTTCAGGCTACCTCCAGAATTTCTGGTAAATGCATTGTTAGGTAGATCTTGTGTAAAGAAAATGAAAATACAAGAGCTACATAACCTATGTTAACATAGTGGCAGAAAAAGACAATTTGAAGCCCCTAATCATTTCAAGAAATTGAAATTGAGCTAGAGAAACTGCTACATTAGATTTCCAAAGAAATTTCATCAAGGACATATTGCAATTCTACTTCCACTTTTTAAATGCTTTTTTAATTTGAATTTTATTTTACTGTAAGGGTGATGTTAGAAGGGTTACAGTTATATAAGCAAGGTAATGAGTTTACATTTCTTGTTGAACATTGTTTTGAATATGGCAAAAGTCACGGACAACACAGCAATTGAGTTTTGTCAACAATTTGATGTTAAACTCCAGGAAAGTTAAGTCATTTATTCAAAAAACCTTTTCCATTTTGCTTTTGCTTTTTGGTTGCTTTGCTATTACTGCTTTATCAGGAGAGCAAGAATGGAAGGAAATAGTGGTTTTCCCATTCTGTTCACCATGGAAAAGGGTTGATTCAGTAAAAGACTAAGGCCCTGAACCCATATGAACCAGGTATGGTTATCTCTATGGACTACTGAGTGATAATAATAGACAACCTTTACCCTTTGACATCTTTAGAACCTTAACATCTTTATGTGGAAAGGAAACTCCTTTGGATGACGTCCTTGGTATCTTGGATGATGTTCAGAATTACAATAATCACTCTAATTTATATTTGCAAAAAATCACACAGAAAGGTAAAATGCAAAAGGTTAACCTGGAATCTGAAAAGCTTGGGTGTGGGAAACTGTTCACTGCCTTTGGAGAACTAGTCTTTTGACAAACCTACAGCCAGCATTATACTTAATGATGAAAAACTAAAGCCATTCCCTCTTAACTCAGGAACAAGACAAGGATGTCCACTCTCTCCACTTCTTTTCAAACTAGTATTAGAATGCCTAGCTACAACAATAAGACCGATGCAGACATAAAGGGGATCCAAATAGGGAAAGAAGAAATAAAACTCTCCCTCTTTGCAGATGACATGATCTTGTACTTAAAAAATCCCATAGACTCCACTCCCAAATTACTCAAGCTGATTCAAAACTTTGGCAAAGTAGCAGAGTATAAAATTAACCCTCAAAAATCAATGGCTTTTCTGTATGCCAACAATGAGAATAGTGGGGCTGAAATTAGGAAAGCAACTCCATTTGTAATAGCCCCACAAAAAATAAAATACCTAGGAATTAACTTAACCAAAGAAGTGAAGGACCTCTATGATGAAAACTTTAAAAACTTGAAAAAGGAAATCAAAACACAACTTAGAAAATGGGAAAAACTCCCATGCTCCTGGATTGGAAAGATGAACATCGTGAAAATGGCAATATTTCCCAAGGCTATCTACAAATTTAATGCAATACCTATCAAAATTCCAACCTCATTCTTCAAGGAAATAGAAGAGGCAATCCAAAAATTCATATGGAACAATAAAAGACCCTGAATAGCAAAACCACTCCTCAACGGAAAGAACACTGCTAGAGGAATATCAATACCAAATTTCAAACTCTACTATAAAGCCATAGTAATCAAAACAGCTTGGTACTGGCACAAGAACAGACCTCAGGACCAATGGAATAGAATTGAAAACCCAGAAGCAGACCTATAGCCATCTAATCTTTGATAAGGGAGCTAAACGAATAGAATGGAAGAAAGACAGCCTCTTCAGTAAATGGTGCTGGCAAAATTGGTTAACTACTTGTAGAAAACTAAAGCTAGATCCTTATATATCACCCTGCACCAGAATCAACTCCAAATGGATCAAAGACCTCGGAGTCAAAGCAGACACTCTGAAAACATTACAGTATGGAATAGGAGAAACCCTAGGTCTCCTTGGCTCAGGCCGAAATTTTCTGAATAGAGACCCGGAAACACAACAAATCAAAGAAAGGTTGGACAAATGGGATTGCATGAAGTTGCAGAGCTTCTGCATGGCAAAGGACATAGCTATCAAGATTAATAGAAAGCACGGATTGGGAGACGATCTTCACTAGCCATACAACAGACAAGGGTCTCATATCTAAAATATACTTGGAACTCAAAAAATTAAATCCCCCAACAACAAATCTCCAAAGAAACAACTGCCCAATAAATAAGTGGGCTAATGACTTAAAGAGAAACTTCTCTGAAGAAGAAAGAAGGATGTCCGATAGACACATGAAGAAATGCTCAACCTCCCTAGCCATAAAAGAAATGCAAATCAAAACAACACTGAGATACCACCTCACCCCAGTTAGAATGGCAAAAATCAAGAACTCTAATAACAACAGATGCTGGAGGGGATGTGGACAGAAGGGAACCTTACTTCATTGTTGGTGGGAGTGTAAACTTGTTCAACCACTTTGGAAAGTAGTATGGAGGTTCCTCAAAAGACTCCACATAGAGCTCCCTTATGACCCAGCAGTCCCACTTTTGGGCATTTACCCAAATGTTTACAAACAAGACCACACTAAAGCTACCAGCACAACTATGTTTATTGCAGCATTATTTACCATAGCTAAGATCTGGAACCAACCCAGATGCCCCTCAGTAGATGAATGGATCAAGAAAATGTGGTATATATACACAATGGAATTCTATGCCTCCATCAGAAAGAATGACATTGCCCCATTTGTTAGGAAATGGAAAGTCTTGGAAAAAATTATATTAAGTGAAGTAAGCCAAGCCCAAAGAAACATAAGTCCCATGATTTCCCTTATTTGCAGTATCTAGTATGAGTCAAGCAGAAAAGGTCAGATAATGTGATGTTAGGAAAATGAACCCTTAGATATGTACTTTAAATTTTTTTTTCTTTCATGCATGTTTCTTTTTTTTTGGGGGGGGGGGTCCGGTTGTGGGACCTGAACTCTGGGCCTGGACGCTGTCCCTCAGCTCTTCAGCTCAAGGCTAGCGCACTACCACTTGAGCCACAGCGCTACTTCCAGCTTTTTTCTTTTTGCTTATGTGGTGCTGAGGAATCAGACCCAGAACCTCAGGCATGCAAGGCAAGCACTCTACCACTGAGCCACCTTCCCAGCCCTCATGCATATGTTTCTAACGCAATTATAAGATTATTTCTTTGTTGCTTTGTATGTCCCTCCCCCACAGTATAACCCATGCTTTCACTGTATTTGATGTCGGTATAATTTGTGGAGGGGAAGGTGAAGAACAAGTCGTTTAAATAATGATACAGGTGGACCTGTTGCAACAATGAGAAGTACAAGTTGTCATGTCAAAAACGAACTTTACAACTTGGGGGGCGGGGAGGATTGGGTAGGAGGGAGAGGGAGGATGGGAAGGTTAAACAAAGGAGGAGGCTACAATGCTTGATAAGAAATGTACTCACTATCTTGCCTATGTAATTGTAACCCTTCTGTACAGTATTTTCACAATAAAAAATAATAAATTAAAATAAAAAAAAGAAAGGTAAAATGCAAAAGGTTAACCTGGAATCTGAAAAGCTTGCGTGTGGGAAACTGTTCACTGCCTTTGGAGAACTAGTCTTTTGCCAGATTTGAATGACAGCTCAGCAAAAAGAACACAGTAAGAAGCCATGAGTATATTTTGAGGCTGGTGTGTGGTACAATGTATGACAGATGTGGTCATTGGACCACATTGGACCACATAACCGAACTTCTAAATAAAAAAAAATAGAGAATCATTTGTTCTCATATCTACTTAAAAGGAGATGAATCATGCAAACACAGAAAACTAAGAAAATATAATATGATAGTATAACTGAAACGTGACCCGATTTGATCAAAGGAATAATTTGTTTGACATTCTTAATAACCATTATCCTATATTTTATCATATACCAGTAAACACTTACAAGGTGACTTATTCATGGTTGGACCACATATGAATCCCTTCTTGATTTTAATATGATGTCTCTTCCCTCTGGCTCCCAACAGACTTGACTTTGAACTTAATTGCTTGGTGATTTACTGACCAGTCCAGTTTTTACCCCTCCAGAAATTTGCTCCAAATTTGTGTAAAAAAATAGATATTCTTTCATCATTCTTGTGAATAAACTACCTCTCTCCTTGCTGCCAAAAGCTGAGGAAAGTAAGAATCCATGACAAATCATTTTTATAATTTTATTTAAAATTTAAATACAAATTTTATTTTAAAGGAAATAACTAATGTGGTTCAAAATTAATAAATAGTCTCTCAAAGTTGTAATAGCTGTGAGTCCATGAAGATATTTTAAAAACAATGTATGTTATCATTAAGACAAAATTGTAGCAATAGCAACATTCCATGACCTACATTATATTCTCAATTTTTTTCTATTCTTTCAACTCCCATAATGTTAATGCTCTGATTCTCAGCTTCCATTTTTTTTATTGCTTCATTCACATTTTGACATTTCTGTAATTAGAAGTTGCCTTACATTCTCTAGGTACATTTAATATTGTCTTCTTTTCTTCTCCATATCTGTCATTCAATGACAGCTCATCAGCATTGTCACAGAAACTTGGAAATATGTCACCCGTACTTTCTTGTTTTTCCAAATAGTTCATTTTTTCCAAAAAGCAGTAAACAACAGGAGCAAAAAAATAACTATTTCTGAATATAGTTTAAAATTATTGAAGTATATTTATTCATAAAGGATATATATATAGAGAGAGAGAGAGAGAAAGACACTATTCTCAGAATGACTCCTTTGCTTGCTCCTTAATTTTCTCAAATGAAGTAAGAATGCACATTAAGTAGAACTATACAAAGGTAAAATCTAAACCAAGCACTTTCCATTGGCACATTTATTAAGCAGTCTATTAATAGTCCTATTTCAAGTGAATATTTCTGTGTGAAAAGAAAGAATTTGGTGTGCACTCAAAATGCAAGTTGGATTATAAATTAAAAGATAGTATTAAAGAACTAGGGCTTGAAATTCTTTATTCAAAGCCTGGCAACACCACATGCTCTTCTGCCTGCCCAGCAGTGAGCATAACTAATACTTCAGTATGTCAGATAGGAGATGGGTGACTTTCAGGCTGAACACCATATTGGCTCTATTATTTAGGAGTTGACCTATTTTTATTCCTTCTAAAAGTTCATTTAAATTGCTCACTACCCTGGTTTGAGGATATAATGTTGAAAACAACCCTTTGATGATAAGCTGCCTACCTAACCTATTAAACCAGATTCAAAATGGTCACTATGGCAACAAATTTGCTAATGTATTACTTGGTCTACATGGACGCCAATGTTTTGACCATCATGACACATTCTAGATGATAATCCAAAGTAATTGGCTTTCTCAGAGAAACCAGAGTCCTTAAATCTTTTTAATGCATAGAATTATTCTTATAAAATATGTATTTAAATTAAATTAAGTTTCTTTTAATTTAAATACATTGAAATATTTATATCTATAGATTACTTAGTTACAGTCTGCACTAAAGTTGTATCCCCAATGATTACTTGATCTCAAAATACACCAATGCTATAAACAAAGTTCTGTA
Source organism: Dipodomys spectabilis (assembly GCF_019054845.1). Taxonomy (NCBI): domain Eukaryota; kingdom Metazoa; phylum Chordata; class Mammalia; order Rodentia; family Heteromyidae; genus Dipodomys; species Dipodomys spectabilis. The sequence goes on along the minus strand of NW_024870802.1, from coordinate 24,388,506 downwards.
TATATTCTAATGTTTCATTGAAAACATGATGTATTCTATATTTCTTAAAGTAAAACATTAGATGTAACACTAGGCTGGAAATATCTTAAATGGCAGGCGAGATTCATTTAAAAATATTACATTATTATATAAATGGCATGCTATATTTTTAAATACTTTCTATGAAATGGATAAATAAATTTTGACATAAATATATATGCACAGAAAATGAACATTTTAAAAGGCTTCATAGATAAAAAATACACACACACACTCTCTCTCTCTCTTTCTCTCTCTCTCTCTCTCTCTCTCTCTCTCTCTCATAGCCTAACAATAAATTCTACAAGCAGTACCAAGTCGCACCAAAACCACTTAAATACAAAGCATGGACCTTAGTTTTTTTTATAGCACAGACAAGTACAAACCTCAGTGCCATGAGACATGTTTGTGAACTCTGGACTAAAGCCACCAACACCTGACATAAAGGTCAGAAGAAGTCTATATGAGAGGGACATTCTGCCACCATTCAGTTATTTTCTAGCATGACAAATGGACTGCTTCCATTAATTCAAGAAAGTTAGAAAAACGTCCCAGGGAACAGAGGTCCTTTGTAGCCTAGAGTCACCCATTGCGGGTATGACTATATAACAGAAATCATGCAACACCACGGCTAGTAATTCCCAATTCACATTTTCACTTTTTTGCAGCTGTTAGACTCAGAAGAACCATGACATGCAATGCTGATGCCATTTCCTCACTCAGAGCTCTGCTATAAGGATCAAATCAAAGACTGTATGCAAAGCAAGGATATAGACTTTTTCCTAAAACAGAAAACATCCCTCCAAAAATTGTATACAATCTTAATCTAAATCATTATGCACTCTCTCAACTGTCTTCAAATTTTACATCTTCCTCTTCATTTGCCCATTCACCCAGTGTGCTTTCTTAATTTGTTCATGTATCACGTCATGCTTACAGGCACACCAATCATGTTATTTCACACACTGCACTGCAATCTGTTTTCCTTTTCCGCTGCCCCTTAGTTATAAATATTTTCAGGAAAAGTACTCTGTTTCCCACTTAACATTATTCAGAATCCATATTTAATGAATATTTGAACTGAATCATACAGTAATCACCTTGAAGTAATGAAGACATTGGCACCCTGAAATTAGATTAAAAGAGACATTCTAAAATTGCAATGAGGTTCTTTGAGAGGAAATGATTTCTGTATCAGCGGGTGAATTTTAAGCAAGGGCAAAATGTTTGTTTGAAGAAACCCAAATTATTCATCAAATGGTGACCTGAAAGGGATGAACTAAAATTCTTTCAACTCCGAAAACCTGAGATTTGTAATCAAAGCCCTCCTATTCTTTATATTTGAATTATATCGATTATTGACTAACATTTAAGATGTGTTTCCTGTAGATGTTATAAGCACTGCATCAATCATATAGATTTTTCTTTAAAACAATAGGTTTAATAAATACTATAGGTGAGATTTTTTTTTTAAATCTGTGATCAGACCCTCCTGAGGAACTGTATACACCATATCAGTTATTTGCTAACTCATGATCATAGAAAGTATAAGAATAAGAGGAATTCATGGATGCATTTGAAATGCAAATGCTTTACCTCTAATAATAATATTAATAATAATATAACCATTTAAGAAATACATATAATATAATCTTTTAATGTATAATATCTTTTTCTTTTTTCTTTTTTGTCAGTCCTGGGGCTTGAACTCAGGGCCTGGACACTGTCCCTGAGCGTCTTTTGCTCACGGCTAGCATTCTACCACTTGAGCCACAGTGGCACTTCTGGCTTTTTCTGCTTATGTGGTACTAAGTAATTGAGCCCAGGGCTTCATGTATGCTAGGCAAGCACTCTACCACTACACCAAATTCCCAGCCCTAATATATGATATCTTCTAAGAAATGAAATACTAGCTTAACAAGAAAACAGTTAGTCAAATGGAGGAAAATGCAAAGCAAACTCATCAAACCCTTAAGATCCACAGATGCCTTATTACCAGCCACCACCTGTGGTCTCTGTTGCAGTGTAGGCTTCCCATTTACGAACACCACTGTTCCTGGTAACAAGCTGTTTCCCACCAGACATATCAATTCATCATGTTAGCTAAGTCTCAAAGTACTCCACAGATGGACATAAGGGAGAAAAACGACAATCTGCCACCTGCATTTGGCAAATAATTTGTTCCTAAACTGCTGATCTAAATTAAAACTAGATTTTGAAATGCCTGGGAGAAATACAGGGCTGTCACTTACTTAACTGTATTTGTTAAAATGACATCTTCAAGAATTAAAGACTAAGTTTAGGTACTGTATCTCTTAACTGCAGACTAAAATGAAATACTTTTGGATAGAAGTTATTTCCATAGGTTGGTATGAATTGCATTCAAGTAGCTGGTCATGACTGTTGGGTAAAAATTCCCCAGCTACATCAGGGCACCCCTTCACAGGATTAGGTCAGGGAGAAACAATCATGACATCCCAGTAGTTCATCCCTGGTAGTATGACCTCCACAGTAAAGCATGCTTCTACATACCTACCACATCAGTAAAGAGTAATTCTTCCCTTCAGGCTGCTTGTTACTAAACCAGCAGGATAAACGAGAGTCCTAGATTTCCCAATCAAAGCCAAGTGTCTGTTTATCATGGTTGTTCACCCGGCTTTGAGCATGCATTTTGTCAATTTTATACACCTCCAAAGAGATGCATGATTTTTCATAAATATTACCTGTACTAAAACAATGTGTCAAAATTATCTACTGACCACACCATTCTCTTTTCAGTCACTTAGTTATTTTAAATACAGACCTGAAATCGTTCCCTGTACAGATTGCTGAATTACATGCCAAACATGTAGATAATGGTGCACGTATGATGGGAATGTGAAGATGAATTTATTTGTTGGTTTCTATGCTAAATTATATCACATTAGATATGAAACTCTGAAAACTACAGTGACAGGAAATTAAACATTTAGAGAAATGAGCTGAGGAGGTCCATAATAAATGCTCACCTAATAAAAAAAATCCATGTATGTCTCTGTATTTCAGAAATCAATGCAATGCTGAAACATCTGCTCACCTAACAGTAAAATAAAATAAAATAAGAAATAAAAATAAATAAAATTAAAAAGCAAAACTTCCAATATCAGTGATTGAAGGTTCAGACGTTCTGAAATGTCAATGTTTTCAGGTCTCAGACATTCCTGTTGAAAACCCATTTATGCTCTGGCAGACATTCTTAATGTGACTAAGTTTGCTTCTATGATCAGGTTCTTGCATCTCCTTGAGAACCATCAATACCAATAACTCAGTGCCACTAATGAGCCCTTGTTTTGACTGTGTAGGCGGAGATATCCCGATGCTTAAAAGTGTATGCAGTTCATAGCTAACTTGATTGCCCTATTTCCCATTATTTTCTGTTTGGCTTAAATAGCCCTAGAAATGTTATTATTAATTTCATTAATTTGGCAATCTAATCCTGCCCACTTTTGGATCTGGAATTTCTAAGGATTTGAGGAGAGAAAATAATTCCCCAAATACCTTGTACTTTCATTCTTAGAGACAACAAACACAAAGGGAAGATGGCTTAAAGCATCAAGATCCCAAAACTTTAGCGTGCTGGTTTAGCCACAGAAATCCTGCGAACGAATTTATTTATATCTCTAGTTTAAAGAAAAGGCTCCCTGGGGCTGGGAAGGTGGCTCAGTGGTAGAGCGCTTGCCTTGCATGCCAGAGGCCCTGGGTTCGATTCCTCAGCACCACATAAGCAAAAAGAAAAAGCTGGAAGTGGTGCTGTGGCTCAAGTGATAGAGCGCTAGCCTTGAGCTGAAGAGCTGAGGGACAGCGCCCAGGCCCAGAGTTCAGGCCCCACGACCGGACCCCCCCCCAAAAAAAGAAAAGGCTCCATTTAGAGATGAGTACAGGAGATCTAGTAGTCTTCTAGATGTATTTTAAAACTCTGTGCCAACTGTCTAAAATCTGAATGAGGTATCATTACTTTTAAATTTCATCTTTCTATATGGACTTTATCATTTTTCTGATTACTAATACAAACATGAGAGAAGAGATAATATTATATGTCAGAATCTTCTTAGTTGTCATATTAGTTTGGATAAGACAAAATAAAAACAAAAAAAAAACTTTGGGGCCAAAACACCTTTAAGGTCATTCACATTTAAAATTAAGCTCTCCTCTGGTATTAGTTTCATGTTCCTAAAATCCCCTATCTTTACCTACATATTCCATGACTTTGGATCTAATTTTTATCAATACATATTTTGAATTACTATATTTGTTTATTATATTGATGTTGACCACAAAGAGTATTGCAAATTAATTAAACTTTTCTTTAGGCATTTGAAAAGAAATATGCAAAAATAACATGCAATAAAGTATGAACTATTAGTGTAGCAAATTTCCTTCAGCAATCAAAGTTTCTCTAGAAGCAAAAAGTTGAGTGAATTAGAAGTAAACATGCATTATTAAGCAAATCAAATAAACCTTAATTCATTCAATTAACTAAATAGCATGTGCTAAGAGAGTAGCAGAGCCAAGACAAAGATTTATTGGAAAGAAAAGACATAGCTCTCTCTTAAAGAACTCACAGCCTAGAGAGAAAATCAGAGAGCAAGCATCACACAGTATAGTAAATGCTACTGAAAAGATAAACCCCAACAAGTTATTAGATCATGAGGGATTCACAGAGAAAATGAAGAATCAGAGATTTTCACTTTGCAAAGAGGACATACAGTTCTATTAATAATTAGAAGAGCAAGACAAGGGCAGGGAGGAAAAAAGAAACTGTCAACATAAGGAAATAAGGTCTAGGGAAGGAATAAGGAAAATCTATGGTAGAAAAAGGCAAAAAATTAGACTTGGAAAGTAAACATTGTTCAAACATAAAATGCCTTGAACTAATAATGTTGTTCATAGTCCTCTTCCTATTCCTTTATATACTTAACAAAGCACGCTAGGGAATCCTTTTTTTTTTTTTTTTGGTCCGGTCGTGGGGCCTGAACTCTGGGCTTGGGCGCTGTCCCTCAGCTCTTCAGCTCAAGGCTAGCACTCTACCACTTGAGCCACAGCGCCACTTCTGGCTTTTTTCTTTTTGCTTATGTGGTGCTGATGAATCGAACCCAGGGTCTCATGCATGCAAGGCAAGCGCTCTACCACTGAGCCACTTTCCCAGCCCCGTAGTGAATCTTTTTAACTACCATATTCCAAAGACTTAATAAGTCTATTCTAAATGTGTATTTAGAAGAACTTTAGGAAACCTGTTAACTTTCATCTCAAAGTACAGTTTTGCCATCACAATAAATCATATGTGAAAACTGTACTTTGACAAACTTTGCATTTGAATAATGTTATTTAATCATGTTAGCTGGGGAATCAACTTACTTTTTTTATTTCAACACAGGTTAGCATCAAATCTCAACAGTAAAGAATGAAAAAAATCCTATTTTCTTATTGTTTTTCCAGTAGTTTAACATCTGACCTTCAAATTCATACATACATATATAAACTATATATATATATAAACTATATATGTGTGTGTATGTGTGTGTATGTATAGTTTAACCTCTGACCTTCAAATTCATACACATGCATATATATTTATATATATATAGGTGTATGTATATATGTATATATAATAAATAACTGTAATTGTCTGACCAGTATAACAAGAAATGAAAAATGTTGCTAATACAGTCAAGTAAAAGTTCTGAGCACTTTAGACAATGCTGTGGACTGGTGTTAAATAGTACAAGCAGCAATGCAGTACAGTGGAAAAGGCATGAAATTAGAATTTAAAAACCTGTGCTTAGATTGCAACATAGGATACAACAAAGATATCTGTACACTCATGTTCATTAAGCGATGGAAGCAAGCCCAGATGCTGTGTTATCTATCTATCAATCAATCAATTGATCAATCTATCTGAATATATAAATTGCATTCAGCCATCAAGAAGAATGAATGTCATTTGCAGAGAAATGGATGGCTCTGGAAACTATTATCCTGAGTGAAGTAAGTCAGCCCAAGAAAGTAAAAGGTGCATATTCTTTCTCGTATGTGGATCGTAGACTCAAACTACGACCTTCCTGGTAAACACACATGGGGATATATGCATATATACATGACCAAACTTTCAAAAGTATAGTACATGTAGAAGTGAAATTCCATGGAATAAATCCTTTGAACAACTGTTGAACCAGATGAATTATCAGGGAAATAAAATTTGTTTCAAATCAGAGGCAGGGGCTTAGTGGGAGACAGACAATGAATGGAAAAAAAATGATAGAGTCCCAATATTCAATGTACATTTATGAAAGCGGAAGTAGGAAACTTGATGTGATTGAGAGGAGGAGGGAGAGTGATAGAAGGGAGGATTATGATCAAGATGCAGTGTACTTTATGTATGGACATGGTAATTGTTACTTCTTTGCACAACCAAGTGTAGATGAAAATAATTAACAATTTAAAAAACCTGTGCTTAAATACAGCTCTACCATAAATATGTGGCCTTGAAAACTTACTTCTCACTAAGGCTCAATTTTTATCATCAAGTGAGTTAGAACATGCATTCCTCCAACTAGACTCCAAAAGTTAGAATTTCACAGCTAGCTGTGTAATAAACATGACAAGCCTTGATAATTCACAGAGTAAAACTAGCATCAGTATAAATTACATGGCTCTCCAAACTCTTAGCCACTGAGAATCAATAAATGCAGAAACCTACTAGTAACAGTTAAAATAAAACAAACAAACAAACAAACAAAAAACAAATCTTCCCCAAAGGCTCCTCTTTGTCAGCTCCAATTAGGATCCATTTCTTGTTTGAGTGTCCAGGATTGAGCACATCCCTCTGTTAGGGCCAGATATATTGCTATACATGACTAACACACTGCATTTGATTTTTATCCTTGGGATGGAAACCCAGCCTTTGAGCCTTTTCTTTATAGAAACAATCACCACATCATTTCAAATTGAACAGAGAACAGAAATGCTATTTACAACCTCTTAAAGTGTCTATTTCCAAATAATATGAAATCATTGATTACCATTTTTCTTGTTCCCTTTAAACACCCAAGATTTCAGCTTTCCTAAAGCTATAAGGGCAGGGGCAATTTTATTTGAAGTGGAATAAACTCTGTAACTAAACATAGCCTCATGGTTTCAAGAGCTTATTTACGGTATCCTAAATGAGACCTCAATGAACTGAAAGTGCATTGCAGCATCAGAAAAGGAGGAAGTGCCTGACTTCAAATCACATCTTCCTGTCAAAGCCTAGAAGAACTTTTCTCTTTACATGATGTTTTCCACTTGAAACTCAAGTTTGTTTTATCTTAAAATATGGTTTTATTGCTCCATGGTTTGGCCAAATGGAAAGGTCATAGGCTTTAAAGGCAGATAAATATGAATGCAATCCTGACTGTGCTATTTGCTTGTGAGCATAGCAAGCATTCTAAGTCACTATTTACTCATCTGCAAAATGAACAAACCACTGTCTATGTATTTTTCTGGGCTGTTTACATCTGAGGTTTGCTCACTGGTGTCTGCCACCAGATCATCATGCACTGCCCTTGAGCGGAGAATTGTTGGTACCTCCAAATCATACATGGTCAAAAGAAAAGACATTGGATTTCGTTTTGGATACAAACATGTAAATATACTCATGATTGTGCATCAATGCATCTTAATATATTCTTGACTTTATTCCTTAACAAAGAAGTTTGTTGACCTATGTTTAGGTGATTAAGTAGATTGTAAATCTTCCATGTAAGCTGAATTCACATAGCACTAGTAAGTGTTTCCTTAACCTCATTTCTCCACCTTTGAGATGCCAACTGTGGCTGCAACAAGCACTGATCTAAATAAGATGACCCACAATACTTGACAGTTTGCATTTTACAAAAACCTTGTGGCAGTGGAAAATTTCTTATCAGGAGAATCTGTTCACGTTCTTTAAACTGAAACATCAATGCTATTTTTAAAAATACGGGTTATCTAAAAAATATATTGTTAAATTATTTTAAAACTGAAAAGTTCTAATATATTCAGTTTTACTTTGTAAGCTTATTACATAAAATTTAGAAGATTAAAAAAAAGGACCACCAAATTCTAGGTCCAGCTGCTCGCTCTCCTGAGAAGCCTTTACACACACTTTGTTAAATAAACTATTTGTATCTTACGGAAGGAATGAAAGAAGAAAAGAAAGAATGAAGGAATGAAGGAAAAATGTGTAATGTGTGTGTATACACATATGCACACATATATCAACTGAAGAGAAATCCATGTCACACATTCACCCATTATCCTACCATCTAAAGATAATTCTTATCTATAAAATTGGAAAATTCCTTCCATTTATTCTAACATTTTCTCTCTCCCTTCAATGTTCCTCCTTTTACTGAGTCACTTATTAACCTGGAGACTCAATTCTAGCCAATTAGGTGTATCTAGAAAAACCCGGAATTTCCAGAACGTCTCTTCCAAAAGCAAATGGTGGCCCACCACTCAAGCCTCTTCTATTCACAGAGCTAAAATGTCAAGACAAAATTCAAGCAAGGTTAGATATCTGAGACCATGAGGATGAAGGACCCTAAGATTTTAGGAAACTGTATGAATGGTACAGAAATGAACTAGTTGGAACTTGGCTCTGTCAACCATTTATGGAGTCTCTATAACAGCTCTGGATCGCCTTCCAACTCTTAAAAGACTTTAATCATGTTTACTTTTTTCTTCTTTCATGTTTATTTGGCTCCTATATGCAGGCCATTTCTCCTGACTTCATTGAATGTAGAAAAATAGGGGGGGGGGGGAATAGTTCTGTGTTGGTACTAGCACAGGAAATCAAGGCTTGCATGCTGTCCTATAGGTTTTCCACTCAAACCTGGTGCTGTACCATTTGAGCTGTATCTCCACCTCTGAGAAGGATTTAAAATAATTTTTTTAAATGTTAGCAATTGATTTTTCCTGTGTATTACAATTAAAAGGATTATTCCATTTTTGTCCCTTATGCTTTCTTGAATTTTTAAATTTTTTACCTCAAGAACATATGGTAATTTTTTACTAAGAAAAAATTCATGTCCCAATGATATATGATTAAATTATGGAAAAATCCTGAATTTCAATAATATATACACATAGAAATAAGAGCTTAGTCATCACATCTTAAAGTCTTCAATAAATGCTAACAATGATGTTTATTTTAGCAGTCAATATATTATTGGGAGAACATACATTAGTCTAATAAAAGCCTAAATCAATCATTGTTTTTAGATGTAATAGAGATTAATGGAATTGATAAGAAAAAAATTTAACACAGATTTAATAATTATTCCTGGGGATATGATCTCACAGTTCCAAGTGTTAGCTGTTTTATAAACAGCTTTTTAAGATCACTTTGAAAGCAGTTTAATAAATAATGACTCTGTAGACATCACAATTATATTGCAACAGGACTAGGAAGAAAAAATAAGCCGCTTATCCAAACATTGGCGAACATGTACCCATACACTGAGATAAAATTTACAGATAGGGTGTTTATTATAGAGAAGCATAGTACCATTACAGCTCAGAAAATACTGTAATCTAGAAAAGTGTAGATGGTTCAAAAACTGGGTCTGGTGATTAGTAGATATTAACCCACACTAAAGCTTTACTATCTTAGTGTGAAAATAAGGTTTAAAATCAAGGGGTAAAGAAAGATTTAGGTAGAAGTAGAACCTTAGAAAGTTAAAAACAAGCCCTAAAGGAAAATATAAAAATTGAAACATGAGACTATAGTGAAAACCACAGTCTAACAGAGTATAAACATCAATAAATTGAATGCACTAAACATCTCCAGATGTTTAAGATCATATTGTTCCCTCCTTTCCACTTCCCTATAAATATAAGTGGTAAGGCATATGGTGCATACTGCACTAATGGAATTGGATAATGGGGAAGCTGGGTTCTTGAATATTCTAGATTTATTTGCAGAGCATCCTGAGCAGCCCTTGCAGGTTTGAGAGATTTGGTAGCTCTGCGCAAATTGCTTTCCTGGAGTTGCTGGAATAAGATAGAAGTAACACTGACCTAACCCATCATTTTACCCACTATTTTATTAGAAAAGCCTCCCAACAGACTTTTTGAGAGCTGAATTCTCAAAAGCTGAAAGAATAGGTCAATGAATGTTCACAAACTAACTGCACAGATTTAGCAATTGCATCTATTCCATCTATGGTTTCTATTTTGTGTATGTGTTTGATCATGGACTAAGGAAATAAGTTAGAGATAGTATAGTACTTTGAATAAAATATTCAAACCTGTGTCTCCCAAAGAATATATAATCACAACCTCATTGAGACCTATTAATGGCATCCCCTACTATTAGTATAAATTCATATTCAAAGTTGCCTAGTCATCTTTGAATTTTCTCTTATAGATTTTATCTCAATGAAATTAGACTCTATCTGGCTTTAGGAATTTTGTAATAAACAATCTTAAAGATAGCTCTCCAAGGATCCAGGCCTCCCAGACTTTATGTCCTGTGGAATCCTGCCTTAGTCCAACCTGAAATGTGAACTGGACTTAACGAATGACTTCTAAAAATTAGACTATAGTAGACATGACAGGCTAATACTCTTGACAATTAGCTATAACAAAGATTATCAGTTCTTTCTTGGTTATTCTCTCTTTACTTTTAAGAATAGTCAACTCTCCTGTGATGCAGCCCCAGAGAAATGCCTACAATCTGACAAGAAACTGAGACTTGCCAAGTACATGTAAATGAGCTTAGACACAAATCCCTGACCCCAGCTTAGTCCTTAGAGGAGGCTGAAGCTTTCCAGACTGGCGAATAGCCTGAATGCAACCTCAGGAGATACCTATAGCCACAGGCATCTTTGTTAATCTGTGACCAACTTTCTCACCTACAGGAACATAAATGACAAATGCATATTGTTTAAAACAACATGAATGCTAAGATGGTCAACAAACCTAGGATATTGCTAAAACATTATGTTCAGAAATTCTGCCTTGTTGATGTAGCCTTAATACTTATAAACAAGTTAAAATAAATCATCGGTCAATCAATACTGAAATAAATGAATTCTTTCCCTTAGTGTTAATGGACTGAACAATCCAGATGCCATCTCTCAGCACCACTGCAGGGGTAGGTTTTTTATCCTTAAAGAAAACTAAACTAAATTTGTGGCTGTAAATTTGTTCCATTAATCTTCTCTAAATTAGATTCCACATATGGGTGAGACCATGAAGTATTTTCTTTCTGTGCTTAAAATTTTGATCTTGTAAGAATTGAGAATAGAATTGAGAGTATATCCAAAGTTGGGGGCACAGAAGAGAAGAAAAGATAAATTGATCAATGCTCTCTCTCACTCTCTCTCGCTCTCTCTCTCTCTCTCTCTCACTCACTCACACACACACACACACACACACACACACACACACACACACACACACCCATTAGAGTCAGACAGGAGCTACAAGTTCTGTGGTGCTATTTCACAGAAGGGTAATTATAGATAACAATAGTACATTGTACATTTCAGAAAGCTAGAAGAAAGATTTGAAAAGTTGTTATAATAAAGAACTGATAAATGACTGAAGATTTAAATAAGCAAAACATGTTTCAAATATCACACTGTGCATACTTGTGTCAATACAGTCCATGGTATCCATCAGCCTATATGAGTTTAATACTCTATGTGTCAATTAAAATTAACTTTATTTTAATGTTTTTCCTTAAAAGCAACAGAGCAAAATTCTTTCACGTTTTATCCATTATACTAATGAAAGCTAGTTCCCAAATAATCTAACCTTCATTTATTTGCTAGTCCTGGGGCTTGAACTCAGGGCCTTGGTGCTATCGCTGAGCCTCTTTGTGCTCAAGGCTAGTGCTCTACCACTTGAGCCATAATGCTACTTCTGGCTTTTTCTGAGGACTTTATTGGAGATCAGAGTCTCATGGACTTTTCTGCCTTGGCTGGCTTTAAATCCCAGTCTGTGGGTCTCAGTGTCCTAAATAGCTAGGATTATAGGCATGAGCCATCAGCTTGAACTCAGGGCCTGGATGATCTTTCCTAGCGTTTCTATTCAAAAATGGTGTTCTACAACTTGAACCACATCTCCACTTTCAGGTTTGGGCTGGTTAACTGGAAATAAATGTTCTATGGACTTTTCCCCCTAGGCTGGCTTCAAACCATAATCCTCAAAGTAGATAGGATAAATTTCAGTCATGAGCCACAGGCACCTAGCTTTTGGCTATTTTTGAAGAGCTACATTATTTTTAAAATACAACTTCAATTGAGAGATTTTTCCAATCAACATTTGCCAGCAGTTCAACTAGGTCATATAGAATTAGTTATAATGAATTGAAGGATTTTTGGTTTCCAGAGAGAGTAGTTAGTCCAACTTTCTCTTTTGCCATATGCTTTATGAAAATAAATTATTTAAAGTAGATGCATTTTGTGGGATTATAGGGATGATATATTATTATTTTAGAATAAGAAGCTATCAATCTATTTTGCTGGAGCTTTAAAGAGCTAAATTTGGAATAATGTACTGTAAGATTCTCTTTCTATTCAGCTTAAATTGTTCTATCTTATCCAAATTGTAAAGTGCCACCACAGTCTAACCCATGGTATCTATTGCATTTTCTCATTCTATTAGCCTACTACACCCATCAAACGTAGAGATCATGCAATAGATGATTTATAATGGCACTTAAAAAGCACATGGTATCCTAATAGCTATTCACAACTCAGCTCTTTGCTACACTGTTATAGAATTTCACCACTCAATGAACACGAAATTTACTGTCTGAAGTTTATAGAACCCATAGTCTTCTCATACCTCTAGTGTCTCATCCGAACTCTCCTACAATGTCATTTGTTGATTAATCAGAGATGAAAGTGAGACTTGGAGATTTCATGAGACTTGGAGATTTCAGTCATGCAATCTGAGGGCAGAGCTAATTTTGAGATGTGATGCCTAACTCTGCACTACCTTTGTTTCCAGTTCCCTTCACACTCCAATTCTACATGTTCTTCTTGCACAAGCAATACATAACTAATATCCCAACACTTGCTCAAAAACCTTACAATAGCTTTCTATCTTCTGCCACATGAAGTTCGTATTGCTCCCTTGGGTGTGTCCATGGGAAATATGTAAGCTGGAACTTACTCTAGTTGGCTGAGGGTAGGGAATCACAGCAGTTGCAGGCAGGAACAATGGGTTAGCTTTAAACCGTTACCCTCTAAATTCATCAGTAATTCAATCACTGAATGTTTCCACCTCTGTGCTCCTACTCTGGGTGTTTCCTTGCCTCGCTAGCTGTACTTTGTCCCATGTCTGTGAAAATTCAGTGATCAACTATGTCTTAACTTTTCTGTCCAGTTGAAATAGCTTCTATGCTTAGCTTACCTTTGTCCACAATTGGTTTATTTTATTTTTACAGTTCTTTTGCTCTCATCTTTTGAGTCCTCTGATTAGCAAAGATCAAATTAAAGGAAGAAACGAAGTCAAAATAAAAGGAAGATGACAAAATTATGCAGGTGTGATTTCCAAAATCTGAAACCACTTACTTTGACTCTATTAATTTTCATGCATGTTTTTATATAATTAGTTTTAACAATTATCAACATTAATGATTGGTAGTTTGTCCACAGTGACCTACTCTTAGAAATCAGAGAAAACCTGTATTCTCCAGTGGTTTGTAATAGAATAAAAAAACTAAAAACAATTAATTCTGGGAAAAATTACATTGACTATAAAAAGTAAATTCCCAAGAACTTCAGAAGTCATTTTATTCAAAATATAACTGTTACTGAAATTGTAAATCCAAATATTGAATGCCCTGATTTCTACTGTAGAAATTAGATGTTAATCCATTAATATGAATATTTGTTTATTTGATCTATATCACTCTCTGATCCACAAAAGACAATTTATCATATAAAAACATAGATAAACTAATGAAGAAAATATAAACTATCCAAGATAAAATTTTCAGATGAGAAAATAGTGCTTACTAAATTTATTAGTTTTAGCTAAACATTAGATTTAAGACTGAATTTTTTTCTAATCAGAATTGTAACAGTGTTTGAAGTGTACCTATCAATCAGGAAAAATGGCAAGTGTTGACCAAGTTCTAGAAGGAATTATTCACCAAAATGTTTTGGATCATATAACCAAAAATGTTTGTGGAATCAAAGCTATTTAAAAACATTTCAGTATGCCTATAAAATTTTAGTCATAGATGTTCTATCTCGATGTAGAATTCAGATAAGCTGCCGGGCGCCAGTGGCTCACACCTGTAATCCTAGCTGAGATCTGAGGCTGAGATCTGAGGATTGCGGTTCAGAGCCAGCTAGGGCAGGAAAGTCCATGAGACTCTTACCTCCAATTAAAAAAAAAAAAAAAAAAAAAAAACACTAGAAAACCGGAAGTGGTTCAAGCAGTAGAGTGCTCACCTTGAGCTAACCAGCTCAGGGTTAGGGAGCAGGCCCAGAGTTCAAGCCCCACAGCCTACCAAAAAAAAAAATAAAGATGATAATCAACATTGCACCTTCACCTGAATCTTTCAAACACCAAAATGTTTCAGGGAACTTTCAATACTTTCTAACTAAAGTGAATTCATACACAAATTCTTTGACATGTATCAGAAGTTCTCAGAGTTGATGATATTGAGAAGAAAGGCCCACAAAATTTAATATTCTGGATGTAAACACAACAGAAACGACCTTACACTGGTAAAATATGGAAGCTTATTGTGTGTGTTAAAAGTAGTTGCATTTGTTCCAGGCTATCTATTAGTCTGTAGTGGAAAGTGACCCCAGCATTGTTAGTTTTTACTGTATAAAATACAGGAAAAATATATATATAATTTGTTATTCACAAATACCCATATTTTCCTAGAAGTATGAATCTATCTACAAGGAAACTTCTATCTGTTCAAAATTTCCTAAATTTTATTTTTAAAAGGTTATTCTGAATGCAATAAAAAGGGAAAACTTTGAAGTGTTTAGCAAAACTATAAGAAACTTAGAAAAATTATAAAAGATTTATACCTCCCATATCAGCCTCTTAATAGTGTTTAGGGGGAAAAAACAACTATGGGGCCTAGCATGCATGAAGCCCTAGGTTCAATTCCTCAGTAGCACTGTGGCTCAAGTAATAGAGTGCTAGCCTTGATTGAAAGAAGCTCAGGGAGAGTACCCAGGCTCTGAGTTCAAGCTCCAGGACTGGCCAAAAAAAAATCTGTTTTTCACAAAATCTGGATACTATCCCTTCTCCTTAATGAACATACCTCTGATTTTCAAATTCTGGTACTAAGAAACGCATTTCTAAGAAAGTTTATTTTTTATCATCTATTTGCCTTCATTTGGTCTAATTTTAATTCAAATAGTGGCTCTAAAACTTTTGATGATCAGACCCCTTTATAGCCCTAAAATACAACTGGGAATTTGAAAGAACTTTTATTTATATTAGTTATAGCTATTTATGTTCATCATAATAAACACCAAAACTGAGAAAAAAATTTAAAGATAATGATATAAGCTGACATTGCACTTAGCTGTTTTAGATTCTGGAAAAATTAACTGTAACCCTGTGACTGAATCAGAATGAAATAGACAGAAGATACCTTAGAATTACAACAAAAATAGTTTTGATTTCATGGGTTGAAATGTGTGTCACATATGCCTATAGACACTCATGTTGTACAGTTTAAAAGTGCCACCAACAATAAAGGAAGGGCTCTCATCTGTAATCCTACCTACTCAGGAAGCTAAGATCTGAGTTCATATCAGCCTGGAAAGTCCATGAGACTCTGATCTCCAATTAACTACCAAAAGGTTGGTTTTGGAACTGTGGCTTAATGTGGTAGACCTTGAACTTTGAGCAAAAAACTGCTCAGGAACAGTGCCCAGACCTTGAGTTTAAACCCCAAGACTGGTACACACACACACACACACACACACACACACACACACACTTCTGGAAAAATAAAACATGAAGGAATGCAATACTCCATACTACAGGTGTACCTATAGCCTTTAAGCCCTTAAATTCATCTACTTTACTGGGGGCATTCACAACACAAAGTCCAGATGAGGAATGATGGATGTGGAGTGGCTCTCCACTCCACCCCCCCCCCCACCTTTAATACAGTTTATTCTAGACCTAAATAAGCTGGATATTTACGTGGTTTAATTATCTTAAGAATTAGTCAGGAGACACTCTGGTGGCACAGAGAACAGTAGTCATTCCATCTGGCAATCATTATTTTCATCATGACTCATGGGACACCTGCATCCCTTAGCTCAGAGCCGTCCTCGTGTGAATGTGCAAGACCATCTGTGGGATTGATGAAGGGAAACATTGCTAATTCTGCCTATTTCTATATTTTCTCATCTCTACTTTTTTTCAGTTCAGTATTCTTTGGTTTACATGTCACCATTTTTCCATTTGTCAATCCCTAGAAACGATCCTTCCATGCTTTTTCTAGGAGTTGAACATTTTTAGATTGTGTTCTACATGAGATTGTGAAGTTTTGATGTTTCTGTATGCAGCTCATTTTACTTACCATAATCCTCTCCAGTTTTACCCATTTATTTTTTAAAAATGACAGGATTTCTTACCTTCCAACACTGAATATTCACTATATGTACATAAAGATGATAAAACTATATTACATACTCATATCTATCTATCTGTCTATCTATTCCATGTTTTTCATTCATCTGTCTATAGACACCTAAGTTAACTTCATACCTTGGCTATTGTGAATAATGCTATAACCAAGTGAGAGTGCCACTATCTCTTTGTGATACTGGTTTGATTAACTAGAACCTTCCAAGCTGTCATGCACCATGGCTATCCCAGTTTACATTGCCACCAATGGTTTAGGAATTATTTGTCCTCCATGTCCTTGTCAGCACTTGTCTCCTGTCTTTTTGATAAGATCCTTTCCTGTTACATGTCTCCTGTCAGCCCCTCCTCTAAGGCAGACAATTTTAAAGGCCTGGGAAAGTATTCATCTTTGAAAGTTAGTTGAAACAATTGCCATGCTTAGGATTTTGTTCATTTAGAGAGATTATGGATTTATTTTTGACTTTAGCTCTTCCATGTTATGACTTTGTCAGTAGATTAAGATTTTCAGCTACACTATTACTATTCAAAGTCTATTATTACAAGTCATTCCTCTCCTGAATTTTTCTCACAGACCCTCCTCTTTACATGAACTCTAAAGCTGTTCTTATGTGCCCAACAAGGTCTGAGTTTATTTTCTGCTTTGCATTCAGGCTCTTTCACCAATATTCTGTTCCAGCTACAGGGCCAGCCCCCTCTAGACTCTTTAGCCCTTTCTTGGCTTCCCCAAAACAACACCTCTTTACAGTTTTTTATTGCACTCATTGTCAATTGATGCCTGGCAGAACAATTTAATAAATGTAGCAGTATGACAAATGATGCAGTGAGACCAATCTGAGAAATAGGAGGCAGTGTTTGAAGCAGAAGAATGGCATATAGAGAAACAGGGCCATAACTGAGCACACTAAACCCTTCCAGTATTAAAAGAAGTATATGTTGAGGCCTTGATTTCCAGACAGTTACCACCAGAAGCTTAAATAAGACAGAGAGAACAAGTTGCATACACAAAAAGATGAGTTTAGAAAAGCCAGCAGTGGCGTCCTGAAGCACGGTAAGTCTACACTACAGGACAACTACACAACTGTCCCTTGGATGTATTCTGCATGCCCAATAAGGAAGCCATGGTTTTCACAGGTGGTTCAATCACTGCCACTATTTCTAGCACAGTTTCCACGTAGTACCTGAAAGGACTTAATCCCTAAATACACATTGGAATCTTAAGGACAGATAAAAATGCCAGACACACCAGGAAATAAGAATAAGAAGCATGAAACAAAAGTTAAGGAGGGGTAGTTGAGTATCTCCAAAAAGTCCTGCATTTTCTAAAGACAAGTGAAAGAAATCAGCAGTGTTTTCTATGAGATGCAAAAAATGATCTATCAAGGACTATAAAGAAGAAATTTTAATAGTCTTTTTCCTGGAGCCCAATAATTTAGGAAACAGAAAATGGGAGGAGTGAGGTTCCATCCCAAACAACATGATTCTTGATTCCCCATCTTACCATCATCAACAAAAATTAAGTGATGAGACACATACCTTTCATCCCAGCTATAACAGGAAAAATAAAATTGGAGGGTTTTTGTCTAGGACATCCTGGGCAAAATGAAGTAAGTCAGGCTCAGAGAGACAAAGGATGCATACTTTTTCTTATATATGGAAGCCAAATTTAGCTGATAAACTTATAAGTAAATACGTTGACTAGTGTGCAAGTGTATACAAATATACTGACAGATTCACAGAAGAACTCAAATAGTGTTATTCCTTAGACAGGCAAAGCAAAAAAAAAAAAAAAAAAAAAATAGTGTTGCTCCTTAGAAAGGCAAAGTAAAAACAAAAACAAAAAGTAGGAAGCAGGTACTCAAAAGGGGAGGGGTAGAGTCAAAGGTAAAGGGGTGGGCAAGTGCAGAGAAGGCGGAGAATGCAGTCAAGAGTCTAATGTATGTCCTACATATTTTTATTAGTAAGTTTTTTAATTGTGAAGATACTGTACAGAGGGATTACAATTACATGAGCAAGGTAATGAGTACATTTCTTATCAAGCATTTGGGGCCTGAACTCTGGGCCTGGGCGCTGTCCCTCAGCTTTTCAGCTCAAGGCTAGCACCCTACCACTTGAGCTGCAGCACCACTTTGGCTTTTTTTCTGCTTTATGTGGTGTTGAGGAATCCTACCCAGGACCTCATACATGTGAGGCAAGCACTCTACCACTGAGCCAACTTCCCAGCCTCTATATCCAACAAATTTAAGAAGAAGGAAGGAGGGAGAGAAATGAGAGGAATGAGTAAGAATATTGAAAGGGTTGACATTGATCACGATACATTATATTCATAAACTGCTTTGTTAAATGGCAATTCTTTTGTACAGCTACATAAAGCTAATCAAATTTTAAAGAAGAGATTTCTTCAAAATAGAAATATAAGATGGATAACATTAATGATCATATTTTTCATATATGTGTATAGATGGAAAATGTCATAACAAAACCCCTCCCATTGTACAATATACTCTAAGAAAAATAAAAAATAGGTCTACTTAAACAACAACAACAAAAAGAACATATCTCAAAAGTAACTAAGCAAAGCCGGGCGCTGGTGGCTCACGCCTGTAATCCTAGCTACTCAGGAGGCTGAGAGATCTGAGGATCGCAGTTCAAAGCCAGCCCAGGCAGGAGAGACCGTGAGACTCCTATCTCCAATAAACCACCAGAAAACCAGAAGTGGCGCTGTAGCTCAAGTGGTAGAGCGCTCGCCTTGAGCTGAAGAGCTGAGGGACAGCGCCCAGGCCCAGAGTTCAAGCCCCACGACCGACAAAAAAAAAAAAAAAAAAACAAACAAAAGTAACTAAGCAAGAAAAAGTAACTAGAACAAAGAAAAGAAAAATGCTAGTTCTATGAGGACAGAGATACCTCTTTTCTGCAGTTTGACATCTTTATCACTAAGCGAGATATCTCTTCTCTAATTATGTTAGGAAGTTTAAATTGAAATAAGAAAGACTCAGTATTAGAGAGGCCAATTAACTGGATATCAGAAATATGGAAACTAAAAAAGTGAAGCCTCTGGGTGAATTGTCACTGGGGAGACAAGATTTCCTCAATCTGAAAGATTTCTTAATCTGATTATCTTAATCTGAATTGACTGAAAAATTTGTTCTAGGGGAGTCTCAGGTTTTCATACATTGTTTTGACCTCTTGTCTGTTACAAAATTAACTTTGGAATAAGGTGTGTGTGTGTGTGTGTGTGTGTGTGTGTGTGTGTGTGTGTGTGTCTGTGTGTGTCTGTGTGTGTCTGTGTGTGTCTGTGTGTGTCTGCATGTTCCATAAGGATTTCATGATTTTCACAGGTGGTCCAATCACTGCTACTCCATTTGTAGCACAACTCCTGTGTTGTGTCTGACAGGACTTAAAGTATGAATTGGATCCAGAAAAGTGTATGTTGTAAGTGAAAAAATGATCATATGCTTTCATAGTTTAGGGTCATGCTAAAGTAGAGGATGAGGGGAATAAGAGAAGGTAATGGGGTGAATGTGATAAAAGTATATTATACATGGAATAGCATAACACATTATATATACAAATGTACTTTTGAAAACCCTTTAGTTGTACAATAAAATTCTACATAAGAAATACTGATATATTAAAAGTAAGAGGGAGATAAAAAGAGAGGCAAAGAAAGAGGAGATAGGACAAGGTGGAGAAAAAAGAATTTAATGCCATTTAGATTAATATTCATTAACATGCATATCCATTCTCCCAGACAACTTTGATTTGTCTTTCTTTGTACAACAAAACAGATCTTAAGTAGGTTCTTTCAAATATGAAATGTAGTCATTACCCTTAGGACCACTTCAAATCAACTGGGAAGACATTTCTTGGAAAGTCTTGAGTAATTATAAACATTTTATATATTTATATGATAACTAGATCTATGCATCTTAATTGCCATCCTTCTAGGCTTTGGCATAAATATTCTATTAGTTATTATTATACAAAGTAAACTAAAAGTTATATGATTCTGGAAATTTGAAGGAAAAATATCTCTTCCCCATTAACTATTTTTAAGTTAATTTTTAAAAGCCCAGATTCCTTTGATATATGAATGTATACATACATGCATAAATATGTATATGACATAGTCTGATTCCAAAATTGTACGCTAGGAACTTTCTCTAATAGCTGAAATGTATCAGAAATATATTTCCAAGAGACTTTTCTGACTATTCACATTTTTGCATATTCACCAATTGATGTTTTAATTCTACAAAAAGTAATTATTAATACTACCATATTGTTCTTCCCTTGACATCAAGAAGTTAGCCTGATATAATTAACAGAATAAAAAATGTGAGATTGAATTGATTTGAATCTAGCCTAATGCTAATAGGGAAAAAAACCCCACTAAATTTCATGCTTCCAATTGCTTCCTCAGTAAAATGAAGATAACCCTGATTTCCTCAATGAATCTTGGCAAAATTAAACTAAGTAATGTATGCAAGGTGCCAAGTTTTGGCTGTTTGATTTATCCCTGATCTTCACTTGAGTTGGGATGAGTGCTTACAATTGAGCTGAGTAGAAACACTTGAGACAGAGTAGAAAAGATGGGATGGTTTTCCCATTTTAAAAATTAAAAATAACTAGGCAGATTCCTAACATTTCACTAAAAATTCACCTTGGTAAAATCGTAATGGCAAATAAACTACAATTAACTTTATTTCAAGGATAACAAAACCAAGCCAAAATTCATGCTGCTCATTCCTTTTCTTGTGTGTCTAAGCCAACCAGCAGATGTACCCTCCTCTTTCTAGAACAGATAAAATATACAAGCTAAGAGGCTTTCAATGTCTAAAACTATTTAATATTTATTTAGCCTCTTGGCAACATGTTTACCTCCTCACTGAAGATCTCTTGAATTCCTCATCAGCCCTGGGGAAGATTGAACAAGTAGACAAAACTAGATTGTTGATATCCAAAAAAAATACTACTTTCTTATTTTCCCGAGTACTTGGTAAATGCTTCTTGAATTTGTTCTTTGAAGAATAGATTCTTTCCTTCCTCCCTCCCTCCCTTCTTCTTTCCTTCTTTCCTTCCTTCCTTTCCTCCCTCTCTTCCTTCCTTCCTTCCTTCCTTCCTTCCTTCCTTCCTTCCTTCCTTCCTTCCTGTTGGTACAGAGAATTGAACTCTGCCTCACACTCTTGCTTAGCTTTTACTGTTCAAAGCTGGTGCTCTACCACTTGAACCATGCCTGTTCTTTCAGCAGAATAGTTTTTGTTGTGGAAAAGAACTCACTGTCTTAGACTTCAACATATTGTATATAACACATTTTACAAACATAGGACTTACTTCCAGCAGGCTCGATATGAATGACAGAAGTAAAATAAGCCTCATCACAGGCATAATTTATAAAAGCGAAAGTGACAATATAATGGGAGAATATTCAACTAATGTATCACATTGCTTTATCTTTCTAAACCTCAGTTTTGAGTAAGGATACTTACTTAGAAAGATAAAGCAATGTGATACATAGGGATATGAGCTTCAGAGACTCCTCCCTCCAAATGTAGGCAATCTAAGAGGCAGCATCATAAATGGAGCAATGTCCTAAATCCTCATCTAGGGCCTGTCTTCCCCTGGACCAAATTAGATGTAGGGAATTCATTACTGATTCAAAGGGGAGAAATTAACCACAAGTTTTATATATCAAGCATCTAAATTATTTGCAAGGATTAGTTAAAAAAAACTTGTGGAAATAGAAGTTTCTATATACAATATGTGCATATAAATAGTTTTCAATTATCAGCATATAATGATGCAGATATCTGAGATCACATTGCCTTTCTTTCTTTAAAAGGATCAATATGTCAACCTTTTTCCAAATAATAGATGAGAGCATGAAATTTAATGGTTACCTTCTCCTCCTGTCACATTTAATAAGAACGGATCTGATATCCTAAGATATCTTTCAGCAGGCATATTTGGAAGATGGTGAGGATATACCTCTTTATTTATTCTTCATATTATTTCCTTTCAAATTAGGGCTATGCCAGCTTTGTCAAGATTAATTTTAATGCAGGATTCACAATCTTCTAGAAAAGCTTTATTAGAGCTTAAAGCTTAAAAGCTTAATAGTCTGTCACTTATTCTCTAAAGTAAAATGCTCTAAAATACCTAAAGCTATTTTGGCATACAATCTCTTTTTTCTCTCTATCTTTTTCCTAAAATTGTAGGAGAAAAGTCTGGTCAAAGGGGAATGATGATTTTGATTTTCCAGAAATATGATCCTAAAAAATCAAATGGATTCTATAGTCACTCCTTACGTAGTTTACACCAAAATGAACCAAAATCAAGTAACATCTTGATTTTATTTTCAGGCTAAGGAATCCAAGAAATACTCTATAAATGTCCTTAAAAGATCACAGAACACAGCCTAAAAAAGAATAGAGTCTGTTTGTAGACTTCCATTTAAGCTTATGGTCAGGAAGAGCCCCAAATACACTGCCTAAATTTCTAGAGAAGACACAGATCTTTAGCTACTTAATAGCCACTTTAGCAATAATGATACATTTTGTATGTAGAAGGCAGCCTTCCAAACAAATTAAAGCCCTTATTATTGAACTTATGTAATTCTAAGACATTATCTTGTATTTGATGCTATTTAAAGTGGTAGTTCTTAAGCTGTCAATGATTATTTATGAAAATGTATTCAAGAGTTGGAAAAATATGAGAGGAAGAAAAATCCTATTGGCATTTAGGAGGTGGAAATTGTTACCACCCCTCCGCTCCCCATGAAAAAAATCTAGGGGCTTCAAGGACATAGTGAACATGTACAGAATCCTTCAGGCAGAGTAAATGGCAATTTAATGAGTTGGAACTCCATGCCTAGGAACTGACACGTGGATATTAACATTTATGAAGACAGGTAGAGTTGGCTCATGCTTGTAATCCTAGCTACTCATAAGGTTGATATCTGAAGACTGAGTTTTGAAGCCAGCCTGAGCAGAAACGTGGGTAAGACTATCTCCAATCACACACCAAAGAAGCCATTGAAGCTCAAGTGGTAGAAAAAAAGTGAAAAGGCTAGGGGGTGCTGCCCAGACCCTAAGTTGAAGTTCCAGTACCAGCACCAAAAATACATAATACATAAATAACAGTTCTAAGTCTGTCTACAATTAATTATGTAATTTCATTTAACTCTTTGGCTTTAATACATAAAACTATATGATAGAATTCATTATAGAGGTTTTTGTTGATGATTAGATACATCTCAAGTGTTTTGAACATGCTTATTAAATATTTACTAACATTTGTTATTGTTTTGTTTATTCTTCATTATGCTTCTTCACAGAGAGAAGTTTCCAATTTTTGATTACTGAGCCTTAGGCTTAAAGATGTTTGCCTAAAACAGCACAACTATACTGAATGAAACCAAATTTAAACGCAGATATTCTTCCTATTAGTAATTCATTGAAATACTTAGAACATTTGAAAGACATTTTCTAATTCATTTTCTGTTATTGATTGTGCTTCTCCGCAAAGCATCAGCATCACCTTGAGAACTTGTTAAAAATACAGATTTTCTTGTCCAACCCCCACAGCTGTCATTCAAACTTATTACACTGGCAGCTGTAAACACTGTTTCCGAGGAGGATATGACAACTTTACCAAGGGTCTCAAAGAACATCTTATAGCAATTGTGAAATTCTAGGGAGAATTTTACCCTGGAAATTTGAGCAAAAGAGTGCTGACATTCTAGAAGAACTGAATTTCAGATTTCCCAGAAACTGGGTGACACCATGCACTTTAAATAATTATCTATTATGCTTTACCTCAGTAAAAACAAAAAAAAACAGGCCCTTAAATTTCTTACTTTTATTCTTTTGGAGTTCTTTGTTATTAAGTAGTTGTACAGAGAGCTTATAGTTCCATATGCCAGGTTATGAGTACAATGCATCTTGTTCAATGCCTCTATTCTGTGACAGTGGAAATGAGAAGAAGGAAAGAGATGAGCTGGAAACATTAGCAGTTGCCAACACAGGCATGGCACTGGGGACAAGGTAAAAACCAAAGAGAGCTTTCTGCTAGGAGTTACATAAAAGTTTAACTCAAGAATTACAATGTGAGCCTATCTGCTTCATAAAAGAATTCTCTAATAGAGGGAGAAAAAGGCTTTCTGGAGATCAACAGAATCAACTCCATAGTTCAGTTTCCAGAAAAGATTGTTTTTTTCTGTGAGTCTGACTTGAAAATGCGGTTCATTATATAAATCAGAATCCTTAATCATCATGGTGATCATCGGCATCATCAGCATCATAGTGTGTAGACAAAAGAAAACCCAGATTTACAAGTAGACCCACTGGCCACATGGCTACACTGGAATGCTCCTTTGGGTCTAGATACCATTGCCAATAGGAGCACCAGAGAATACGTTCAGAGAAAAGCAGCACAAATTAACTCTGTCAGTTATCTGACTCATTTTCCAAAATTTATATTGAAAACAAAAATATTTTCCAGTGGTCTGAAATGATGGAAAAATGCTGTCAACTTGAGATTTTTGCTGGAACTATGGCAATCGTATCCCATTTGGTACCTCTGCCTCTTGAATCATTTTTGTCATGCTTGCATAAGGATGTAGGAAATGTTTTTATCATAGAATGTGAACTACGGACACAAGAGATGACTGAAGAGGATTAAAGATCAGAATCACAGTTTTCATCTAACACAAAGAAGGGGGTAAATATCATGCTTGGTGGTTACATAATCGAGCAAATATACTGGAATTAAAATAAAACCCAACTTTGACAGCAAGGAAATGTATCTATGTACTAGCAGTGCATTTAGAGATATAATTTGTTCACTTCCAAATATGTGCTGAAAATAAAGAGGGAGATTGTCCAGGGGAGATAACCAGTGATAATTGGACCACACCTCTTTTAACCCGTGGCTGTCCCTGATTAGTAACACATCAAGATGCGCAATAGAAAGCACTACAATGGTAGAATTTGATGATTTGCATTGTCAGTTTCTAGAGGTTTTATTTTTGGTTAGTGTTACAATTTCTTTACTTCATTGAATCCTTCACAAAATACCAAATATATGATATCTCTAGTAGAAAATTCTGGAGGAAGTTTTTTTTAGCAACATATAGAGAAAAACATCCTCCCTTCATAGATTGCTAGAGCCCTTTGATGTGTTAAGTTTATATACATGTATATTTTATTTTAATTCTTTTGTCAGTAACAGGGTTACTGAACTCAGGGTTTCAGCTCTATCAGTTAGCATTTTTACTCAAGGTTAGTGCTCTACCACTTTTAGCCACAAGGCCACTTCCATTTTTCTGGTGGTTAATTGGAGATGAGTTTTATGGGCTTTCCTGCCTGAACTGGCTTCTAACCATGATCCCCAAATCACAACCTCCTGAGTAGTTAGCCACTGGCGCGGGGCATTTTAAAAATTTTAATTGGGGGCCAGGAATTTGGCTCAGTGGTCGAGTGCTTGCCTTGCATGTATGAGGCCCTGGGTTCGATTCCTCAGCAGCACATAAGCAAAAAGAAAAAAGCCAGAAGTGGCGCTGTGGCTCAAGTGGTAGAGTGCTAGCCTTGAGCTGAAGAGCTGAGGGACAGTGCCCAGGCCCAGAGTTCAGCCCCCACAACCGACAATAAATAAATAAATAAATAAATAAATAAATAAATAAATAAATAAGTAAAATTTGTATTATCATTATTATCAAGGTGAGGTCCAAAGACATAAGTCGCTTAAAAAGTACATTTCTTTCTGGACAATGTCACCACTTCCCTCGCTCTTTTCTGGTTTTTTCCTTCCATCCCCACCCGCAAGTTGTATTTTCAGCATAATATTATAATATCTAGTGGAGTTTATATCTTTATAATGTCAAAATAGGTAAGTTTTCTACACATGGAGCCATAAAAACGGTCAGTTAACTGGTTTGACTATGTAAAAAAATTAATGTTTTTATGTTATATAAAAGAATGAGACAGGCACTGGTGGCTCACACATGTAATCCTAGTTACTCAGGAGGCTGAGATCTGAGGATTGAGATTCAAAGCCAGCCCGGGCAGGAAAATCCATGAGGTTCTTATCCCCAATAAACCACCAAAACACTAGAAGTGGCACTGAGGCTCAAGTGCTAGAGTGTTAGCCTTGAGCTGAAGAGCTGAGGGACAGTGCCCAGGTCCAGAATTCAGGCCCCATGACCAAAAACAACAAAAAGAATGATATACAAATTTGTTTAAAACATACTACCAAATAGGGAAATAAATGATTTTATAGTAGAAAAATCTAATTGATTTTGGTGTTTTGAGATTTTGACAATGCCTTTGATTATTTCCCTTGGGTATTATTGTGCCACATCTTTATAGCCTAGCTAAATAAATGGTATCAAGTATAGCTAACTTGGGAACATAAGAGTGAAATGAATGTTATTCACACTTTCAGCCTCAAAAGTGTGGGTGATTTTTACAGCAGCACAAAGCTCCTTCTCAGAAGGGGGCTGTGTATGATTTAATAATGTGTTGCTCTCATGAAATTTTAAACAATTTTTAGAAAAGGGGCTTTACACTGCTGGTTTGCAATAAGCTCTAAAAACCACATATTGGCTCTGGATTTACTATTCTGTCAACTGTCTATGTATAAATTTATACAGTTTGTATGAAAAAAGAATGCCAGAATATTTAAGATAAAACCATACCCCTGAAAAGTGAATGTTTTATGAGTAGAGATAAGCTTAGTAGTCAAATTATAAACAAAGTAGACAAGTAAAATTGATAGAGAAAACTCCAGAAGGAAGGTTACTACTCCATAGAATGAAATCAATGCCTGTGGAAAAGGAGGCCTTTAGTTGGATCAAAAAGAAGGAAATGAGCTGGGCGCTGGTGGTTCATGCCTGTAATCCTAGCTACTCAGGAGGCTGAGATTTGAGGATCGCGGTTCAAAGCCAGCCCGGGCAGGAGAGATTGTGAGACTCCTATCTCCAATAAACCACCAGAAAACCGGAAGTGGCGCTATAGCTCAAGTGGTAGAGCGCTCGCCTTGAGCTGAAGAGCTGAGGGACAACGCCCAGGCCCAGAGTTCAAGCCCCACAACCGACAAAAAAAAAAAAGAAGGAAATGGTTTGAGCAATGACAATTGGGAACACAGGCAGGGAAGAGGGGGGAGTGTGCTATAGGAAGACCTTGAAATATTCAGGTCTGTGGAATCATTTGGATTATGTAAGTAAGGCAAGACTAAAACAGGGTAAGTTGGCTGCCTTTGGTTGTAGGAGGGTCTTGAATGTCCAGGCAATGAGGATATAAGTAATTGAGTAGCAACTGTGAGTCACTGAAGAGTTATAGAGGGAGAACTAGTCACTGTCACAATTTAGTAAGATTAAAACAGATGATGATCATTTTGTCACTTCTCTAAACTCCCCGCCCAGTTCTATATTCAGTGTAAACTTGTTTTATGAAAGAGCCTGATAGAAAGTGAGATTAAAATTGGTGTCAACCTCATTTTTACTCAACCAGTTAAATTCTACTTGCTCTCACTCTCAGTTGATCAATAAAAATGTGTTGACCCATTCTTGAAAGCCAAGTTTCATTAAATTATAAGGATAGATTGTATAATTCTGACAATGACAGCATGACCAGAGTTGATTACACAACACACACACACACACACACACACACACACACACACACACACACACACACACACACACGAGACATCTCTGTCTCCTGATACAGTACCATTCAATTGATGTTTACTTGAGAAAATAAATTGGTGGTAGTTAAAATTAACATGATGATTGCACAATGCATAGATATATAAAATAAGCACAAGGCACTGTGATACAGATACTTATTTGTTAATTAGCAATTGAGATCTTTATTAGGGTTGCATAAAAATCAATAACTTGCAAGTTAAGTTTTGAAATAGATATCCATTCTGTTTCTCTTTGTTTGTTCTCTGCCCACACATACACAAATGCACAAATACATATCAGCACACACAGATATATTCTGCCACACACTTATTGTGTGTTATATTGTACATAAACAATATACCTTCCTTGAAAACTGTATTAAAATTTTAAAGAGACTTATATTTCTACTTCCACATGTTTTTGTCCAGTAACAATGAGGAGGAAAAACACCCTGCTGACAGAGAAATATTTTAATATAATGTTACTTGATATAAAATTAGAATTTCAAGGTCCCTTCAGTGGGATTATAACCAAAAGATTTCATGTGGAAATGAAAAATATATAAAAGATGAAGCAGAAACAAAATTAATTAACCACAAGAAATACCCAAGTAAGGAGTATTAAAATTGCATTTGAAGGAAACTCAAGAGATATCTGTTAAGATATATTACTGAAGTCAAATGTGAATTTGACTTATCAGCTTCATTTTACCCACTTATTTACAAAAATGAAAATATAAGAAAAACCAAAAGTACTTTAATATTCTAGCTTTCAAAAATGAAATCTCAGTAGCTCAGAATCTGTACATCACTACTTACTGTTTACCTTTTCAAAGAAAAATAATGAAAAACATTGTTTTTAAAACTCAGCAGAATAGTCAATGTTATTTTTAACAAAAATGATATATATTTTCTTTAAAATAAACTTAGAAGCAAAGTAATTAGTTTCAATACATATCAGCAAATATTCCTAAGAAATTAAAAGGCTGTATTTTTTTGTTCTATTCCCATTCTATATGGAGTTACTATGATCATATATGATTCAAGGAAAGAAAAACTTTTACTGCAATATAAAATAAATTTAATTTGGGAAATTAAACTCAGTATTAAAGGATAATAGGCTGCTTCTTGGAGCTTTCCCTTTTTAGTTATCCAGCCTTTTCAGTGGAAACTCATAGAATGAAGAGTGTAGCCATACAGTGTGGTGCATCTAGCAGAGATTATTTAAATGTATTAACCAATAAGTAGAATAGACAGTATTCTTTACTGTTCAAGAAATTCTTATTTGTTCCTGTGAGCTACTTTTCTCTGGGAAAATGTGGAATGGCTGAGTACACGTGATAAAATTCAGAAGCTCTGACTCATCCCCTTATGCTGAAAACTGGCACCAGAGTTATAAAGAAGCCTGTACACGTCTTGCCCTTCTATAAATTTGTAAAGCTATTAAGACTGAGATTAGAGAAAAGAGAAGTTTTCACTCTGCTGCATTTACAAAGGACAATAAATACGCTCAAGAGGAGAAAGGAACATGTCCTACCTTTTTAAAAATTCCATATACTCGGTATGCTTGATGAGTCCTGTCCTCATCATTATTGTTTGAAAACATTGTCGGTCAATGGCCCAGAGTTTCACATTTACAAGAGCTGGAGAAAAGGGGTGGGGAAAACAATCAGAGAAAAATTAATTAGAGAATTTCAACTGTGAATAACAACCTGCAAAAGAGATGAGTTATTCATGAGAGGTATAGAACTTATTAACCTCTTACCTACATTCAAATCTAATGTCATAATGCTGCTCTATTTCATTAAAAAGTCAGGTATGCTTTCAGGAAAAAAAAATGTAGCTCATAATTTTCGACACTTGTGTGTCGCCTAAGGTTTCTATTGCTCTTAGTTCCCTTAGGAGTTGATAATGCCTGAGGACACATCAAAAGTATTTACAAAATTCACAGAATATGTATTAAAGAAACAGCATGGAGGGATAAAAAGAGGCTCACAATTAACACCAGTCCCTGGTAACTACTTAGAATAATATTAATGAATCGTATGACCATATTTTAATTACAAACAGTAGAGATAAAAATTTAATTTGAGGTTTAGGGAGAAATCAATATAACAGAAATAATAATTACACAATAATTTCTACACAACAAATTGTAAATTGTTTAACAAATTGTTTAACAAATTGTAAACTGTGCTCAAAATAGTCACATGGAAATTTTATTATTCATGTGGATTGAATTTTAATTTCTAATCCTCCATGTCACTGTCTTTAAGAATGAATAATTAAATGCTGCAGCAGAAACCACATCACTATCAAGCACATGACTACAAAACAACTTTAATTAAAAAATGGCAGGTATTATATATACTCAAACATCATACTAAGATAAACTTAGGCTTTTAAAAATGAGCATATGATGAATGTTGGTGGTTGAATCTGCATGGTAGGCATACAAAATACTTACTATTTTCTCATATGTATTCAATTTTTATAGTACAAATATTAAATTATCACATTAACTTCAAAAAGCCAATTTATATACTATACCTAAGGAGTCTTAGAAAAATTTGTGGAGGGGAAGGGAAAAACAAATCGTTTAAATAGGGATACAGGTGGACCCATTGCAACAATGAGATGTACAAGTTGTTATGTCGAAAAATGAACTTTACAACTTTGGTGGGGGGGGGATTGGGTAGGGGGGGTTGGGGGGAGTATGGGAAGGGATGGGAAGGGGAAACAAAGGAGGAGACAACAATGCTTGATAAGAAATGTACTCATTTTCTTGCCCATGTAATTGTAACCCCTCTTTTCATAATAAAAAACAAAGAAAAAGTGTAGGGTCTTGAACAAAACTGTTTGCTGGTGCTAGAATACAATTCAATGAGCTAAACACAAAAGACAGAGGAATTTAGTTCTCTCTTCAGAGTTCTCAGACTAAGCCCAGGAATGAGTGGATTAAGACTGGGAATGAAAAAGGTGAGAATATGTTACCAGAGTAAATTGGGTCCCAGATATGCCCTGAAGGGACGGGACAGAGGCAACAGAAAAGGAACAGGGGAGCAAAAACATGAAGAGATGTCATACTCCTCCAGAAGTAAATCCTGCTCTAGATTTTCACCTTTTTGCTCCTTTCTTCCTTCAAGACTGTTTGATCTAAGAAGCTGGAGTGCAAATTCTTACTTGGCTAGCTCTTCAGTGCTAAAAAAAAAACTATGTTCCCTAAGTAGGAAAAAGAACAAAGTAGTAAGAAGGGATGCATGCATGGCTTTCTTCCAAACATCCGTTAAATATGACACTTCATCAAAACCAAAGGGAATGCAGGTATTCTCTTGCCATATTCTGGCTCTTCTGAATCCAGGCTTCTTTCCAACACACCTGTTTACTTGAGTCCAGCCATAAGACTGAATGGTATGAACATGAAAGAGTAGGAAAACCAGGAAAAGAATTGGAGTTGGAAATGAGATCATAAGAAATAGTGCTGTTTGCATCCGAAAGGAAGTAACTGGGTAGGAAATGGGCATTAACAAAAGCAAGCCTGTAATGAACTCAGCTGGACAAAGCCCACTGAAATGACTGAGATTTCTGTGGACCCTGATACCTAGCTTGATAGTGAGTTGATGCAGGCCTTGGAACATAGACTTGCAAAGCCAGAACTAATTTGATGAACAACAATAAGCTATTAGTGATCTTTAAAAGGCAAAAAGAATGCAAAGAATCAAAATTTTAAAGGACATACATTGGGTACATCAATATGTCTTTAAATGTTTCCAAACAAATCGGTGAGTATCTTCATATTTATTTTTATTCTTAACAGTGCCTAGGTATTTAATATTTCACAGCAAAAATGTACTCTCACCACAGGCCAAATTAGGAGGCACTAACCAGTCTTGTTATTTTCAAAAATGCTGGCAGTAAAGGTAGTGGCCACTATTAGGAATACACATGTATACACACATACAAACATACTCACACATACATTTTTTTCAACATCCCGTAAAGGAATGACTAGAAGTGGAATGTGTGAGTGAAGTCAAGCATGGATACAGTTTTTAGATTTTGCCACACAGAGAAACAGCACATTTACACTCCTCGCAGTAGTAGATGAAATTCCCATTATTGGCTCTGAGTGATATGAGCATTGTGATAGGTGAGAGCGGGCTCTATGAGGGGCATAATTGGACTAGGAGACGCTTAAGTCAAAGCAAAATTAGAAAATTGCTTTTGGTGCTGCCAAAAGCAATTGAAGAAAAACTGTAGGGCAGAAAAATAGTATGATGAAAGTTCAACATAAGGAATATTATTTGCTGTGTGTACAACAGAGTATTGTGTTAAAAACAAAGAGTGATAAGAAATAAACAAAGACAACAGCAATTCAAGAAAGAAAGAGCCTAAGAAATATGGCAACATAGGAATAAGAACAAAGGCTTAGCAATTGTGCAGAGTGTATGCATATGTGTGTGTTTGCACATGTAGTTAGCATATCCTACCAATATTGTTATTTATCTCTCATATATCTATATCATATATTGCCAAATAAATTCATATCTTTCCTTAGATCCAAATTCTTTTCTCACTTCCTACCACCAGAAATTAACATTTCATTAAATAAACAATAGATATATTTCTTGCTTAAAAAAATTTTTATATGTGCAATTCATCTGCAAATATGCACGCGCACACACACACACACACACACACACACACACACACAAATAAGAAAATCATGTACACCAAAGGGATCTCTGATGCCACCCCAGAAACTCCAAACTGAATTTATCAGATTATTAGCCATATGTGTATTGTCCACTTTATTTTGTATTTTGGTTTTTGTCTACCGAGCCACTGAAATATCCCTAAGTGAAATTCTATGTCAGTTAATATCACTTCATGTTAATGAATATGGGTTGATGAGATTACAGATTTATCCATGACCTTGAGCAAGATGCCAAAGACTTTTCTTTCATCCTCACCTAATATACATATTAGTCAAATCAGCATTTTACAGGCAGGCAAGCATGACTAATAATTACCTTGCCTTGTTATCAAAAATGTAAGTTACATTAGAATTGTGATTTATGACTAACTTCTTAAACAATCTGCTGCAGTAAAAGACTGTTGCTTTCATAGGTTAAAAAGACCATTTGGGAAAGGAAAATAAAATCCCTTCATTTACCTTTGATTTCAAGTAGTGGATTAATCTCTTCAGGGAGTAAGAATTTTAGGAAATAAATTCCTGTGATTTTTCATTAGGATTACTGTGGTTAAGCATTTAGGTCTGAAGGGCATAAAGTAAAGATAGTACTAAGAAGCGATTTTTCTTTTCATTCAAGTATTATATCTCAAATTCTTTACTGAAACAGCTATCATTTTCTCACATTAAGGCTACCTTCCACTCAGGAAAACATAACCTTGCATTACTATAAGATGTGTAGGAGCACACGGATACTGAGGATATCTTCCACGTAGGAAACTATTGTCTGCATTTAAGGAAAATCAAAATCATAGAGGAAAGAGCCACCAAATCATGCTAGACTAAAAGACCAAAAATGTGGATTTACCTAAAGTGCTCCTGTTAAGGCATTTAGCTACTATCCAATTCAAATTCTGGAAGAATGCTGAGAAAACATATGTGAGTATAAAGTACTGGCAGGCTCAAATACTTAGTCAGCTCATATTTATCTTACACCAATATGGAAGATGCAGATGCTAGATATATAGAAGAGAAAACAAACGTTCAGTTCCTGTCCTCAAGAAACTTACAGTCTGATCCAGTATATGGTCTATAAACTGAGCATGCCAAATCTGACCCATAAACTGTGGGGTTTTTATACAGTATACTACTGAACAAAAACATTTAAAGTAAATTTTATAACAGATGAAAATTATATGAAACAAATTTTAGTGTTCACAAATAAATTTCAATGTCCATAGGAGTCTTCTTGGAACACAGCCATGCCCATTCATTTACACATTGTCTCTGACTGAACTAAGTAATTTTGACAGAAACCATATGGACTGCAAAGCATATTTCCTAACTGAAAACACTTGCTGACTGATTCCTGGTCAAGCATAAGCAAGACATAAATCAAGGGGAAAATGGTAAGTTTCTGGGATTGTGCAAATGGAGAACTTTCTAAAGGGCAACAGCACATATTTTCCTTAGTGTAGGAGTAGAGAGGTGAGTTGAGCAAGGCTGATCAAAGAAGGCCCTGAAGAAAGAGGTCACATTAGTCATATTTTTACTTGATGTTATGGACCGGAGGTGTCTGTCTCCCCACAAGTCATAATGTGAAGCCCTAACTATCACACCAATAGTATTTGATGGTGAGATGAATCTAAATGTGTAGAGAAAGTACACAGGATAAGATGGCCAAGGCTTCTGCAAAGCCTTTCACTAGAGTTGAAGATTGAACATGAGAAGGTTCGTAATTTGCAATATCTAATATATGTCTGAGTCAAGCAGAAAAGGTCAGATAAGGTGATGTTAGGGAAATGAACCCTAAGATATGTATTCAAATGTTTTTTTTTTTCTTTCACGCATTTGTTTCTAACGCATTTATAAGATTATTTCTTTGTTGCTTTGTATGTCCCTCCCCCACAGTATAACCCCTGCTTTCACTGTATTTGATGTGGGTATAATTTGTGGAGGAGAAGGGGAAAAACAAATCATTTAAATAGGGATACAGGTGGACCCATTGCAGCAATGAGATGTACAAGTCTTTATGTCGAAATGAACTTTACAACTTTGGGGAGGGGGAAGGGGAGGTAGCAGGGAAGATTGGGTGGGAGGGGAGGGAAGGGGAAGATGGGAAGGGGAAACAAAGGAGGAGGCTACAATGCTTGATAAGAAATGTACTCATCTTGCCCATGTAATTGTAACCCCTCTGTACAGTATTTTCACAATAAAAAAATAAAAATTAAAAAAAAGAAATCCAAAATGAGGAATAGATATTAAAAAAAAAAAAAAGAATTGGAAGCATGTGACTCATTTCTAAAAGAGCACATGAGCAGTAACTGATTGGCACACCAGAAGATAGGACTTAGGGGAAACACAGAGAGAGGTACATAAAAGTCAATTAGCAGTGCTTATAATGATCCATGAAGGTAGGCTCTGGTAAAGGTTATGAAGTTAGAGAGGCTGATGAATTTGAACAGGACTTCAGATCTTAGACAAGATATGTCAGAGAGAAGAAATTAGATATCATCATCCAACTTTACAGTATAAACAAGTAAAATAGTAGACTAGAAGAATAATGAAATGTTGCATTTCAAAAGTGCTGGTGATAGTGCACTTACAAATAATTTCTTCTAGGAGGAGGCTGCAATGCTTGGTAAGAAATGTATGCATTATCCTGCCCATGTAATTGTAACCCCTCTGTACAGTATGTTCTCAAATAAAATTAAATTAAATTAAAAAAAAATTTAAAAAAAAACAAATAATTTCTTCTTACCAAAGGTAAAAATGATGCACACCTTAAGTTAATTTAGTTGAATTATAAATGAGCAGCCATCATGACCCTCATCATCTCTACCAGCCAAAGACTGGTTTTCAATCTGAGGCATGTCTGAACATTTTAACCACAAATCAGTTGAGTTTTCTGGCGAGGATTGCAGAGTAATCTATTTTCTCGAGAAAATAAACAATCCCTCTTTTTCATGACAGAATTTCATATAGTAGATAGGAAAGGAGCATTGAGTGGCCTAGCAGAAGAGGAAGGAGGAGGGAGGTATCATTAGCTGATTCTCCAATCTCATCTTCAACAGTGCTCTAACACACACCCAAGCAATTCCATTGCTGCCTGTCACCCCTCACCTGTGGATGCTTGAATCCACATACTTAGTGTGACAGAATCAGAAGCTAGGAAAAGATCTTGAGGTACTCCACTGAACTCACAACTGCTTCCCAATATTGTTAAGGCATATGTCAGCCTTAAGCTAAATTCCAGCTGTTGGAATGTTCTGAGACAAATGCTTCATAATTAGAAAGGGCCATTTGTTGTTGATGATGCATCTGGAGCCCTGACATCCCCACTGTATAAATGGCTTCACTGTTTACAGGATGTGTTTTCAACTTTCTTCCTAGGAAAGCTATCTTTGTAATGATATGTTCAATGATAAAATACACTGATCATTTACTGATTATGTAAAGAGGATGGGTTGTAAAACTGGGTACTGCAAAATAAAAGAATGGCTCTCTCTTTCAGTAGTCCTTATGGAACTGTCCTCAGCTATGAATCAAATGGTATATAACATTTAAAATACAATTCAGTCATCAATAGCCTTTAATGGTATTATCATCTTATAACTATGTAGGCAACAAAGAAATTTGCTAACATCTAAGATTAAAACAATGGATTCTAGAGGAGTTAAAAGGGAATAAAAGTTGAGAGTAGCCATGGAATAGGCTCACTAACTCAGAAGAATAAAAGAGATGCCAGTGGAATCATATCATTTTTAATGTTGAATAGAAAAGAGAGAATATTTGTGGGGGAAGAGCAGGTAAAGGCAGGGAAAAAGGAGAAGGTGACAGAGAGTGAGTATGACGACAATATCTCAAATGTATGTATGAAAACTGAATAATGAAACCTGCTGAAAATTGTGAAGGGGATGGAAATAAAAATAAAGGAAATTACAGGGCACATTATAGGGAATGCATAAAATAGCACAATGAAACCCCTTATATTCTTAATATATGGCATAAAATAAGAAATCATTCTGATGAACTGTATCAATGTTCGAGGCAGGTTGTGTGGTTAAGGGGAAAAATTAAGGTAGAGAATGAATGTGCGTTAATAAGGTGGAAAGATAAGAACTCTCACTACATTAGCATATATCTCTTTGAAGACAAGAAATGTGGCTTATTCACCTTTTTTCCCTAGGTTCTGGCACATACTAAATGGCCAATATATACTGAATGAATGGCCCACATGTTTTCTTGTCTAATGTTCTCAGGTATAAATGTCTTCTCATTCTTTATTTCATGGTAGCTCTTAATACTATTGTAAACATAATTGATGACAAATCCCAGGGGAAAACATAAAATCAAAATATTAAACAGATGCTTTTCAATTATATACTAAAGGAACTAGAGTCTAGGTGGCCATTGACTGTAATGAGTTCCATTTTGAATGGGCTTTTCAACATGTAGAAGACTCAGAATGCATCTATCATAAGCTTCAATTTCTTGCAAGCAAGTGAGACAGGTTTTGCTAGCAGCATCTTACAGTGACACAAATTCCTGCAGGTTGATACATTTTAAATGGTGTGCCTAACTCTAAAGTATCAGCAAATACCAGCACATGTTTGGTAAATGTTGATGCACACACATGTGCACCACAACAAAAGTTGTCTTAAACCTCATTAAAGAAATGAGTATTACATCTGTACATCCTTTAGCCAGTTGGATAGGCTGACTCTCTAAACACTACAACAAGATGTTGCAAACTTATGCCTACATATTTTCAGATATGCAAGTAACCATCTTCAGAAAAGTCATGCTAATAACTTTCCATTGCAAGTTGAGTTGTGTGATTTTAACTCAAACACATCTAAATGTATTGTCCCCAAGTAATGGTTTCCTTTTTCCAAATGCATTCAAGTAGTATTCTTTCTCTTTCCACAAACAGTGTAAAAAGCCATATATTTGATGTCTTAATCTTATTTCCTGAGGAATGCGAAACATAACATTAAGATTATATGTCTATTTAGCCCTTCCTATATCTCAGGCTTTGAAGTTCCTCACTAGTGTGCTTTAAAAGTTTTCATTTTTACTGCACACCTCACCTGGATTCATCTCCACCTCAACTATAGACTCAATTCCTATAATGTATAAGCCCATTTAACTCCTGCCCATTTAACTCCTCAAATAAGTATCAAAACCAGTGCTTCTGATTGGGTCCCATTAAGAAAGTATATGAAGTACTGGTTAAAAGAACCAGATGCAATACTACTTGGCATTTATTTTCTTGGCCCTACAAGACTTTGATATAGAATTAATCCCCCTTTGGTCTATTTCTTCTTAGTAAATTATGTGCAATTCTTGAAGATTGTCAGAATTCTAGAAGAAGAAAACAGTCACCAAGGAAAGAAACTCTCCAACAGTCTTCTCTACCGGTAGATGACATCAGGAAATGTCAAGAGAGCTCAGCTGTTTCACATTTTCAAATCTGCTTCTTTTTGGCACATTATGAGAATGCCAGTTTTCCTTCTTGTGATTTTTCTCATCTGGAAGATGCGAAAAAGAAAACTGATCATTCAAACAACTATTAGAAAAATGAGCCGGGCGCCGGTGGCTCATGCTTGTAATCCTAGCTACTCAGGAGGCTGAGATCTGAGGATCATGGTTGAAAGCCAGCCCAGGCAGGAAAGACTGTGAGACTCCTATCTCCAATAAACCACTAAAAAGCCAGAAGTGGCGCTGTAGCTCAAGTGGTAGAGCGCTCACCTTGAGCTGAAGAGCTGAGGGACAATGCCCAAGCCCAGAGTTCAAGCCCCATGACCGACAAAAAAAGAAAAAAGAAAAATGAGATTTAATTGACCGGGATGAAAAGTTTGGTTGTGCTATTATACAGCATGATGACTAATAGTTGTTATTTTTACACAGAACAAAGAAAGAGCATCATCTTTATTAACCAGAACATGCTGATTAGTTCAAGAACAAAAGTCTGAATGATTTCTCAAAAGAGATTTCTCTGCTTAAACACATTAAACACAGATCTTTGCTAACAATGGGTATCATTTTCACACCATGGTACCTATTATAAACGCCACACTATTATTGTAACAGTATGATGATGACACTAAGGAGTACTATCTAGCTACTTAATGATTTGCTCACTTCCAGAAGCCAAAAGTTCATCTTCCTCCAGTAACTTCCACTCAAATTCTTTTTGTAACTAAACATATTTATCTTCATGTTTTCTCCTTGATGTATTCTTATCTCATAATTATGAGCACTGAATTTTGAAATCTTTGTCATTTTAGTGCAATGTTATACTTTTCAAAGGGCTTTTATATACATAGTATGAATTTGTCAAAACAATATTTAAGTAAAGACAAGTTATAATTCTATTTTATCAATAGGAAAACAAGGCTAGGTGAGATTGAGTGATGGAATAAAAGAAAGATTATCTAACAAAGTGCCATAGCTCCAAAGATCCTCTTCCAAAAATTCAGTGGCATTTTGAGTGATATATAAAGTTAACCATAACGACCAAAATGTTCAAATCCATGTAGTACTGACTGAAGATTTAAAATGTCCTAATTGAAAATATGGAATGCATGATCTTTATACAGAGAAAAATATGTTAAAAACAAGCTACCAAATAACTGAAATTTTTAACATCCT
The DNA here is from genome assembly GCF_019054845.1 of Dipodomys spectabilis. Lineage (NCBI taxonomy): Eukaryota > Metazoa > Chordata > Mammalia > Rodentia > Heteromyidae > Dipodomys > Dipodomys spectabilis. Next base: position 24,348,797 of record NW_024870802.1, on the reverse strand, counting down.
AAGCAGATTTCCAGTTGAATTTCTCAGAATTTCTGACTTGAACAGTAAGGATTTCCATGCAATGAGTAGGTCACTGGGAAGTATTACTACACAAAGAAAAAGGGAAAGTAATAGTCATAAACAAAGCTTAGGAAGTGGCAGAGTGCTACCCTTGAACTGAAGAGCTGAGGAACAGCACCCAGGCCCAGAGTTCAAGCCCCAAGACCGACAAAAAACAAAAACAAAAAAAACCATGATTTCTTTGTTGCTTTGTATGTCCCTCCCCCACAGTATAACCCCTGCTTTCACTGTATTTGATGTCGGTATAATTTGTGGAGGGGAAGCGGAAAAACAAGTCTTTTAAATAAGGATACAGGTAGACCTGTTGCAACAATGAGAAGTACAAGTTGTCATGTCGAAAACGAACTTTACAACTTGGGGAGGGGGAGGATTTGGTGGGGGGGGAGGGGGGAGGATGGGAAGGGATGGGAAGGGTTAAACAAAGGAGGAGGCAACAATGCTTGATAAGAAATGTACTCACTGTCTTGCCCATGTAATTGTAACCCCTCTATACAGTATTTTCACAATAAAAAAATAAAAATTAAATAAAATAGTAAAGCTTAATATTTGCTTCATAATAAGCATTTAAGAAGAACTATGTGTCAAGTACTATAGACAGTATAGCAGGTAAAATTCACATATTTCCTGTCCCCTAGAAATATACAATGGTTTACTAGAAGGGAGAACAATAAACCAAGAAATATAAATTCAGTATTGAGGGCCAAGCTAATCTTAATAGGTATAGATAGGGGCTGGGAATGTGGATTAGTGGTAGAATGCTTGCCTAGCATGTATGAAGCCCTGAGTTCAATTCTTTAGTACCACAGAAACAGAAAAAGCTGAAGTGGCACTGTGGTTCAAGTGGAAGAGTGCTTGCTTTGAGAAAAAGAAGCTCATGGACAGTACCCAGGCCCTGAGTTCAAGGCCCAGAACTGGCACAAACAGATAGATAGATAGATAGATAGATAGATAGATAGATAGATAGATAGAGAGAGAGAGAGAGAGAGAGAGAGAGAGAGAGAGAGAGAGAGAGAAAGAGAGAGAGAGAGAGAGAGAGAGAGATGAGGAGGAGGAGAAAGAGAAGGGGGAAGAAAGAGAAGGAGGAGGAGGAGGAAGACGAAGAGGAGGAGGAAGAGGAGGAGGAAAAGAAAGAGGAGTTGTTGAAATGAAGCAAAGGAAGACTGGTCAGATTCCTGATTTCAATAAATTCACAATATCTTACTTTATTATTTTGGAAATTTAAAAAATCCTCTTTCCCAGATGCCCCTCAGTAGATGAATGGATCAAGAAAATGTGGTATATATACACAATGGAATTCTATGCCTCCATCAGAAAGAATGACATTGCCCCATTTGTGAGGAAATGGAAAGATTTGGAAAAAAATTGTATTAAGTGAAGTAAGTCAGGCTTAAAGAAACATGGGTCCCATGGTTTCCCTTATTTGCAATAAATAGTATATGTCTGAGACAAGCAGAAAAGCTCAGATAAGTCGATGTTAGGTGAAATGAACCCCAAGATAAGTATTCAAATGTTTTTTTTTCTTTCTTGCGATTGTTTCTAACATATTTAGGTATAAATGTATTATTTTCAGGATTTCTTTTTTTTTGGGGGGGGGGGGGGCGTCCGGTCATAGGGCCTGAACTCTGGGCGTGGGCACTATCCCTAATCTCTTCAGCTCAAGGCTAGCGCTCTACCACTTGAGCCACAGCGCCACTTCCAGCTTTTTTCTTTTTGCTTATGTGGTGCTGAGGAATCAAACCCAGGGCCTTATGCATACAAGGCAAGCGCTCTACCACTGAGCCACCTTCCCAGCCCCCCTGTGTCTAAAATATTTATAAGATGATCTCTTTGTTGCTTTGTATGTCCCTCCCCCACGGTATAACCCCTGCTTTCTTTTTTTTTTTTTAATTTAATTTAATTTTATTTGTGAACATACTGTACAGAGGAGTTACAGTTACATGGGCAGGATAATGCGTACATTTCTTACCAAGCATTGCAGCCTCCTCCTTTGTTTACCCTTCACATCCCTTCCCAGCCTCCCCCCTCCCCCCCTAATCCCAACCCTTCCCCCCCCTCTCCCCCCCCACACGAACGTTGTAAAGCTCGTTTTGGACATGACAACTTGTACTTCTCATTGTTGCAACAGGTCCACCTGTATCCTTAAACAACTGGTTTTTCCCCATCTCCTCCACAAGTTATACTGACATCAAATATGGTGAAAGCAGGATAACCCCTGCTTTCATTGTATTTGATGTTGGTATAATTTGTGGAGGGGAAGGGCAAAAACAAATTGTTTAAATAGGGATACAGGGGGACTCATTGCAACAATGAGATGTACAGGTCGTAATGTCGAAAAAAGAACTTTACAACTTTGGCCAGGGGGCAGGGGTGGGAGGGATGGGGGGGAGAGACAAAGTTTTTTTTTTTTAAATCCTCTTTCTTCCTTTCTTTTATTGAGCTCCATCCACATAATCACACATCCTTCTGCTTAAGATCATAAATTCCTAAAACATATGGAAGGCCTCGCTACACCTCATCACTCCTTGTAGAAACAACTCATCCACCTTCCTAGATTGTTTTACTGTTAAATTTGATATTATCCAGACAGCAGTTTATTACACCTTACCCCAAAATTGTGAAACATTGAAACATTCACCTCTCCTGAGTTCACTAAACTATTTATTCTGTTCAGGTATGCCAAACATTTAACAATTACATACATATATCCTGTCAAGAACGTTTGTTCAAATCTGTTTACTTATGCATAACCATAACTACCTTCTTTAAAGCTATGGCAAACCATGAGAGATGAATGCATTTAATAACACTCAGGCTTCAAAACTCATGTGTTTACTATGAACTACAGATAGATGCTTATTTTGTAGAGCTTTTTTTTACTGGTTAAGTATTTTGATTGAATGAGTTATTATCTCCTAGTCACTGGCAAAAGTGACTCTTTTTATTTTGGGGAGGTGGGTAATACTGGGGAGACTTGTGCTTGCTAGGAAAGTACTCTGTCTTTTTGCTTTAGATATTGCTGGGGATGGCATCAGACTGGGATTACAATTGCCCAAACTGCTCCTGTACTTTCACAACCATACTGTAAAGTTAACAATTTGCCTTAGATATTTGAATATGGCATGAGTTGATGGATCATGAATGTTCAAATACAAGAATGTAGTGAACACAGCAGTTTGGACTCAAATCAGTTTACTAGACTACAACCTAGAGTATTGAGTTGAGACATTATTAACCAAACCATTTTTATTATTACTTCACCTCAATCAAATATTTGAAATCTTCACTATAGACTAATAATATGGTAAGTAGACATTGAGCTGTTTAGTTATACTTAATTTGGAAGCCATGACTGTTTCAGGATTCAAACTTTGCCACTTTGATTTTCTTTGTACAGTCTCTTCAGGTATTGTGGTCAATGTTTTCAGTATAAAATGAAGAAAACAGTGTTCATAGTTTTGCATATATTATAGTGGAAATGGAAAGGGATTATACAACAGATAACCGGGAAAGGCCAGAATTGTTCTTAAAAACACCTATGCTCTTCCCTCACCCAATTAATTGTACTAATTTACTATTCACCTCTTTCCAAAGTCAGCACTGATACCACCTACAGAGATGAACCAAAGGAGCCATTTCTCATGAAGACTTGAAAAATAATCATAGTCCAATTTTGTGGCCTAAAGAACAAAAGATTAACAACCCTGGTGAGCAACCTCAATTCTAAAGAGCATTTCTTTTAATTTGTCATGATCTTCACACTAATTGCACTCCTGTCACAAGTAAGCCTCTTTCCATCAATAACATGCTTGGCCTTTCATAATTAAAACAGGGAGCTGAGAGGAGAAAAGCAAAAAAAATATGTGTTTTGTTTCTGTCAAATGTTAGAACTATTTTTAAAGCTAAATGAAATAGCAGTATAACTGACAGTAATGAAATCATATAGTTGGGTCTAGACTTAGAAAAATCATTCCTAATTTCATTAGGAAAAGAAGTTCAATACTGTAATCTCATTGTCAGCTTAATGCCTGAAAAAAGAAGATGGGGCATCATGTGAGTAACTTGCCAGAGTAGGAAAAGCACACATGTATTATTGTAATTTATTACAGGATTGGGGTATCATCACAGTTCAATCGGGTCACTCTGATAACTATCAAAGTGACAATAATTTCAGTATTTATGGCAGATGGAAAATACATGAGTTTAGCGGGGGAAATGGTTTCCTCAGAAATGCTCCAAAATAAAACTACCTAGTCTCACTGATAGGTTTATCTTGTCCTGCGTTTTTCTGCATTTTAACTTTGAGAGAAATGACCAATCCACTGGTTCATTTTAAGAACATACACTGGGTACCATTGAAAAACAGGTGCAAGAGCCATGTAGATACATTACCCTGAACTATTATGGCAGGCATGGGAGGAGATTTGAGAATGCTACTCATCTCCAGGTCAGACACAATGGCATTACCAGATAGAAAGCCAAAGAAAGAAGAGTTGGAGGATAGAATCTGCACACACCAATGTATTTAATCCTTATTAGGACAAAACTAGGGACCTCTGCAGAAGAGTAGAGGGACTGATTGCTGTGGAAATGGAGAAGCCAGAGGCCTGTCTGGGACTAGCTCAGCTAGAGCAGGGGGCGGGGGAAACAAACACATTAGACAACCAAGCAAAGGAGAGCCTTTCACAGGCAAGTGTGTAAAACAGCAACAAATATAATGAAATGTCAAAAGAAACGGAGGAAGAGTTAACTGAAAGAACAGGAGAGCAAGCACCAGAAATAATCCTTTCCAAAGACTTAACCACTGTGCAAGAAGCTGCTAGGTTCTTAGATTCAGTGTCCTGGCTTGTATTCGATGAAGCTAAAGTTCATGTGATGAATTTTTCTTCATATTTGTAAATGATCTCATTTTCAAAACAAAATGAGCCTTCTTATGCAGACTCTACTGGGAGGTATGGCTAATAATATGCAAACAGTGCAGCATTTGGAAAAACTCTAAGGAGTAGTTTCCAAGTTTTAGAGGACATCGAAATCACCCAGAGGCTTTTCAAACAGTTTTTTGATCCATATCCTCCAAATTCACAAGCCTAACAAATTCTTACAGATGCTGCTGATGCAGGGACGATGTTTAAGGTGTAAGGAAGACAAAATAACCTATACATTCCATGCGTAAGCTTGTAACTGTACATTGAAAGGCAAGAAACAAGTTAACAACTCATTTTTGGGGGGGTGAGGGTGTCCGGTTGTGGGGCCTGAACTCTGGGCCTGGGCGTTGTCCCTCAGCTCTTCAGCTCAAGGCTAGCGCTCTACCACTTGAGCCACAGTGCCACTTCCGGCTTTTTTTTTCTTTTTGCTTATGTGGTGCTGAGGAATCGAACCCAGGGCCTCATGCATGCAAGGCAAGCGCTCTACCACTAAGCCACCTTCCCAGCCCCAACAACTCATTTATACACTTCGGTCTTCGCCAAATAAAAATAGCTAGCAAATCGAATTATGGATAGAGCACTTATTTATTTTTCCATAATGGATTGTTTTCTGTTAGTAGGGATCATAATTCAATGCTTTACAACATCAAGATATCTAGGAATCACTCGGTAGGCTTATCATATGCAGATTCTGATACTATAGATTTGGAGTAGGGACCCAGACTTAAGCTTTAAAAGAAACTCCAGATTAAAAAAAAAAAAAAAAAAGAAACTCCAGATAATCTATTGTTAGTCCAAAGACCACCCTTTGAATAACAACATTATGCTCTTTTACAGTAAAAAGCAATATAGTCCAGGGGATCATATAGCCTAGGGATCCATATAGCCCAGAGGTCAAACTAGCCAGGAGGTCAAAGTGAAGCCTCGAGAATTGTGATACCAGGGGAGACATCCAAACTGTGCCACTGACTAGCTATGTGGTTTGAGGTAAAGTACTAGCACTAAACCTCAATAAGCCTTAGTTTTGTCTATAAAATTCACTTAAAAAGAACATCTATTACAAATAAAGTTGTAAGGAATCCACATATTAAAAGATAGAAAGTAGAGTGCACAGGTATTCTCTATGCTATATAGAGAAATGGAGTTTGCCTTTATTTTCCTAGTTGAATAGTTGGTTGTCATGAGTTCTTTACAAGTAGTTAAAGTAAAGCAGGCCTTGTTTAGTCTGAGAGATTAAATAACTGCCAGGTGCAGGTGGCTCACGCCTGTAATCCTAGCTACTGAGGAGGCTGAGATCTGAGCATCATGGTTCAAAGCCAACCTGGACAAGAACGTCCGTGAGACTTATCTCCAATCAGTTCCAGAAAACTGGAAATGATGCTGTGGCTCAAGGTGGTAGAGTGCTTGCCTTGAGCTGAAGAACTCAGGGACAGTGCCCCGGCCCAGAGTTCAAGCCCCACAACCAAAAAAAAAAAAAAAAAAAAGATTAAATAACAGATTAAAACATTGTGTATCTGTACACTACTTAAGGCCATATTAACCAATAGCAAAGTTTATCTCTTTTGGACTTCATTGAGTTTGTTTTTACTCCTCAGGCAGAATTGAATTAAGCCTAATGTGTGGGATAGGAGGGTGGGCTGGAAGGGAAGGTAGTTATGATGAAAAATTTAAATAAAAAATACATTTTTGTCAAATGTAACTAGTTTTGTCAAACATAACTGCAGACATAACTAGTGGTGACGTGTGCATATATATGATTATTTTAATGATTTGTTTGTAGAATTGAATTATAGGGAATTCTAACTTTTTTCCATCTCTTACAGAAACATACAAACATAACTTCTCTCTCATTATTTTCTTGTTCCTCTTCAGTAGAGAAAAGGAATGCTAATTCTCTGTCCTACCCTTGTTTTCTAAAAAGGTATGCAGTTTGAGCTCAACATTTACAAAGCAAAGAAAACAATAATTTTGCATTAACCGTACAAAGAGAGTGTGTGGTGTCCAAACCACTGCTATTATGATGACACATTTTTGCAGTGGCTGCATGCTTCCAAATGTCAGCAAAGTAAGATTGTTTTTGTATGGTTGTCAACATTTTATTGAAAAGGTAATCTAGGATAATTGTAGAGACTTCAAGCTGCACCTGCTATAATTTCTCTCTAGGCTTTAGGGAAACAGCCTGCTTCTCTTAAACAACAACATAGCAGAAATGCTTTGTAATCAATGGCTCATCTACAATGTTTATACTTGAGATCATGAGTATAAACACATGCATAGGTACATTGAGACATTTAGTGATTGAAATAACTGAAGTGTCTGTGTTTTTAAGTGTTCATAAAGCAAAAATAAGCATTTGGCTCTGATAACAATGAGAAAATTATATTAAAAAGTTGAGAATTTTTGAATGTTTAATATCAGCTATTCTATAAGGAGAACATAGCAATTATTGTGAAAATCTTAAATACTACACTATCAAACAAAGTATTCTTTCATGAGAGTCCATTTTTCACATCTTCAGAATATATGAAATGCCTTGGGAGAATTCTAGAATTTTAAATTCTACAATTTTTAAGAGGATAATCAATCTCAAAGGTTAGACATCTTTTCTTATTCTGTGTCACAGTTTTATCCAATGTTTCCTCTTCTATATCAAAGGAGGGCAAAAATGGCCATCCAGTTAATTTAAACATTTGAGTGCAAGACTTCCTGAAAATGAGTAGCCACAATAAGATAATGACCACCCACCTTTATTAGAAGAAAATCTCTTATCATCAACTAATATATCATACATTCTTTTTTTTGAGGGGGGGAGGTCCGGTTGTGGGGCGTGAACTCTGGGCCTGGGCACTGTCCCTCAGCTCTTCGGCTCAAGGCTAGTGCTCTACCACTTGAGCCACAGCGCCACTTCTGGCTTTTTTCTTTTTTGTTTATGTGGTGCTGAGGAATCGAACCCAGGGCCTCAGGCTTGCAAGGCAAGCGCTCTACCACTGAGCCAACTTCCCAGCCCTATCATACATTCTTTAGCCAAGTACAATATCAATCATCAAAATTGGGGAAATAAAAATAGACCTAGAAAACCAAGATTCATCTGAGAAACTAGATACCTAGAAACTAACCAAAGGAATCAGAACCATCAGCTGCTTATAATTTTACAGTTATACTTAACTTTGAACCACAAGAGTACTGTTTGCCTAATGTTTATATGAACATATACATAAACCATGTATTAAAATAATTAAGATATATGCATTTTAATAAAGGCAACCCAAAGCATAAGAGTCATTTTAAATATGGATTTACAAATATCTTTTTTGTCTCTGCAAAACTAGACATAGAAGAATGCTGTTACAAAATTTATGAAGACAAGAATAAGTTTGTACTTATCTTGAAACATTAAAACAAAATCTTTCAGGTGAAGCAATAGGAATGAAGCCAGTCTCTGGAAGATCTCAGAGAAGACCATGCTGCACCAATTAAAAATAAATAAATACATTTTTAAAATGTGTGCATAGTGTTATTTCACAAGCAACTTTCATGAAATAAAAGGACATAAAAAATGAGAGATAATTACACTATTAGTATAAAACTTTTTCATTACATGAGTCAGATAAAATATATTCATCAAGATAAATTTAAACAGAACTAACATATAATATGAAGTATTTAATATATATACATATATCTGACACTGAAAAGATTCTCCAATTTTGACATGCCATTGAACCTCTTGCAGCCTTATTTTCATCCTATGTAGAATGCAAATAATACAATTTGCCTTATTTGACACTATTATATGAGAAAATGAATGAAAAATATACTTGGAAAGTTACCACATACAATAAAACACAAGGTGATCAAAACACTTGTTGACCATCTGCCAATAATGTTCACAGCATATGCTTCACATTTTACAGAGCTCTTTCATATACATTTTTCTCATCTCAGAATATTTCTGAAGTTAGATAACTGACCCTATTTCCTCAGTAAAGAACTGAAAACAGGGGTATATGATTTTCCCAGGGTTTCACTTGCAATCAGTAACTGAATTCCATTCTAATTAATGAATGGTTCTTTTCACTGTAGTATAAAATCTCATTGAATGCAACAGCCTTATAAGAAATGCCATTGGGGAGCTTTATAAAGAAAGTGTGTGTAGCAGGGTAAAGTAGGAAAATTATGCTCTCAAGGTTCAGCTTCTACTGTGATACATACATAGCTCAGTTCAAAGTCTACACAGAGTTTGATAAGTTACAAATTAAGCTTCACTTAAAATCCCTCTAACAGCAGAGTATGCTAATTGGAAAAAGCCTACCTACTTTGTAGAATCCAAGTACAAGTTAAAAGTTATTTTATTCCTATGTATCCAAAAATAGACAATTGTACCAAATTCAGAATGAAAGATTTAGGCCAAATCAGGTAGGTCTTCTAATAGGAGAGGAATTAAAACCTACTTCACTATATAACCACCAAACTCTTTGCCAAACATATCTTGATGGAAAAAGATTTCAAAGACCAAAGTAGTCATTACTCAGGCACCTCAGTTCATAAACATTGGGAAATATAACCAGAAGTAATAAAACATCAGAATCAATAACTAGAAAGTGATTGATCTGTGTGTCAAGGGCTTCCTCTTTATAATGTGTATAATAAGACATACCTGGCCAATTAGCGTGAGGATGAAAGATTGCACATGTAAATCAGCTAGCAGTGCCTGTCAAGCAGTGGACCCATAAATGGCACTTATTACTATCTTCCTACAGGGCAGATTAGACTATTATTTATCAGTCTGAGTATAGTTATACAAATTATAAATCAATTAACTTGAAAAGAAACTACAATATTCTATTTGCCCTTTGGGGAGTATTAAGAGAGCTAATTACAAGATTCGCGGTACTATCTTTCTACCATTTATTTTTAAAACAATTGCAGTCCTTTGATAAATTTTCAAGTGGAGAATGTCCATAAAACTTCAATTGCCTTCTGTGAAATAGGATTTGCAAATACCTGAGATAATATTTATTCTAGGATACTAGAATACTGATTACTATATTTGTGTATCAGCTAGATTCTGTGATAACATTATCAAGCTGTACGTTCTGAATGTATCCTAATTCTAGACAGTGATAGTAACTAAGCATCATTATAAAACAAATATACCATTATTTTACTCTGAAAAATATAATAGTAAACTATAATAGATATTTGGCTTATTTGATTCACGTTTGTTACATATACAATATTATGTATTTTCCTCTATTTTTAGAACTATCTTAGAAAATACTCCTAGAAAAATGCTGAACTAGGATATAGGTTGACCCATTGTAACAATGAGATGTACAAGACACTATGTTGAAAACAAACTTTACAACTTTGGGGGTGGGAGGAAGAAGTTGGGGAGGGGGGGAAGGAAGGGATGGTAAGGGAAAAACAAAGAGGATGTAACAATGTTCAATAGGAAATGTACTCATTACCTTACTCATGTAACTGTAACCTCTCTCTACAGTATTTTTACAATAATATATGTGTCAAATACTGAAATCTAAATCCAATTTGAAATATTGAAAACTACAACAGCTGAGATAAAATAATAGGGATACAGGTGGACCCATTGCAACAAGGAGATGTACAAGATATTATGTCAAAAAATGAACTTTACAACTTTGGCCGGAGGGTGGGGGTGGAGGGTGGAGATGGGAAGGGATGGGAAGGGGAAACAAAGGAGGAGGCAACAATGCTTGATAAGAAATGTACTCATTTCCTTGCCCATGTAATTGTAACCCCTCTGTACGGTATTTTCACAATAAAAAATTAATAAAAATAAGAAATGATAGAAAAAACACTATTAGAAAATGTTGGATATTCCCTTAGAGACTAAGAAAAAAAAATATTTTATCTGGGATTACTTCAGTTTTGCTCACAATAAAATTTAAAAATTCAGTGTTTTTTCATTATTTGAGTGTTGTAACCAGTCAAAACAGTAGAGTAACTAGCTCAAGGTCACAAGGTATGACTGCAGTTGAGCTTTGCAATAAAAGAAAGGAATCACAAAGGAGAGAAATTGTGATTAACACACAGTAAGAGTTGGAAAGGAAAGCATGGGAAGAAACTGAAAAGGCAACATGAAGACCACATCAACTTTATAACAATACAGGTTTTTAAAACAACATAAATATTCTCAAGATCTTGGCCTCTTGAGCAACAGAGAAGCAGGCACTTTTTCTGTAACATCTACCCACCTTTGCACCAGTTCTGCAGTGTACCAGCAACTGTGCTGAAATTTTCCTTCCAAGTAATACATGGAAGAAATTTGCCATTTGAGTTGTGTACGGGATCTAATTGATGATGATCTCTGATCTCTATTGGGCCAGGCAGTCTTTGAAAACCCATGAACTATTTTTTTAGGCTACAATGCTATCCACACTAAAATAACCAGTTAGTTCAAGATAGTATGGATACTATCAGGATAACTACTGAAGGAAAGATCATATTTAAAATTGTATGGCTATGAATCATGGGTTCTAATAGCCCTCCATGCACCTAACCACAAAGAAGTTTCTTAACAAAGGTAACCTTTATTAAAAGAATAATACAGTTCAAGACATTAACTATAAAACATTTGTTTGAAGCTGATTTTTAATTATATAAAAATGATCTGGAAAATATACCTAGCAAAGTAAGCCAGACCTAGAAAAATGCAAGGCACATGCAGATCGCAGATCCAAAGTCCATCCTCTGACATAATCACGCATGGAGATTTATATACACAATTTAGTTGACAGAAGGTGTGAAACCCACATTTTGAATCTTTAACAGAGTTCAACAAAATGCATACCAGGAAGCTGAAATGTGATTGTAAGGGGGGAATAGTAAAGCAGGGAGGTAGATGACTGGGTAAAGGAGCAGGAAAAAAATACAGCAATAATTCTCCATGTACATCTGTAATAAAGGAAATAGGAAATGTGAAATGAGTGGTAGGAGACAGACAGAATGGGAGAGAATGATAGAAGCACTGACCCTGGTCAAGAAGCATTGGAAACTTAGATGGACTGTATACTGTATACTGTAAACTGTATACTCTTTGTGCATCTTTTTGAATTTCAGGAAAAATATGATCAAGTCATCAATTTAGAAAGAAATAATACAAAGAAATATGCGGTATTAGAATATCCTTCTTGGGAAAAAGAGTGAAGACTATAATAAATACTTGGAAAACACTAATGAAATTTAATAATATTAAATTTACTGCTTGATCTTCAGTCCTATCATTCTTAAATATCAACCAGCCAAACGTAAGTATCCAGTAACATTGAGGTCACATTTAAATATTCCTTCTGTACTTCAGTTAAAGTTTCTTAAGAATATATGAAGTATACCTCTCAACTCTGGCCTGTACAGTACTTAAAACTGACCTGTCTCCTTAAGAAAACAGTGTTCTAAAATCTCCTTACAACACATTTCCAGAACTAGGTAGCTTTTATGTCAATTGCAATTTTAAAAAGAATACTCAAAAATTCGAGTAAATAGCATTTTAACTGCAAAGACTGAGCAATTATCTTTGATTCACTTGATATTCTTTCATATGATAAATATCCACCCACTGGAAGAAACAAATAAATAAATATGAGTGGGTGAAAGCTAAGCATTTGTACCTCAAAAAAAATACCCTCCATTAAATCTGAAACTTAGGTTTGATTTCAAGGAGAATTTTAAATAAATTTTAAATGTTTGTGTGGGGGGGGGGGTGGGTCTTTGAATATACATCATCAGGAAGTACGGTGAGGTTAGAATAAGAACGTAATTGCTCTCTGAAGCCTGTATTAAGTTCGGTCATGATATAGCATAAGGAAATAAAATAGGACTTCCTTTCTTCATTTTCATGTGTCTAACTTATTTCTAGTAAACACTTCAAGAAATAAAATGTTATCTCACCAAGTGATACAAAAAGCACAGAAAAGAGGGCTCAGAGATCCAAAAAGGCCTAGGTTCAAATTATTCTTTTGAATAAGAACCAAAGGACCTTTGGTGTGTAAGTTAAACTATCTCAATACTAACTCATTCACTCCTCTGAAAGACTGGCTTGACTTTCCAATGAGGTTCCTTCAAAGAACAGTTGAGATAATAAGTTAAGTGAACTGGCTTACACAAATAACAGCTAAATAAATATTGGTTCTCCTTCCACTTGATTAACAAAGCCTTTGGTAAGAGGGCTGTATCTCTGTAAGATGACTGTTGATGCTGAAGATGATTTCCTTGCTGAGAAACAGGCTCTGGGACAGAAACACCTATTTTTGCATCATTCTTGCTACACACTTGGAACATGCATGGCTTATACTTCCGAAGTCTTAATGTGTGAAACATGAAAGAGGGAAGGTAATTCTTTGGTATGATAATTGAGATCTCACACATTACATAACATGTACATAGTAAAAGTCAGCAGACTTCTAATATGCTTCTATTCAGTATACTTTGTATATTAGCGTCTACATGCATGTTTGCATATGTGATTTGGGCATACATATGTGATTCATGCTTATTTGATTGCATTATCTAAGACGGCATATAGCTCGGATATTCTAAACATTGAGATTATAAGGCTATTTGTGGTACCATAACAACAAGGACTCAAAAGAGAATGACAGATGGAAATTTAAAAGGAATTAGGGGAGGTAAAACTGAGAAATGTAAATAAGTGAGTAAAACATTAAAATAGTTTTCTGTCCATTTTGCTATCTTCAACTGCTGTTTATCTTCCATGACCCAAGAGGACAGAATCAAAATTCTGAAAATGTTTCTAAAATATAAGCTATTTTTTTGTTAAGAAGAAGGGTAAAAAGGAAGAGCAGAAGTATCCATAGCGGTTATTGTCCACTAAGCAGCTGCTTTCTGAGTAACTATTTTATTTTATAATTTAGCTTGGCAAATAGACAAAATGTTAAGAAACTAGAACTGGATTTCTAAAGTAATAGCTGTAGATCAATTAAAAGTTTTCAATGCTGTATTACTACTGAGCCTTACAAACGATTGCTGGGGCCATGTCATTTTTAACAACATTCAAATTTGTTCGTGGTGATTAAATCATTGAATTAAACCAGTTCCTTCTAGACTGAATAACTTCATCTCAAGGGAGATGAAAAAAGCCTTCTCAAAATCTAAAAGGCACAATGCCTTAAATCCCTAGAAGTATAAAATAACTTCATCTTGTCAATCAGATTTCCTTGAGGTCACATAAAATCGCTAGAATGTGCTTAATTTTGGGGTCCAGAAAGTTTGTCCAATGTAAGCACCCAATATGAGGGGTCATGTTTTAAGAGCATTTTAAAGGAGATAAAAGTATTACTATAAAAACATGAATTTGCTTAGGTAAGTTTGGCCCAACAGCATTTAAAATTTCTTTTTTATTTCCTTAAGAAAACTCAGCAAAGTTATATACATAAAGCCATATTGCCATATTTCATTTGTTGGAGGAAATTCATCTAATGATCTAAAGGAGAAAACTGACGTTGAAAAAGACATTCTATCTCAACTAGACTTAGTATAGTAAAACTTATTTTTGATTAAGAAGGTCTGCCTTCAAAGCAGTATGACATGAATCCAATGAATAAAATAATAAGTACGTGAAATCTTCCCTTACAAGTGACAAATAATACAGAGAACAATACTCCCAATACAGGATTCCAAATATCAACAGGCATAATTGGGAATGAAGCAAAGAAAATTACACAATTTTATATAAACAATTTGGGCTACTGAAATATTTAATCATAGTATGTTATACTTAAAAGCTAAATTTAATATAAGCTTTACTTTTCCTATATTCATTTATTTTTACTTTATTAGCTATTTTATATTCTTCTGGAGATACCTCCTAGGAATTTGTAAAACATCTAATGGAAAAGGAGAGGACTTTTTCCTGCGGCAGTACTTGAGGTTAAACTTTGGGCCTCAAGCTTGCTAGGCAGATACTCTACTATTTGAATCATGTCTCCAGTCCTTTTTTAGCTTTAGCTATTTTGCAGCTATTTTGGATGTTTTCCTGGGTCTGGTTTCAGACTATAATACTCTTACCTATATATACCTCCATCATAGCTAGAATCATAGGCACAGGCCACTGCACTCAGCTTATTAGTTAGGATGAGGTCTTTCTAGCTTTTTGTCCAGGCTGAATATGAACTGCAAACTTTCCACTCCTTGTTTCCTGATTACCTAAGTCTATAGGTACAAAAAACTGTGTCCAGATCTCCAGGAATTTCTTGACAAATTTTTACCAGGGCTCAAATATTTAGTACATATCTCTTAGAATAAATGACAGCTCAGATCACATAATATCTTAAATTTGTAAACAGCATTTTTTCTAAAAATCTAATATTTGTAATATGGACAAACATTTAGTTTTGCCTTTCCCTGTGTTTTGCCTTTTCCTTATGTATTTACATGAATTATAGAAACATTTAAGTCCAAAAATTATAGCAAGGAGAGTTGTGTATAAAAGAGGTAAAGAATGTTGCTGATATTATACAAACTCAGAGATAATGTCAGAGTGGTAAATATAGTCATCATAACTAAGCTTCTAAAAAAACACTAATATACAAAGCTTCCTAAATAATTAGCTAGGAAGTGGGGCTGTGGCTCAAGTGGAAGAGCAGTAAATAATTAGGTTAAAAAAAATGCTGCCTTTTATCTGTATCTAAAAAGCATTTTGTAATAGTGCCACAAATATATGTTGAAAATCTTAGGAGGTTTTATTTTCCTCTTGAAGGAGCACAAATTACCATTTTATGAACAACAACTGCTTTTTACATTATACTCTGGGAATTATGCAAATCCTGAATTCAATTTTGGAGATAGTTTTGCCAGAACAATAGTTAAGGTATATTTTTTAAAGATTTTTTTAAAATAGCAAACTGCATTTACCTAGAAATGAATCTAGTCCTTGACTTAATTCTAAAATGCAATAAAGGCATTTCTCAGTGTTTTAAGTAGCTGCTTATCTGAATTTTATTTTCTGTACCCTCTTACCTCCATAGCTAATTTTTCTTTTTTTTATGTTTTTTATTGTGAAAATACTGTACAGAGGGGTTACAGTTACATGGGCAAGGTAATGAGTACATTTCTTCTCAAGCATTGTTGCTTCCTCCTTTGTTTTCCCCTACCATCCCTTCCCTCCTACTTACACAACTACACTCTCCCCCCTCCCCAGCCTAAATTGTAAAGTCATTGTTCAACAGTGCATTGTACATCTCATTGTTACAATGGGTCCACCTGTATCCCTATTTAAACATTTTGTTTTTCCCTTCCCCTCCCCAAATTATACCAACATCAAATACAGTGAAAACAGGGGTTACACGGTGGGGGAGGAACATACAAAGCAACAAAAACATCACTCACATGGTACCTTATAAATATGGTAGAAACAATAGCAAGAAAGAAAAAAAACACTTTGTCCATATCTTGGTGTTCATTTCGTTTAACATCATCTTATCTGGTCATATGTACATAGCTTTTGACCTTTTCTGCTTGTCCCAGACATATGCTAGTTATTGCAAATAAGGGAAACCAGAGGACCTATGTTTCTTTGGGCCTGGCTTATTTCACTTACTATAATTTTTCCAAGTCTTTCCATTTCCTAACAAATAGGGCAATGTCATTCTTTCTGATGGAGGCATAGAATTCCATAGTGAATATATACCACATTTTCTTGGTCCATTCATCTACTGAGGGGCATCTGGGTTGGTTCCCTATCTTAACTATGGTAAATAATGCTGCAATAAACATAGTTGTACTGGTAGCTTTAGTATGGACATGTTTGTGATCAGTTGGGTAAATGCCCAAAAGTGGGATTGCTGGGTCATAGGGGAGCTCTTTTGAGGAAACTCCATACTGCTTTCCAAAGTGGTTGAACAAGTTTACACTCCCACCAAAAAAGTAGTAAGGTTCTCTTCTGGCCACATCCCCTCCAGCATCTGTTGTTATTAGAGTTCTTGGTTATAGCCATTCTAACTGGGGTGAGATAGAATCTCAATGTTGTTTTGATTTGCATTTCTTGGCCAATCGATTTCAACAATTCATCCAAAAAATCATACACCATGATCAAACAGGATTCATTTTAGGGATGCAAAGCTGGTTCAATACATGTAAATCAATTCATATAATTCATCACATCAACAAGAGCAAGGATAAGAACCACATGGTTAACTCAATAGATGCAGAAAAAGCATTTGACAAGATCCAACACCCCTTTATGATGAAGGCTCTGGAAAAATTAGGAATCCATGGAACATTCCTCAATACAATAAAGGCTGTATACCACAAACCTACAGCCAGCAATATACTTAATGGTAAAAAACTAAAGCCATTTCCTCTAAACTCAGGAATGAGACAAGGATGTCCACTCTTTACACTTCTCTTCAATTTAGTATTATAATGCCTAGCTACAGCAATAAGACAAGATGCAAACATAAAGAGGATCCAAATAGGGAAAGATGAAGTAAAACTCTCCCTCTTTGCCAATGACATGATCTTGTATTTAAAGAATCCCACAGATTTCACTTCCAAATTACTCAAGCTGATTCAAAACTTTGAGAAAGTAGCAGTGTATAAAATTAACCCTCAAAAATCAATGTCTTTGGGCTGGGAAGGTGGCTCAAGTGGTAGAGCACTAGCCTTGAGCTGAAGAGCTGAGGGACAGCGCCTAGGTCCAGAGTTCAAGCCCCACAACGGGACCCAAAAAAAAAAAATCAATGGCTTTTCTGTATGCTAACAATGAGAAGAGTGTGGCTGAAATCAGGAAAGCAACACCTTTTGTAATAGCCTCACACACAAAAAAAAATACCTAGGAATTAACTAAAGAAGTGAAGGACTTCTATGATGAAAACTTTAAAAACCTGAAAAAGGAAATCAAAGCAGAACTTAGAAAGTGGAAAAACCTCCCATGCTCCAGAATTAGAAGGATCAACATTGTGAAAATGGCAATAATTCCCAAGGCTATCTACAAATTCAATGTGCTACCTATCAATATTCCAATCTCATTCTTCAAGGAAATAGAAGAGGCAATCCAAAAATTCATATGGGTCAATAAAAGACCCCTAATAGCAAAAATGATCCTCAACATAAAGAACTGTGCTACAGTAATATCAATACCAAATTTCAAACTCTACTACAAAGCCATAGTAATCAAAACAGCTTGGTACTGGCTCAAGAACAGACCTCAGGACAAATGGAATAGAATTGAAAACCCAGAAATGAACCTACAAACCTCTAACCATCTAATCTTCGATAAGGGAGCTAAAAAAAATAGAATGGAAGAAAGACAGCCTCTTCAGTAAATGGTGCTGGCAAAATTGGCTAATCACCTGTAGAACACCAAAGCTAGATCCTTATATATCACCCTGCACCAGAATCAACTCCAAATGGATCAAAGACCTCGGAGTCAAAGCAGACACTCTGAAAACATTACAGGAAGAAATAGGAGAAACCCTAGGTCTCCTTGGCATAGGCCGAAATTTTCTTAATAGAAACCTAGAAACACAACAAATCAAGGAAAGGTTGGACAAATGGGATTGTATGAAGCTTACAGAGCTTCTGCAAGGCAAAGGACATAGCTAGCAAGATCAATAGAAAGCCCACAGATTGGAAAAGATCTTCACTAGCCATACAATGGATAAGGGTCTCATATCTAAAATATACTTGGAACTCAAAAAAATTAAATCCCTCAACAACAAATCCTCAAAGAAACAACTGGCGATAAATAAGTGGGCTAAGGCTTAAAGAGAAACTTCTCTGAAGAGGAAATAAGAATGGCCAATAGACACATGAAGAAATGCTCGTAGCTAATTTTTCTATGTAAAGACTTTCTATACTAAAGACAAAAATATCACTGCCATCATAAAAGATGAAAATGTGATATCTCAATTTGCTTCTTATAACACCTTTACATATAATAAAAGGAACGAGAAAGACAAAAGATGTTATAACTGCTGAGTTTTAGCTTGTATCAGCTTTGATAATCATCTGCTCTAACATCTTAATCTGAGGGAAAGAAAATGAAGACCTGTAGCCAAGTAAAATATAAGCAGAATTTGTAAGCAAGCAGAATTTATTTCCTGAAATTCTGGTCTTCTGTTGAAACCTTTTCCCTACCATAAGCAGATATTACAGAAGATATGGAAACTATCCTGATAGATGTTTTTAAAATGTATCCATTAGATGGCCTTTATCTGTATATTTTAAACCAAATTTCAGTTCCTATACTATTTTTAAGATAAAAATTAGTTTCCCAACTTTAGAATGGCATTACCTAGCTACAGCCTATATATTTTAATTCTGTTTACTCTTTTAGAATTTTCTCAAATTTTAGTGTTCAATTAGCTCTCAGTTGAAGGACAGAAATGCTCTATTTCTGCCAATCTCCATATAGTCTAATATGGCATATAAGAATTTTGTCATTTGAAGAGGAGGGCATTGTAGAAGGACTTACATGTGGTTTGAAATTTTTTATACCACTTTCTTCACGTTGTAGTTGAAAACCACTTAAAGGAGTCATGAATTATTTGCTTGCAGTAAACAGTACTTGTAGATGGATATAAAGCCACAGTATACTTCTTGTAACAGAACACCATGTGAACACACCATATTCAGTGATCACTTGCAATCAAATGCTTCCTGTTCTATGGCAAGTGTGGAGCAGAGCAGGCCGAGAAAGAGCTTGGAAAATCAAGCAATTGAGCAAAGTAGCAAATTGTTCTGACCTATGGACTGAATTGTGTCCCGCAAATTCATCCTGAAGCCCTAATCTCCCACCATAGTATGTGGAGATGAGGTCTTGGAGAGGGGAGTTCAGGTAAGATTGTACAAGGGCTTTAGGTAGAATGAGTATCCTTACAAGGAAAGACATCAGATAGCTTGCCTTCCTTTTCTTTAGCTCTGGACCTCATGCTTTAAAAATAGGCTCTATGGGAAGTGGTGCTGTGGCTCAAGTGGTAGAGTGCTCACCTTGAGCTGAAGGGCAGAGAGATAGCGCCCAAGCCCAGAGTTCAAGCCCCCTGACCGAAGAGTAGGCTCTCTGAAATTTGAGTCATACCCCCCCCCCCAGACCTTTTTTTGCTTTAGTTGTATTTTTAGTCTCTCATTTTTACTCAGACTGGCCTCAGAGATTACAGGCCTAAGACACAATGTCTGGTCTTCCCTTCTTTTTTCTCCACAATGCGAGGACACATCAAGAAAGTCGCTGTGAGCCAGGAAGCATTCTCACTTGAGAATTAAATGGAATTTTGGTATTGGACTTCAAAACCTCAACCATTGTGAAAATAAACTCCTGCTGTTTACCCTGTCTGTGTTATTGTATTACAGCAGCTGAAGCTGACTTATCCAGTAAAAACCAATCTACTTTGGCTAAGAGCATGCTCTCTGAAGGGAAAACAGGCTGGAATGTCAGCAATAGGCATCTTTTGGGCGCAGAGGGCCTCACTCAAGTGAGACTTTGATTGGCTAAGGGAGTGGATATAAAATAGGTAAGCAAAAGGACACTGCTTTCCACATGGAAGGATATCATTTGTCAGTGACTTCACATGATGAAAGGGGCTGATGAACAATTTTGAGCCACAAATACAAGGACACAAATCCAATTAACAAGAGTGTCTCCCTCATGATCCAACCACACCCCTACCCCCTTCAATAAAAAGACCTCCTAATATTGTCACCCTGGCACTCAGGATGTCAGCATGGAACTTTAGGGGACATCACACTTGCAGTCATTGTAAACATGAGCTGACTCAATGCATTCGTTCTTAGAAGACACACTGGCCCTGAAAAGGTGAAATGAGATCCTTGTCTATTTTAATCCTATGTCTATCATCATTTCTCTAGAGAAATATAGATTTCAAAATTATTGACTTTGTCAACAGGTGCCCAGTTGGAAGACATACCACATCCTTTGCAACCTGGGCCAGGTTGACAGTTTTCTCTTTAGAGAAGAAACATTCACAAGGCAAGATTAAACCTTTATGCATCCCAGAAATTCAAAGGAACCAACCACTACAATTTGATTGTCATTTCCGACCTATTCTTCTCCACAAAAGGTAAGCAATGTTTTTGATATGAAGAAAATCCAGAGCATGAAAATTCCCACCATTTCTAAACCTTCTGACATTCCAAAAGCCAGAAGTGATTCTGTGGCTCAAGTGGTAGAGAACTAGCCTTGAGCTGAAGAGCTGAGGGACAGCACTCAAGCCCCATGACCAGCAAAATAAATTAAATAAATAAATAAAATAATATTGTACAGTGTAATGGGAAGAAAATAAGGACTATCTGTAATTAAAGGGAAACAAATAAAGGAAGAAACAATACCGCTCCTATTACTGAATAGATCACGAAAAACCTGACAGAGGTTGAGGAACCAGGAACAATGGAAATGCTCTGTTCCCTGAGTAATATTTTAACACTGCTAGATAAAGAAAGAGCATGCTTCTAATTTTATAGCAACTGAGTTTCATAGTTACTCTTCACAGCTTTATGGCACCATGTTGTATTTTATATATCATATTTTAGATGTAGAGTTTATGGTTGACCATATATACCATTGGGTTAAATATAACAGTTTTGAAAGGAATCAGTAAATAGCTCGATTCTTTATAATGCATTTATGTCTTTGAGATAGGTATGGTAATGGAAAGCTGTATTCTTGAGCTCAAACAGCTCTATGTAGATATTAA
Source organism: Dipodomys spectabilis (assembly GCF_019054845.1). Classification (NCBI taxonomy): domain Eukaryota; kingdom Metazoa; phylum Chordata; class Mammalia; order Rodentia; family Heteromyidae; genus Dipodomys; species Dipodomys spectabilis. The sequence continues at coordinate 24,327,109 of NW_024870802.1, read as the reverse complement.
TACTTCCTCACCATGTGTTACTCCATTGAGGAGCCTACCCACCTAGCAGAAATTTCTTTTTTTATTAATAGGTTTTTTAATTGTAAAAATATTATACAGAGGGGTTACAATTACATGAGCAAGGTAATGAGTACATTTCTTCTCAAGCATTATTGCCTCCTCCTTTGTTTTCCCTTACCATCCCTGCCATCCCATCTCCCCCTCACCCCCGCAACCACCTCCCCTCCCCCCCACTAAAGTTGTAAAGTTCGTTTTGACATAACGTCTTGTGCATCTCATTGTTGCAATGGGTCCACCTGTATCCCTATTTAAACAATTATTTTTTTCCCTTCCCCTTCACAAATTATACCAACATCAACTACAGTGACAACAGGGGTTATACCATTGGGAAGGGACATACAAACCTAGCAGAAATTTCTAGTTCTTTATAGTAATCCCCAACCTTACCTAAAGTATTAGATATTATGGAAAGCTAGGAGATTCACTTTCTAAAGGCCACCTTAGTCAGCTAATTCTGATATAAACTGTTCCATATTCTGGACCATAGATTTGAATCCCTGATGATCCATAGAACGTTCTGACATTCTTTAAAATTACTAACAATGAAAATGCTCTTACATACTGACAGTGTAAGAGTATTATTAAATTATTCAAAATGTAATCAATACTACTTGAGTCCTTTGTAACATTAGATTCAGTTTAAATCTTAGAAAGACTGGCATCTGAATGCTATTGTATTAAGTATTTGAAAATGCTGTGAGGTCTCCAAACAAAATGGGTCTTATGCTGTGAGAAATCTTTAAGTATACCCTTATTAACAAATGAATCAACTTTACCAAAAATTATATATATATATATATATATATATAATGTAATACTCATTCTAATTGTGACAGCTTAACACAATCAGGCAAACAAATAAGCAGTACTTCCTTTTGAAAACAGTAAAGTACCATTTCTTTGATTTTTCTTGATCTGCATTTTTCACATCCTCTATGCCCTTGGGTTTGCAGGCACTTTCTACCAAAATACATTTTCTACAAAGCTCATTCAAGTAGATTGGACAGCAGGAAGCCATGTGGAATCACATTTACACAGTGAGATACTTTCAAATACATATAATACTCAGCTGGATACTTGCATTCATTAACAACAATAAGAATAACCATAATTTCTAGCATAACAAATGCGTATATTGACATTTAAGAAAGGTTGATTGCAAGTCTAACTCCAAATGGTACGTTTCTTTTAAAATTAAGAAATAATAATTAAAACATTAATGATTAAGATAAAGAGTGAGTCAAGGTGCATCATTCAAATATTTTGTGGTATTAAGAGATAATTGTTGAAATATTGGGTTCCTGGTGATCTTCTACATATAGTCTTTATTTTACATCTTAGAATATATTTAATAAAGTAATAACTTATTAAAGAAATAATAGCAATATATAGTTATTACTTTATTATTATTAATAGTAATGTAAAGTAATAAAGAAATCTGCTAGAGACTGAAAGCTGTTCTTACTTTAAATAGCTATGTATGGAAGTGGCACTGTGGCTCAAGTGGTAGAGCGCTAGCTTTGAGCTGAAGAGCTGAGGGACAGCGCTCAAGCCCAGAGTTCAAGCCCCACGACCGACAAAAATAATTCTCATAAATAGCTATGTATTTCTGTATTAATGGAGTGATATTCTTATTATCTAAGACAAATGATTAATCCTAAAGCTCCAACTTCCCCCAGTTAGTCCCATGCTTAAGCCCAGATAACGACAGCACCAACAGAACAACATCAGCTCATATATGGTACCTCATGCCTGTAATCCTAGCTAATCAGGAGCGTGAGTTCTGATGATTGGGATTCAAAATGTGTTCAGGCAGAAAATTTTATTTTATCTCCTTTTAACCACTAAAAAACCAGAAGTGGAGCTGTGGCTCAAAAGGTAGAGCACTAGCTTGAAGGATAAAGCTACAGGACAACACCCAAGCCCAGAGTTCAAGCCTCAATACCAGTACATACAAAACCAATAATCATTTCAACAAAGAAAAAAAAAATTACCGAAACTAGAAGGCGAAAGTTGGAGATACACTTATGTAGCATTTTGGATAAATAGTACTTAATATATTAAAACTAGAACTCTAAAAAAACCACTATTTTAGAAATATTTTCATGATCCCTGAAAGATATTTATTATATATCTATGAGAGAGAGTAAAGAAAGCTAATTACAAAGCTGCTGCTAGATTCCATTTTATTATATACATAAACAGATAATTACCAAAATGATTAACAATTGTTATTTTATTTCTAATAAAGGAATGAATGATTTTATATACATATACATATATTATATTCAAATGATTACAAATAAGCATAATCTCCAATCTCCTATAACTTGCATCTTTTATGTGTTTTAAAAGGCTAAAATTCCTGTTCATTGTGCATTTATGTGTATGTGTACACACACACACACACACACATGCACGCACACACACACATACATGCACCTCACACTACTGAAAAATAACTCCAATCTTCTCCTGTCTATGTTACTTATAGAATTAAACAGTAATATTTATGTGTTTATTTAAGTGTTTATTTTTTAGGCTTCTTTTTATATGCTCAGCTTTTAAGAAACTCAGATGTCTTGACTGTATAATTTTCTTAGCAACTCATTTACTTAAAGAATGTTTAAATTACTTGTAAAGAAACAAATGACAGATCAAAACTGGCATCTTATTTCTCTGATTACTTACTTGAAAATATATCATTACAAGTAACATATACTTAAAGATAACAGATTAGCCAGGTGCTGGTGGCTTGGGTGTATAATTCTAGCTATTTGGGAGGTTGAGATCTGATAATCACAGTTTGAAGCCAGCATAGGTAGACAAATAAGAGAGACTCTTATGTCCAATTAACTACCAGTGAGCTCAAAGTGGAGGTGTGGCTCAAGTAGTAGAGCACCAGCCATGAGTGAAAAGGCCAAGTAAATGAGGGCTAAAGGCCAAAAGCTCATACCCCAGTACCAGATATACAAAAAAACTATAATAGATCAGTGTTTTTTATGGTAATGTTAACCAGTAGAAATACAATTCAAATCAAAATTTTAATTCTAGAATCTTTATTAGCCATAGAAAAAGAAAGTAATTATATTTTATTTAACCTCATGTACCCAAAATATCATTAAAAAAGAATAAATGTAAAATTAAAGAGAAATTTTACATTCTTTTAATATTCTTTTGAAGTTCAGTGTGTATTTTGTGTTTATTGGACATTTCAATCTAATTCATATTCTTCGTTATTTTATTTCTGTTTTGTCTTCTTTTTCTTATTTTTGAGACGGTTTCAGTATATAACCCAGGCCGATCCCAAATCATACAGGACGACAATCATGTGGGATTTTTTAAATCTTTTAAAATTAGTAGCTATATGGTTTCTTTTTGATACTAAAATGTTTAATTTCTGAGGTGAATATTGTTAAAGCAAAAGTGGTTTTTGTTATTTGCTTTTGTGTGTGTGTGTGTACTACTGGGCATTGAAATCACAGCCAGAACTTGCTAAGTAGGTACTCTACCACTTCAGCCATGCCAAGATATAATATACAATTTTTATTAATTTATTGTTGTTTGAGGTTATATATAGTGGGGTTACATTTATATGCATCAGGTAATAAGTACATTTCCTTTTAGTAGCAATATACTTTGAGAATCCTGAGTAAAAACTATGGCTTATTATTCCTTGTCTCTCTTAATTTTACCTAGCATTCTGTTGTCTCAATATAACCTAGCATTCTGAGCATTTAAATTAAGACAACTTATAAATTCTTCTCTAATCTTAATTTATCATCTGCCTCAAAAACATAGTCTAGTATGACTCAATGAATTTTTTTAAAAAATGGGTGCAAGGGGCTGGGAAGGTGGCTCAGTGGTAGAGCGCTTGCCTTGCATGCATGAGGTCCTGGGTTCGATTCCTCAGCACCACATAAGCAAAAAGAAAAAAGCTGGAAGTGGCACTGTGGCTCAAGTGGTAGAGCACTAGCCTTGAGCTGAAGAGCTGAGGGACAACGCCCAGGTCCAGAGTTCAGGCCCCATGAACGGACCCCAAAAAAAAAAAAATGAGTGCAAGGAAAAGAAAAAGTTTCCAATAACCAAAACTGTGAAAAAAGGAAATGTGTTAGCTTAAGTCATGATTTTTACAATTGAAAGTATTTAGTAGCCACTTGTTAGGGATTTTATAAAGGAGAGGTTTAAAACTAAGTATTTAGTTGGACTTAAAATTATTTCTAAGACCCATTCTGAATATAAAAGAAATCTAATATTTTGGGAGCTGCTCCTGAATCTGATGATGGTGATGATGACGGTGGTGCTGGTTTAACAACACATCTTCTGTTTCCAATGGTGTATCTAATGAAATAGCTTGCCAGTTGAGACTAGGTAAGAAGGTTTCCCTACCAAAATCATTTAAACCCTAAGTAATCTCACCCTCTTTCTTGCTGTGAATGAAAGACCCTGCAAGAAGGCTATCAGACTCAGTGAGCCCTCTGTACTCTCACTGGTCAGGATTGGTCAGGACTGATCTGCCACTGACAACATGTGAAATAATGTCATCCCCTCCCTAAGTACCAGAGACCGGACCACTTAACATTTCAGCAGCTTCTTATTCCAAATTGGCTCAAAATCTCAGTTAGGGAAGGCTTAAAATAATTCACAAGTTCAGAATAAGTTAACTTGATCTATAAAAGTATTAAGTGAGCTCTTACTCCGTTCTTTAAAAGAGGAGGCTGATAGCAAGAGCAATTTCATATGCATATCTTTTCTTTTTTGGTAATAGAGTTCTGATTTTATTCTGATGCACAATGGAGAAGGCTAACATTTCGAGTTGAATTGCTTCATAATTAGCAACTCCCTTTGGGAGTCAATATATTCTCATCTATTCCAGCATGGCTTTCCTAGTGGCAAGATGACTCAAGAGAAAACAATATTTCTGGGTGGCTGACCTAAAGTAGACCCCTATTAAGACCTATTTTGTGTTATTTAAACTGCTTGTCTGGAATTCAACCAGTTCTAACCTTAAAATTACCTTGAAGAGAAATAACAGTCTCTCTTCTGGTCCAAGGGTGGACCAGGCACCAGTGGCTCAACCTGTAATCTCAGGAGGCTGAGAGCTGAAAAACAAGGGTCAAAAATCAGCCGAGGCAGGAAAATCAGTGAGATACTGATCTCCAATTAACCGCCCAAAAGCTAGAAGTGGAGCTGTGGCTCAAGTGGTAGAGTGTTAACCTTGAGCAATAAGGCTAAAGGGACAGAGTCAAGTCCCAGCACCAGCACCAACACTAAATAAATAAATTCATTTATCCATACATACATACATACATACATGGAAGAGGCAATGATGGTGACCATAAACATCTACATAACAGCATGTTAATTCTGCCAGTCTGGTTACATATTCAATATCTCAGCTAATAATAGGGACTAAGGAATCACAGAAATATGATAGGAACCCTGATTTGCTCTATACGAAGAATTATGGCAGTCTCATGGAATGGCCTTAGCTAGCATTGAGAACTTGCGTTCTCTCTCTCTCTCTCTCTCTCTCTCTCTCTCTCTCTCTCTCTCTCTCTCTCTCTCTCTCTCTCTCTCAGCACATTTCTTTCCTGTGGAAGATAAAGCTAAGCTACCCATTGGAGTGATCACTGAAGTAAATGCAAAAACAGCAAGCAAGTGATTAGCCCCAGCAGAGGTGATTGGCCATGGGTCACTGTGTACCAGATAAATCAGAAGTGCTGGAGAATTATTATGGAGAATGAAGTCCCAGGCTGGGTCAGGAAGGAAATCTGTTGCTGGCTTGAAGCTTCAAAGATGAAATCCCAAATAAGTGCTGGGGCCAAGCTAGGTCAAGAAAGAAGCTTTCAAAACAAGACTTTCTATGAGGACACTGAGAATCAAAAGGAAAAAGAAAAGTCATGGATTAAGGAATAGCTAAATCCAGAGAAAAGTCAAAACTGCCACTGAGAGCCCGGTCTAAGGGTGAAAATTAGCTAATGGCTGCTTGGGGTCAAAAAGGAATTATCATAGGTCATTTCGGATATGTTTATAATCTTAGCTGCAGAGAAGGAAGAGATGGAAAAATCAAAGTTTAAAGCTAGCTGATAGGGAAAAAAAGTCCAGTATGGGATACACCCCTTATCCCAGCTATGTAGAAATGTTCCTCAAAGTCACCCCAAAGAAAAAGTGCTAGACTCTATCTGAGAAACAAAAAAAAAAATGGCTTGAGGGGTATAGCACTCTGAGTTTATATCCTATGCTGCAGAAAGAGAGAGAGAGAGAGAGAGAGAGAGAGAGAGAGAGAGAGGCAGAGTGGGGGAGGGGAGAGAAAGGAAAACTAAGGATTCACAAGAATTCTGAGATCCCCATTTAGCAAACACACTGTAGTAAAATTAAACATTACAAAGAGACTATCCATGACCTTCATAGAAGAATATAGCATGCTACCTAACACAGTTCAAGGGTTTTAAAAAATAGCTACATTAAGAAAATCCAAGCCCAGCTTCTGTGGCTCATGCTTATAATCCTAGCTACTCGGGAGGCTGAGATCTGAAAATCAAGGTTCAAAACTAGCTCAGGCAGAAAAATCCTTGTGAGAGTCTCGTTCTAAAACAACTATTCAAAAAAGCTGGAAGTGTTACCATGGCTCAAAGTGGTAGAGCTAGTCTTGAGCACAAAGAAGCTCAGGGACAGTGCCCTGAGTTCAGCAGGCAGGACCAGCAAGAGGGGAGGGGAGAGAGGGGAGAGGAGGAGGAGGAGGAGGAGGAGGAGGAGGAGGGGGAGAGGGAGGGGGAGGGGGAGGGGGAGGGGGAGGGGGAGGAGGGGGAAGGGGAGGAGGGGGAGAGGGAGGAGGAAGAGGAGGAGGAAGAGGAGGTTTTACAGATTACAATTCATTTTAAAGAACACAGTTATTATAGTACAATTAAACTAGACTTGTTGATATGTACAATTTGTAATATGTGGCTTAGAAATGTTAAAGCTGTTAGCAAGCATTTATTAAAGGATTACTACATAAAAAGCATTGTGCTACTTACCTCAAAGCCCTACCCCTGATAGCTTCTGCTCAACTTTGATCACATGCCCACCAATCTAATAAAGAAATTAAGGCATAGCAAGTATAACTGAGCAAATGCCTGTAGTTATGCATGAATGGTAAAGGCAGACTGTCTTCAAATCTAACATTTTGGGAGACAATGCTGCTATTCTTGTTTTTGTTAGGTAGAAGTAAATGGATCATTTTAAAACTTTCTCATAAATTTAACAGATAATATAGATAATTTAACAACATTAGCTTTGGAAACAGTGAGCAGTGCAGATCCTACAGGAGCTAATGCTGGAAAAATGAACACCAGAGCTTCCTGGAAAGGTTTTAAGACCCCTAAGAAGAGTCTGGAATTGGTAAACTTTTACTCTAGTCACTTTCAAAACTGAGGAAAGTAAAAGCTGGAGATGTTGCCTTTCAGAGCAAAGAACTTCATTCATGTCAAAGCTTTAGGCCTCCTCAATGTGACTGTCCTTTAGTGATTGGGTTCTTGTGAGTTAAGGTTAAATAAAGTAAAAGTAAACTAGGGCCTAAAGGCAGGCTCCTACTCAGAGACAACTTTAAGAAAGGAAGAAAAGGCCTTATGAGCATGCAGCCTGAAGACAGCTTTTGCCAACCGGGAATGGAGCCCTTACCAGAATCTGATGATACTGCTACCCTTACCTGGACTTCCTTCCTCTAGAACTGTGAGAAAATTAATTTCTGTTACTTACACTACCTAATGTCTGATATTTGGTTAGGGCACCTTGATTAAATTAAGGCAGATTGAAATAAAAATCATGAAGTATTTTTACAGAGATACCAGACACTATAATCTATACTTCAAAGCTCAATATTAATTTCTCAGATGTCACTGGTATGGAATATATATATGTGTGTGTATATATATATATATATATATATATATATATAAAATCTTATCTTCTCAACTTCAAAGCTTTACCTGTTTCCCAAATAATGAATAACAGACAGCTTCTATACAAGTTCATTAAAGCTTATTTGAAATTACAACAGTCAGTCACTGTCCGTGAGGCTTAAATAAAAAGTCAATTTTAGCTGCCTTTCCCTTGCCTCTTCTTATACAATGAATTATGTGCTAAATCCAAAGTAACCTGAAATACTGAAATATATACACACAAGAACTTTCAAACTAATGTAATTCCAGTAGCAGATGGGGCTCTATTTGTAAGTATATAACTGTATGTAGATATTTCAAATTATGCCAGCTATCTAGATAATAGAATGAAAAACTAATTCTATGATCTTGAAAGTATTTGTAGCATTATTTCCATGACTTGTGTTTTGGCTGAAACACACAGTAAGACAGCATAACATTTTCTGAGAAATCATGATTTAAGAGACATTTTGGTGGGTACTCTCCTGTGATGTACCATTCTGACTCAAATTCATTTCTGTGAAGATGAAATCTTGACCATGTAAGTATTTCAGTAACCATACAATTTCCTTTAAGAAATACATTCTTAGGCTACCTTTAAAAATAAAAAGACAAACATCAGTTTATTGACAATCGCATGAACAATTTCAGCATTATGCACACTAAGGTACTTCCTTCAGCACTCTTCTCATTTCTTCTTCCCCTGGACAGACTCATGGCTGCCTAGAGTGTGGAATCAGAAAAGGGGATTTGGTTTGTTGTCGTGAACCTTTACTACTGCCCATTAAAAATGGATTAGCTCAGGGCTGGGAAGGTGGCTCAGTGGTAGAGTGCTTGCCTTGCATGCCTGAGGCCCTGGGTTTGATTCCCAGCACCACATAAGCAAAAAAGAAAAAAAGCCGGAAGTGGCGCTGTGGCTCAAGTGGTAGAGTACTAGCCTTGAGCTGAAGAGCTGAGGGACAGTGTCCAGGCCCAGAGTTCAGGCCCCACGACCGGACCCAAAAAAAAAAAAAGTGGATTAGCTCATTTCATCAGGAAAATCACAAGATTCAATGCCTTGACTATACTACCTTCTCATAAGTACTTTCTCACTTAGATGACTCTAGATGGGCAAATATTTTGGTGGTTTTTTCTCATTCAAACAATCATCAATTTTAGAGAAACAATATTCATCTTTATTCAACATAAAATTGCAGAATGAGCCACACTTCTGAGAGTCAGGAGTCTTGGCTCTCCTGATGTGGATACTCAGGTTGATAAATGCCTCTCAGTGTTTATAATAAACACCTTAGCAAATGTGTTTTACAACCTAAATGTCTTCAATTTTTGGGGGGGTTCTATACTAGAAAACTTTAAAAAGTCATTTACAATTAGTGTCAGTAATCTATTGAAGCCTCATCTTGCTATTCACAAGGCTTAGTGACTTAAAACAAAATCAACACTATGGATTCCTGGGGAATTATCTGTGGTTTTTTTTTTTTTTTTTTCACTAACTTCACAAGCCCTAGATCTTTCTTACATAAGCACCTTCAGATAGCCCAGCAGGGTTACTTGTGATTTTTGCAGAACACAAGTGAAGGGCTCTCTGTGGGAAGCTGTCTAAGACAAGTTCACCTCTGATCTTTGGGTGGCTCCCTCCTTAGATACATTGACCCTAGAGGGTCCAAAGTCATCAACTTCAGAAACAACAACAAGTGCAGTATGCCTCTTAGCAGCGGAAGAACACCCTTTTTCACATTAGGGAAACACCTGCAGAGGTTTTAGTGTGAGTTGTTGATAACTGCGAACGCAAGTGATATGGCTGATATATTTCTATAAACCTCTGAACCACTTCTAAATAATACATAAAACCTACGTGCTCCTCTCTTTTCTTAGAAATACTGTTATTTATTGGCAAGCAAAAAACTTCAATAACTCTAGAGAAAACAATAGCACACAAACATCTGAACTTCCAAAGCATTAGCTAGGATTATCACACATCGAGAATTACAGGTACTTGAGGTGGTAAGAGGGAGGGATGGCAAAGGGAAGGAGGTAGATGAATGAGGAGAGTAAGAGTGGGAAAATGCAGTCATAATATTCAATATATGTAAAAATCAAACTAGGGAAAGTGAGAGGAGGGGCGGGGTTGGGAAGGATGAGGGAGGATGATGAAGGAGGTTACATTGAACAAGACACATTATGCTCATAAATTGACATGTTGAATCGAAACCACTTTGTACAAGAGCTTAATGATAATATAATTCTTCTTTTCTTTTTTTTTCTTTTTTTCTTTTTTTCTTTTTTTTCTTTTCTTCTTTTTCTTTTTCCTTCTTTCTTATATTTCTTCTTCTTCCTTTTTCCTCCTCCTCCTCCTCCCTCCTCCTCCTCCTCCTCCTCCTCCTCCTCCTCCTCCTCCTCCTCCTCCTCCTCCTCCTCCTCCTCCTCCTCTTCCTCCTCCTCCTCCTCCTCCTCCTCCTCCTCCTCCTCCTCCTCCTCCTCCTCCTCCTCCTCCTCCTCCTCCTCCTCCTCCTCCTCCTTCCTCTTCTTCTTCTTCTTCTTCCTCTTCTTCTTCTTCTTCCTCTTCTTCTTTCTGCAGGAGATTTCTTGGTGCTGGTATCTCTCATTTGTAATCCTAGTTCCTTAGTAGGTTAAATTCTGGGGATTGAGGTTTGAGGTCAGCCTGTGCTGAAAAGTCTATGAGACACTTATCTCCAATTAACCATGAAAAAAAAAAACCTAAATGTGGAGGTGTGGCTCAAATGGTAGAGTGCCACCATTGAGGGATAAACCAAGCAAAAGCAGGAAGCTCTAAATTCAAGCTCCATGCCAACACACACACACACACACACACACACACACACACACACGCACACACACAGAATTAAGAGGGTTTTAATTTTTCTTTTAAAATCAGTTGGTAACCAGAAAACCTGCCTTCAACTATCAATAAAAAGTCCAGTGGACAAGACAGGGAACATGGCCATATTGGGCATATTGTTGCCAGATAGAGATGGGAAATGTTCGTGGAGATAGGAAATGTAGGGACTGACAACCTGTTGGCCATATTACAATAGAGTGTTTTCCATACTAATAAGAGGGTTCAGAGGCAGGGATCCACAATGACATGTAAATCCTGACCAAGGAGGAACTCCAAGTGAGAGAAGTAAAGGGAATCCTGTGTCAGTAAGCATGCAGCAAGGATTTAGATAATATAAACTAATATGGACTTCCAAATTGCTGTCAGTACCTGCAAATGTTGCTTATGTGTTTTTGCTATACCAAATTATAGCATGGGATATCCTTGAATGTATAGAGGAAGAAGACAATTTCAAAGGCTACTACTCATTAACCAAGTTTTCACACAAAAAGCTACACAATAAGAAAAAAGAAACTTGACTTAAGAGTCTGACTGTTGATGTTTAAAACTCTGCTGCTTAGCAGACAGATCACAGTGAGTTATTTTAATTGCTTTTCTTCATTGTAAAATGAAAACAATACCATTCACTTCATGAGATTGATGTGAGAATTTCTCAGCAATAAATAAAAAGATCTGAGTGCCTTGAATATAATCAGAATCAATAAATCAACATTACTTCTTATCTCTGTCAGCTAAGAGAAAAAGCAATATTATTAGCACTCACATGCTTTCCTTGTTCCTCAATGGCAGATTCTAATATTTTATATTATTCAAACCACTGTGTGGGCCAGGCACTGGTAGCTCATGCCTATAATCTTAGCTACTCAGGAAGCTCAGATGTGAGGATCACAGCCCCAGTAGGAAAGTCCATGAGATTTTTATCTCATAACCAAAATAAAGCCAAATCTGTGGCTCAAATGACAGAGTACCAGCCTGGAACGAAAAAGCTAAGGAACAGAGTCCAGTCCCCAAGTTCAAGCTCCAGTACACACTCTCTCTCTCTCTCTCTCTCTCTCTCTCTCTCTCTCTCTCTCTCTCTCTCTCTCTCTCTCTCTCTCTCTCTCTTTCCCTCTCTCTCTCTTTCTCATTTCCTCTCTCCATTCCCCTCACTCCCCCTCATTCTCCCTCTCTCTTGCTAGCTCTCCATCTCTCTCTCTCTCACACACACACACACACACAATTATAAGAAAGCCTAAAATATAAAATTCACCTAAGAAATATAGATACA